>NC_071992.2:36403437-36714583 GCF_028885655.2 Pongo abelii
TTACACTTATGTTGCCCAGGCTGGAGTGCAATGGCATGACCTCAGATCACTCCAACCTCCACCTCCCAGGTTCAAGCGATTCTCCTGCCTCAGCCTTTTGGGATTACAGGCATGAGCCACAGCGCCCAGCCTCCACTTAACTTTTTATTTCTATACCTTTTTTTTTTTTTGAGATGGAGTCTCACTCTGTCTCCCAGGCTGGAGTGCAGTGGCATGATATAGGTTCACTGCAATCTCTGCCTCCCGGGTTCAAGCAATTCTCCTGCATCAGGCTCTCGAGTAGCTGGGATTACAGGCGCAAGCCAACATACACCGCGAATTTTGTATTTTCAGTAGAGATGAAGTTTCACCATGTTGGCCAGGCTGGTCTTGAACACTTGGCGTCATGTGATCTGCCTGCCTCGGCCTCCCAAAGCACTGTAATTACAGGCTTGTGCTACCGGGTCCGGCATCTATAGCGTCTTTTAATCCATAGCGCTTACTTAAATTTCACAGGATATTAAATTAATGTAACTCACTTTTGGAAATTCTGGCCTACATGAAAGATTTGAAGAAGCCTGTTGAATGGTGAGGTTATAGGTTACTACCATTTTGTTGTTGTGCTTTATAAATTATTTGCATTGAATACAAACCAGTTTTGCAACATGAGAAAATGGAGTAGAAATCTCTTGTTTTGCAACACGAGAAAATGGAATAGAAATCTCTCTTGTGATTCAAACTTGAGCTCATGTCTCTGAAGTCCTCCAAGGCCCAGCATATCACCTTCCCTGGTCTTGCACAGCCTTTGATTTCCTCACATCCCCTAACCTCTTAGAGTTAAGATGCTAAAGGAATCCTGCACTTCAGCTTCCTTTGTCATGCATCAAAAGGAAACTGTGATATCAAGGTAAAACACACTGAAACTTAATCAGCCATTTATGTCTGGGACAGACTTATACATTAACATTTTTCTTTTAACTGGCTCTGGAAATGAAGAAAAAATATTTTACCGCAGATGAAGAGGGTTGAATCAATTACTCCTCTCAGCTCATTGGCACAGGGTTGTTACTGACCAGCCCTCTCATCCACGTATCACTTTCTGTTTAGAACACTCTTCCATAGGGTAACCTTTTACAAGAATCCAGAGCCTTCTGTGGTCTCTCCACAATCCAGCTGTCAGATCCCGAGCTCCTCATTGATGACTATTCCAGCCCATGTAGGTTGGTTTACTAAATGGAGCTCCAACATCCTTTGTATTTTGTGGCATCTAAAACTTTCTCTTTTCCCCCTCCTTTTTGTTCATCTTTTCTTCTATCCTCTCCTCTTCTCCACCTATATTATCTGTTTATCTTATAATATCAAATTCAAGTCCCGCATTTATCCCACACATTATATCTCTTTGATCTGTCCAATTGCACCAGTAAGAAAGGTCTACCTATAATGATCTGTGTTAAATAACTACACACACTCACACACACACACACACACACTTGCACATGCAAATTATATGAGCTATTTTCCTCTGTCAAATAAACTGGCTTGCTCCTAATCCCAAGTGAGGGGGCAGGCACTCTCCCTATAATGGTTCAGCATGTGTTTGCTATGTGACATTTGCCCTGTATGTATTTGCAATATGACATTATCTCCTGTGCTTCTGTGAAATGTAATTTCAATTGCTGGAGTTTTGCCAGCTTATCGCTGCCACTAGCCGGTGGGAACACGTCACGGAAAGCACTATATATAAGCCGATCAAAGAACAAAGCACAGAAGACTTATAAATAGGAAGTTCTACATCCTGTAGAGGCCAAAGAGGCCAATCCTCACAAAAACCCTCTGGCATTAATCAATTGTCAGGCACTGCCTTGTAATCAAGAGTTGGCTTGTAAATAAAAATAAAGAAGGTAATAGAACTTTTAAGAAGAATTGGCTTGGACTCAACAGGCTGTGACCTCAGAAGCCAGTAAGAACTTTGGACCAGGATATTCTCCAAATACAGCCAGAGTAACAGGTAGAAATACAGAAGTCCTTGCATTGATTCTGCCACATTTATCTCATTCTCATTGTTTAACCTAAAAGATATCTTCTACTATTAGACATCAAAGTTCGAGTGGTTACCTGTATGGGCAGGGTGGCAGTTTTCACACACCCTGGAAAGAGAATATTGAGATTAATTCTTTAGTCACTGTGTTTAATTGAGAGATTCTTGAACCCCGATTTAAGAAAAAACAGAAGCTGGCCGGGCATAGTGGCTCACACCTGTGATCCCAGCACTTTGGGAGGCTGAGGCAGATGATCACAAAGTCAAGAGATTGAGACCATCCTGGCCAACATGGTGAAACCCTGTCTCTACTAAAAATGCAAAAACTTAGCTAAGCATGGTGGCACATGCCTGTAGTCCCAGCTACTCGGGAGGCTGAGGCAGGAGAATTGCTTGAACCTAGGAGGCAGAAGTTCCCGTGAGCCGAGATCGCACCACTGCACTCCAGCCTGGCAACAGAGCGAGACTTCGGAGAAAAAAAAACACAAAAAAACAAAAACAGAAGCTAAGAGGGAGTCGTATGTACATTTGTGTATTTTAGAGACCTAAGTCAGTAACACAACTACAAGAACTAAATAACCGGGCAGCCTCTAAAAAGAGTCCTTAGAAAGTATGGCCTAGGAAGAGAACTCCAGACCTTTTTCATCCCTTGAACAAATATCCTGTATGTATTGGAAACATATGTTCGACATCAGATTTATAATTTGTTATACTGTCAACAGCCCTGGGAAAGGAACTCTGAATTTTATCAAGAAAAGTCAGAGAGAGAAACCTCATGGTCCTCAAAATGGTTAACAGACAAGAAATCAGACCTGGTCACTTCCAATCCCTTATCTATTTTCTATGTTTAGCCATTTCTATTATGAACTTAGTTTCCTGGAATTCATTATCCATTTGTCTTGTGGACACACTCAGTCTGTGATCCCCAAACCTAGGTAAACCCAACTTCTATGTACTTTCTTTTAACCTCAAATACTATGTCCAAACTGAGTCATTCTGGCCCATTCTGGCCAATTCTGCTCCTCCTAGAGACTTCCTTATTATTCTAAATGGTGCTACCATCCTCACTCTTGACTTTGTATAGCTCAGAATCCTGCCTAACCCCCTCCTTCATTCAGAAAAACTTACACGGGAATAGGCTGGGAGCAGTGGCTCACATCTGTAATCCCAGCAATTTGGGAGGCCGAGAAGAGCAGATTGCCCAAGGTCAGGGGTTGGAGACCAGCCTGGGCAACATGGCGAAACCCCATCTCTATGAAAAAATACAAAAAACAACAAAAAAATAGCCAGAGTGGTGGTGCATGCCTGTAGTCCCAGCTATTCAGGAGGCTGAGGCATGAGAATCACTTGAACCTGGGAGGCAGAGGTTGCAGTAAGCCAAGATCATGCCACTGCACTCCAGCCTTGGTGACAGAGAGAGACTTTGTCTCCAAAAAAAAACAAAAAAAGAAAAGAAAAAAAAACTTATAGTGGAATAAAAATCATTGTCTAAGTGTAATAATATTAAACAAGTCCTCTCCATGAGGAACCTTTCATGAGGGTCTTGTCCTTCCATGCTTTTACTACACTGGTCACTGTTGAAATTTCCAAGCCTTCAGGTGAGTGTAAAAGGGAGTCATTTTAAAAAGACATACTGCCATGCAAATAAATCACAATATTTAGACCTTCCTTCTACACAATGATGGCAGGGGCTGAAGCAGGTGCAAAGGAGAGCAATCATCTTCGCTTACAGCCTGACTGACAGTCATGGAATTCGTTGATTCTTTTGCATGACAAGTTACAAAGAGGATGGCTGTACTGAATATTTGCTCCTTGCAAATTTACAACATGGAATCTTGAAATGAGGCTTTGGCAGAACCATGGTGCAGAATCTTGTGCATTAATCAAACATAGCAGTTTCCTTGTTGCACCTAGCTCTCTGCTATTGTCCCAGAAAGTCAAACAGCAAGCTGCCACAAAGCTATAGCAATCCCACCAACTTGACAAAAAGAGTGAATACATTTCAGTTACAAGGCAGCAGGGGCTACCTTCCTAGCAAGTCAGAGGTTTGGGAGCTGTTGAGCCCTCCTCGTCTTAGAGTCTGTGCCCAGAGAGGACCCTTGGATCAGACTCTTTTCTCCTGTAGTTGTTGTTTATCTTCCTGTGTGTTTATGCAAAGACAGGTGGGCTCGACTCGTGCACCACTGCAATTAATCTGGAAAAAGGACAAAATCAAATTTCAGGCTGTGCAGCTGGTTACATAATCTTCTGGAGCCCATAATCGGTTTTCTTTCTTTTCTTTTTTTTCCCCCAAATTTCCCAGGGTTAAGGTAAGACCAAGGCACAGAGCAGCAAATCCAAGGCACTCCTCAGTGATATCACTGAATCTTAGAGATGGAAGGAAGCTCAAGAAATTGAACAGACAACTCCAGCCCCCAAACGTTCCCTGGACTGGCATGCTAAACCACAACCTACTATGACGATTTGGAATTCTGAAAATCCTCACCTCCGATTCTCTAAACCTGCAATGATTTAACTAAAGCCCCAGACTATTCTGCAGAAAAGTGTCTGCTAGAGTTTCTTTCCCATAAATCTTGAACTCTTCCCACGGTAGCTGGAGAATTAAGTAGTCCATCAGAAGAGGTAAAATTTATGAACCTCCTCAAGCTCACCCCAAGTACCAAAGAGAGGGTAAGTAATTCCATGAATAGCAAACTCCTTCTCAAAATTGGCCCTGAGGCTGGGAATTCTTGTGGGTGAAGAGACAGGGGTTCCGTTTGGGATTGAGCTGAGAAGATGGAGTTATTACCTAGTTAGGCTGAGCATAAGTTTGTAGCACAAAAAAGAGTGTCTCATTGCTCATGCAGAAAAGTGCTGCCTGTGATACTGTTTATTCTAATGACCTTCACACCGAAGGGCTGTTAGTCTGCAAATGTGATACTTTCTCATCCAAAATGTGGCAAAATACTGGTGTGGAGCAAGAACTGGAACTCATTCTCCTTTGAAAAGTAATCAAATTCACAACATCCTTTAAAATAAATACACAGAAGAAACCAAGTTTTAAATAGGCGTATGTTTGCCTAGAAGCAAAATAAAACATTTGAGTTTTCCCTCACTCTGTGCCTAATTCAAATTTTGCTTGGCAATGTGCAGATCCCACGGAGGTAACCTCCAAAGATTTTGATGGATTAGAAAGGAAGCTCTAAGAGTAATGATCCAGTTTCTCAGCTGGCAAATATTTTCTGACTCTGGACAGACCTCCCCTGATTCAGACCCTTCTGCTCACTGAAACAGAAGCATGATGGGTTCCAGTTTTGCGCTTTGGTCTGGGGAGGTGGCAGCCACACTGTTGCTCCAAGGCAGCTGTTAGCTCTTGAATTTACTTGGCAAGTGGCTGCCAACACAAAGTGCTGGGATAGATTTCATAGTACCCGCCACCACTTTATTCAATGCACAGCAGGCAAAGCTGAAGCATGCAGAGTCTCTTTAAAATGAGGCTTGCCAATCCCCACGTGTCTTTTGGCTCCTAGAAGCAAGCTGATTGATCATTAAGACGACTGTCTGCTTTCTCCCATTTCACTCCCTGCTTTGGGATGTCTCCGCACAGAACTGCCTACAGTAAAAGTTCCTAGAAATATTTCAAACACATGCATCAGATCTGGCAGAATTGAGGAAGTCAGTAATGACCCCTATTATCCCAGCACTTATAAGCACCCCTCCACATACACACACATGCATACACATGCAACACACACACTCCCCCAGGAACAGTTGTAATGCACTCTCTTACAGACCATCATACTCATTGAGCTTTTGTTCGGGGATATTAGTTCAGATGCCAGTAGGAAGCTCCAGGAAGGAAAGACAAATAAAAGATTCCATCCTAAGCAACAAAAGTCAACCAGGCATGGTGGCTCGGGCCTGTAATCCCAGCACTTTGGGAGGGTGAGGCGGGTGGATCACTTGAGGCCAGAAGTTTGAGACCAGCCTGGCCAACATGGTGAAACCCCATCTCTACTTAAAATACAAAAAAATTAGCCAGATGTGGTGGCAAGCACCTGTAATTCCAGTTACTTGGGAGGCTGAGGCAGGAGAATTACTTGAACCCAGGAGGCAGAGGTTGCAGTGAGTCGAGATCACACCACTGCATTCCAGTCTAGGCAAGAGAGTGAGACTCCATCTCAAAAAAAAAAAAAGTCTGCAATATAGAATTCAGATATTGAAAGAATTAAAATAAATTTCCAAAATATGTATTACCATTTTAGATCTAAATTTTACAAACTTTTGTGTGTGCATGTGAGTGTGTGTGTATACATCGATACACACATATATAAATAAGCTCCTTGACTTAAAAAGGGGAGTTCTTGTTCAACATACATTGAAAATATTGTAAGTTGAAAATGCATTTAATACACCTAGTATACCAAGCATCATAGCTTAGCCTAACCTATCTTAAATGTGCTGAGAACACTTATATTAGCATACAGTTGGGCAAAATCATCTAACATAAAACCTGTTTTATTCTAAGGTTTTGAACATCTTTTTTTTTATGTATTTTCTTTTTTATTATTATTATTATTATTATTATTATACTTTAGGCTCTATGGTACATGTGTGCAACGTGCAGGTAAGTTACATATGTATAAATGTGCCATGCTGGTGCGCTGCACCCACCAACTCGTCATCTAGCATTAGGTATATCTCCCAGTGCTATCCCTCCCCCCTCCCCCCACCCCACAACAGTCCCCGAAGTGTGATGTTCCCCTTCCTGTGACCGTGTGTTCTCATTGTTCAATTCCCACCTATGAGTGAGAATATGCGGTGTTTGGTTTTTTGTCCTTGCGATAGTTTACTGAGAATGATGATTTCCAATTTCATCCATGTCCCTACAAAGGACATGAACTCATCATTTTTTATGGCTGCATAGTATTCCATGGTGTATATGTGGCACATTTTCTTAATCCAGTCTATCATTGTTGGACATTTGGGTTGGTTCCAAGTCTTTGCTATTGTGAATAATGCTGCAATAAACATACGTGTGCATGTGTCTTTATAGCAGCATGATTTATAGTCCTTTGGGTATATACCCAGTAATGGGATGGCTGGGTCAAATGGAATTTCTAGTTCTAGATCCGTGAGGAATCGCCACACTGACTTCCACAAGGGTTGAACTAGTTTACAGTCCCACCAACAGTGTAAAAGTGTTCCTATTTCTCCAAATCCTCTCCAGCACCTGTTGTTTCCTGACTTTTTAATGATTGCCATTCTAACTGGTGTGAGATGGTATCTCATTGTGGTTTTGATTTGCATTTCTCTGATGGCCAGTGATGGTGAGCATTTTTTCATGTGTTTTTTGGCTGCATAAATGTCTTCTTTTGAGAAGTGTCTGTTCATGTCCTTTGCCCACTTTTTGATGGGGTTGTTTGTTTTTTTCTTGTAAATTTGTTGGAGTTCATTGTAGATTCTGGATATTAGCCCTTTGTCAGATGAGTAGGTTGCAAAAATTTTCTCCCATTTTGTAGGTTGCCTGTTCACTCTGATGGTAGTTTCCTTTGCTGTGCAGAAGCTCTTTAGTTTAATTAGATCCCATTTGTCAATTTTGGCTTTTGTTGCCATTGCTTTTGGTGTTTTAGACATGAAGTCCTTGCCCATGCCTATGTCCTGAATGGTAATGCCTAGGTTTTCTTCTAGGGTTTTTATGGTTTTAGGTGTAACATTTAAGTCTTTAATCCATCTTGAATTAATTTTTGTATAAGGTGTAAGGAAGGGATCCAGTTTCAGCTTTCTACATATGGCTAGCCAGTTTTCCCAGCACCATTTATTAAATAGGGAATACTTTCCCCATTTCTTGTTTTTGTCAGATTTGTCAAAGATCAGATAGTTGTAGATATGCAGCATTATTTCTGATGGCTCTGTTCTGTTCCATTGATCTATATCTCTGTTTTGGTACCAGTACCATGCTGTTTTGGTTACTGTAGCCTTGTAGTATAGTTTGAAGTCAGGTAGTGTGATGCCTCCAGCTTTGTTCTTTTGGCTTAGGATTGACTTGGCAATGCGGGCTCTTTTTTGGTTCCATATGAACTTTAAAGTAGTTTTTTCCAATTCTGTGAAGAAAGTCATTGGTAACTTGATGGGGATGGCATTGAATCTGTAAATTACCTTGGGAAGGATGGCCATTTTCATGATATTGATTCTTCCTACCCATGAGCATGGAATGTTCTTCCATTTGTTTGTATCCTCTTTTATTTCCTTGAGCAGTGGTTTATAGTTCTCCTTGAAGAGGTCCTTCACATTCCTTGTAAGTTGGATTCCTAGGTATTTTATTCTCTTTGAAGCAATTGTGAATGGGAGTTCACTCATGATTTGGCTCTCTGTTTGTCTGTTGTTGGTGTATAAGAATGCTTGTGATTTTTGTACATTGATTTTGTATCCTGAGACTTTGCTGAAGTTGCTTATCAGCTTAAGGAGATTTTGGGCTGAGACAATGGGGTTTTCTAGATATACAATCATGTCATCTGCAAACAGGGACAATTTGACTTCCTCTTTTCCTACTTGAATACCCTTGATTTCCTTCTCCTGCCTAATTGCCCTGGCCAGAACTTCCAACACTATGTTGAATAGAAGTGGTGAGAGAGGGCATCCCTGTCTTGTGCCAGTTTTCAAAGGGAATGCTTCCAGTTTTTGCCCATTCAGTATGATATTGGCTGTGGGTTTGTCATAAATAGCTCTTATTGTTTTGAGATACGTCCTATCAATACCTAATTTATTGAGAGTTTTTAGCATGAAGGGTTGTTGAATTTTGTCAAAGGCCTTTTCTGCATCTATTGAGATAATCATGTGGTTTTTGTCTTTGGTTCTGTTTATATGCTGGATTACATTTATTGATTTGCATATATTGAACCAGCCTTGCATCCCAGGGATGAAGCCCACTTGATCATGGTGGATAAGCTTTTTGATGTGCTGCTGGATTCTGTTTGCCAGTGTTTTACTGAGGATTTTTGCATCAGTGTTCATCAAGGATATTGGTCTAAAATTCTCTTTTTTTGTTGTGTCTCTGCCAGGCTTTGGTATGAGGATGATGCTGGCCTCATAAAATGAGTTAGGGAGGATTCCCTCTTTTTCTATTGATTGGAATAGTTTCAGAAGGAATGGTACCAGCTCCTCCTTGTACCTCTGGTAGAATTCGGCTGTGAACCCATCTGGTCCTGGACTTTTTTTGGTTGGTAAGCTATTGATTATTGCCACAATTTCAGCTCCTGTTATTGGTCTATTCAGAGATTCAACTTCTTCCTGGTTTAGTCTTGGGAGGGTGTATGTGTTGAGGAATTTATCCATTTCTTCTAGATTTTCTAGTTTATTTGCGTAGAGGTGTTTGTAGTATTCTCTGATGGTAGTTTGTATTTCTGTGGGATCGGTGGTGATATCCCCTTTATCATTTTTTATTGCATCTATTTGATTCTTCTCTCTTTTTTTCTTTATTAATCTTGCTAGCAGTCTATCAATTTTGTTGATCCTTTCAAAAAACCAGCTCCTGGATTCATTTATTTTTTGAAGGGTTTTTTGTGTCTCTATTTCCTTCAGTTCTGCTCTGATTTTAGTTATTTCTTGCCTTCTGCTAGCTTTTGAATGTGTTTGCTCTTGCTTTTCTAGTTCTTTTAATTGTGATGTTAGGGTGTCAATTTTGGATCTTTCCTGCTTTCTCTTGTGGGCATTTAGTGCTATAAATTTCCCTCTACACACTGCTTTGAATGCCTCCCAGAGATTCTGGTATGTTGTGTCTTGGTTCTCATTGGTTTCAAAGAACATCTTTATTTCTGCCTTCATTTCATTATGTACCCAGTAGTCATTCAGGAGCAGGTTGTTCAGTTTCCATGTAGATGAGCGGTTTTGAGTGAGATTCTTAATCCTGAGTTCTATAGCTTGATTGCACTGTGATCTGAGAGATAGTTTGTTATAATTTCTGTTCTTTTACATTTATTGAGGAGAGCTTTACTTCCAAGTATATGGTCAATTTTGGAATAGGTGTGGTGTGGTGCTGAAAAAAATGTATATTCTGTTGATTTGGGGTGGAGAGTTCTGTAGATGTCTATTAGGTCCACTTGGTGCAGAGCTGAGTTCAATTCCTGGGTATCCTTGTTGACTTTGTGTCTCGTTGATCTGTCTAATGTTGACAGTGGGGTGTTAAAGTCTCCCATTATTAATGTGTGGGAGTCTAAGTCTCTTTGTAGGTCACTCAGGACTTGCTTTATGAATCTGGGTGCTCCTGTATTGGGTGCATATATATTTAGGATAGTTAGCTCTTCTTGTTGAATTAATCCCTTTACCATTATGTAATGGCCTTCTTTGTCTCTTTTGATCTTTGTTGGTTTAAAGTCTGTTTTATCAGAGACTAGGATTGCAACCCCTGCCGTTTTTTGTTTTCCATTTGCTTGGTAGATCTTCCTCCATCCTTTTATTTTGAGCCTATGTGTGTCTCTGCACGTGAGATGGGTTTCCTGAATACAGCACACTGATGGGTCTTGAGTCTTTATCCAATTTGCCAGTCTGTGTCTTTTAATTGGAGCATTTAGTCCATTTACATTTAAAGTTAATATTGTTATGTGTGCATTTGATCCTGTCATTATGATGTTAGCTGGTTATTTTGCTCGTTAGTTGATGCAGTTTCTTCCTAGTCTCAATGGTCTTTACATTTCGGTATGATTTTGCAGTGGCTGGTACCGGTTGTGCCTTTCCATGTTTAGCGCTTCCTTCAGGAGCTCTTTTAGGGCAGGCCTGGTGGTGACAAAATCTCTCAGCATTTGCTTGTTTGTAAAGGATTTTATTTCTCCTTCACTTATGAAGCTTAGTTTGGCAGGATATGAAATTCTGGGTTGAAAATCCTTTTCTTTAAGAATGTTGAATATTGGCCCCCACTCTCTTCTGGCTTGTAGGGTTTCTGCTGAGAGATCCGCTGTTAGTCTGATGGGCTTCCCTTTGATGGTAACCCGACCTTTCTCTCTGGCTGCCCTTAACATTTTTTCCTTCATTTCAACTTTGGTGAATCTGACAATTATGTGTCTTGGAGTTGCTCTTCTCAAGGAGTATCTTTGTGGCATTCTCTGTATTTCCTGAATCTGAATGTTGGCCTGCCTTGCTAGATTGGGGAAGTTCTCCTGGATAATATCCTGCAGAGTGTTTTCCAACTTGTTTGCATTCTCCCCATCACTTTCAGGTACAGCAATCAGACGTAGATTTGGTCTTTTCACATAGTCCCACATTTCTTGGAGGCTTTGCTCATTTCTTTTTATTCTTTTTTCTCTAAACTTCCCTTCTCGCTTCATTTCATTCATTTCGTCTTCCAGGGCTGATACCCTTTCTTCCATTTGATCGCATCAGCTCCTGAGGCTTCTGCATTCTTCACGTAGTTCTCAAGCCTTGGTTTTCAGCTCCATCAGCTCCTTTAAGCACTTCTCTGTATTGGTTATTCTAGTTATACATTCTTCTAAATTTTTTTCAAAGTTTTCAACTTCTTTGCATTTGGTTTGAATATCCTCCCGTAGCTCAGAGTAATTTGATCATCTGAAGCCTTCTTCTCTCAGCTCGTCGAAGTCATTCTCCGTCCAGCTTTGTTCCGTTGCTGGTGAGGAACTGCGTTCCTTTGGAGGAGGAGAGGTACTCTGCTTTTTAGAGTTTCCAGTTTTTCTGCTCTGTTTTTTCCCCATCTTTATGGTTTTATCTACTTTTGGTCTTTGATGATGGTGATGTACAGATGGGTTTTTGGTGTGGGTGTCCTTTCTGTTAGTTTTCCTTCTAACAGACAGGACCCTCAGCTACAGGTCTGTTGGAGTACCTGGCCAGCCGTGTGAGGTGTCAGTCTGCCCCTGCTGGGGGGTGCCTCCCAGTTAGGCTGCTCGGGGGTCAGGGGTCAGGGACCCACTTGAGGAGGCAGTCAGCCCGTTCTCAGATCTCCAGCTGCGTGCTGGGAGAACCACTGCTCTCCTCAAAGCTGTCAGACAGGGACATTTAAGTCTGCAGAGGTTACTGCTTTTTGTTTGTCTGTGCCCTGCCCCCAGAGGTGGAGCCTACAGAGGCAGGCAGGCCTCCTTGAGCTGTGGTGGGCTCCACCCAGTTCAAGCTTCCAGGCTGCTTTGTTTACCTAAGCGAGCCTGGGCAATGGCGGGCGCCCCTCCCCCAGCCTCGCTGCCAACTTGCTGTTTGATCTCAGACTGCTGTGCTAGCAATCAGCGAGACTCCGTGGGCGTAGGACCCTCTGAGCCAGGTGTGGGCTATATTCTCCTGGGGCACCGTTTCCTAAGCCCGTCGGAAAAGCACAGTATTCGGGTGGGAGTGGCCCGATTTTCCAGGTGCCGTTTGTCACCCCTGGAAAGGGAACTCCCTGACCCCTTGCCCTTCCCAAGTGAGGCAATGCCTCGCCCCTGCTTCGGCTGGCGCACGGTGCGCTCACCCACTGACCTGCGCCCACTCTCTGGCACTCCCTAGTGAGATGAACACGGTACCTCAGATGGAAATGCAGAAATCACCCATCTTCTGCGTCGCTTGCGCTGGGAGCTCTAGACCGGAGCTGTTCCTATTCGGCCATCTTGGCTCCTCCCGCAAATACCTTGAACATCTTATGTAATTCATTGAATACTGAAAAAGAAAAACAGAATGGGTGTATGGGTACTCACCATTAATGTACACAGCTGAAAGCACACTGGGCCTGAAGAATGTTTGAAGCATTGGGCTAAAATTAATTGCTGGATGGTGGGGGTGCTACAAAAACAGAGTCATCAATTTCTCTCTGTTCTGATAAAGTTCAAGAATCCTTCGTAGAAGGCATGGGGGCATCAACACTTGTTGATGGTTTAGCAGTTATAGCATCCTTTAGAAAGACGCCAAGTATTAGTTGTTCACCCTCCTGATCACGTGGTTGACTGGAATCTGTGGCTCACGGCAGCTGCCCAGCATTAAAAGAGAGTATCCTACTACTAGTCTGGGAAAAGACTAAAATCCAAAACTCTAAGTATGGTTTCTACTGAAGGCATTTTTTTTTTGCATCATCACAGAGTAGAAAAACTGTAAGTCAAGCCATCGTAAGTCAAGACCATCTGTATATATATTTTAAATAATGTTATACAGTGGTAATACATATTCAATACCGTAAAAATTAAGAGGACCAAAATGAAGAAAAATTCCCCTACTGTCTAGAAATTACCACTAGACATACGTGTATGATTATGACAGCAGTTAGACCAATCATCCCCAATTTTTTTGTCTATGAAATTTTGTTTTCACTTTTTTTATTAAAATATGTCATGAAATTTTCTCCCATCACGCAGAATAGTTTTCATTGTATTTGGAACTACTACACAGCTTTTGATAATATGGATGTGTCATAAACCACTTTAGTCACACCTACTGTCGGATATTTAGTAGCTTCCAAATTTTTACCATCATAATTTATACTGTGATAATTTTTCTTCTCTCTTTCTGTGTGTGTTTATGTGTGTGTATACATACACATATATGTATACACTATATATATGATGAATACCATAAAACCATACATATATATGTATACACACACATATACACACACACTTATGAACTGTAGTACATAAAATGCTCATTTCTCAGTACTCTTAGAAACACATAATATTATAATATAGCATAATCTTTTTCAGATTCCTAAGTGAAAAGTATAAATTTTGAGGTCAATGTATATTTCTTATTAGGAGTAAGTTTGAATGGTTTTTCAGGTCCCTAACATACATATTTCTGTGTTTATATATTTCCTTTTTGGTTTATAGCACATTTCTCTATTACCAGTTTTTTTCTTCAAATTGTATGTAAGAACTTGATATATATTAAGAATATACATTTTTCTTTTACATATTTTGCTGTGTTTTCAAGGTTACCGTTTGTCATTTAACATTTTAATGTATACTTGACAATGGATCATTTTTAATTAGATAGTGATAGAGTGAAGAATATTGACCTTTACCTTTACAGCTCCCATCTTTGATAGTGTGCTTAGAAAATCCTTTCCGATCTCCAGGCCTGGTGGCTCACGCCTGTAATCCCAGCAGTTTGGGAGGCAAGAAGGGTGGATCACGAGGTCAGGAGTTCGAGACCAGCCTGACCAACACAGTGAAACCCCATCTCTACGGAAAATACAAAAATTAGCCGGGCGTGGTGGCACACACCTGTAATCCCAGCTATTCAGGAAGCTGAGGCAGGAGAATCGCTTGAACCTGGGAGGCGGAGGTTGCAGTGAGCCGAGATTGTGCCCACTGCACTCCAGCCTGGGCCACAGAGCAAGACTCCATCTCAAAAAAAAAAAAAAAACCCTTCCCAATCACATTTTCCTACCATTTCCTATACTTTTAGATATTTTAATGTGTTTTAATTTTAAATATTTTGAACAACTAAAATATTCTTGAGTATAAGATAAGCTTATAATAAAATGAATAGTTATTGAGGACTTATTAAGTGGCTAATGATATAGTGAGTCAGTTAGAGAAGTGAATGGATTCAGTAATGTGGCTTTGTTACTTGTCAGTTAGCATGTATTGCAATATAATTTGGAAATATTCTGTTTTCACCTTTAAAAGTGAGGATAACCACTATTCCACCAGAGCAGGCTAAAAATATTTTATCCCTATGCATTTTACTATAAAACACTTCTTGATAAGGCTGAATGACACTAAAGCCACAGTCATTGTTCTTATTTACCCATTAATAAAACATTTGATTCTCTGTCCTCTATTTAATATTAATATGTATGTAGTTATGTGGAGAAAGCATTACTCACCAAAAATTTTTTTTTTTAGGAAAGCCTAGTTATAGACTGAATAAATGCTTCCCACTATAAACAAATATAAACCTGGACAAAGTGTGTGAGGCACCTGTCTGCATGCATTGAATAACAGGCAGTCCAGAATTGTGTTCCTTGAGAGATGGTGCACAAATATTCTGAGCCCAAAATATTTCCAGGCTTTCAACCCTAGAGCATGTTGCCTATTCTGGGGCAGGGATGGTAGAGTCAAAGGAGTGTTGAAGTCTCACTGAGCTTAGGAAGTGGAGTTTGAAGTGCTGAATTTTCAAGTGAAGTGGCTGGAACTTGCAGAGCAGAATGTTAGAAAGAAGGAATTTTCACCAGTTGGAAGGTAGCTGGCCAAGGAGTTCACATGAAGGTTTATCATGGATCCTTCATGGCAAATAGCTGGCTGTTTATAAGCAGGGAGGAATTCTGTGAGACATCAAAATCAATATCTGCAGGTCTAAGACATAAAATGACACACCAGAGATAGCACAGGCCTTGGAGATGTTTGCATTCTGGCTCAGTGAAAGTAAAGAGACGTCGCTGAACCCCTGAGTTATTTAGCAGGGACATAATAATGACCACAGGACAAAGACTTAGGATTGAAGATAAATTTAAGTGAACCCTCCCTAAGAAAGAATTAAACTAAGTGAAAAAAATTACTTAGTAAGACAAAACTTATAACCTTTTGACAGAAGACAGCAGAATCATAAATCCTTACAGCATATTATTCACAATGCTCATGTGCAATTCAAAATCAACACACATGTGAAGAAACTGGAAGATAGCATCCCTTCCCTAAAAAGCAGTCCATAGAAACAAAACATAAGATAAGCCAGATGTTGGGATTAGCAGCCAAGGACTAAAAAGTCACTGTTATAAAGATTTTCAAAGGCATAAAGGAAAACATAATCATGATGATAAAAATAGGTGGAGAATTTTGGCAGATAAATAGGAAGTATAAAGGAAAATTTACATCTGAAATTATAATATGTGAAAAGAAACATTCATGGATTCCCTCAGCAGAATGGAAGACAGTAAACTTGATGACAGATCAATAGAAATAATCCACTTTGACATTTATAAAGCACCACATTTATCAACTGAAGAAGTCATATTCATTTTGATTCTAAATGGAACCAAGAAATATACTATATAATAACCCCCCAAATATCGATGCATTTCAGAAGTATTAAAATCTTAAAGAATATTTGTATAGTCTAGAGTGACAGTAGTTTAGAAATCAAGAGCGTTAAGAGATTTAGAAAATCCCCCCACATATTTTGAAGGTAAATGATACACTTCAGTGCAGGAATTGACTTCTGTGTCCTATGACGTTTCCATAATTTTTTAAGAATGTCCTGATTTTGTGGTACCATGAATTGTTCCAGATTTTTCTTATACTTTCCTTGCCCAAATACAGGGATCAGAATTTTTTTCCAAGGACTCCTCATTCCTTTACTTATAGAATGGAGTTTAGAAGTCAAGCCCATTAGCACTAGAATGCCATTACTCTTTGAGCCTCTCAGCAGAGAGAATTACATATGCCTGTACATACACATAAACTTTCATTTTTATATCCATCCATCTGTATTCACCTTAGAAAACATTGGTATATTTCTAACTCTTTTAATGACGTCAGAGACATCTTTCTTTAAGTTCTAATTGCTTTCATTGTCACCAACAATTAGATGGGAAGACCTGTTTTGCTCTTAATTTTAAGTTTGGGAAGGCAGCCCTTACTCTAATTTTGTTCCTTATTCTTTTCTTTTAGGCTCATAGGAAATATCCATACATTAAGCCAACCATTCAGATCTTTACAAAAGTGGATGGAATGTTGATGTACACACTGCATTAGGGTTGGTAAGTAAGTGATAAATGGCACAATGTGAAGTTCTACACTTTCCATATTCAAGCCATCCTCTTACCTACTTCCCAAGATAACTGATTTTTATTTGTACTTTTCTTCTACTTCCTATCTCAAAAAAATAGAGGGTCTTTTGGCTGAACATCTATGTGTATATATCTCTGCTCCAGAAGAAGGTGGAAACCAGGCTGTCATCATTGCTGATTATTCCATGTGGTCAGTTTTTTCCCTTGTCACTATTGTCATTGCCTCACCTCACACTCTTTCTTCATACAACCACAAACCTCTTCTGCTCACATGCCTTAGCAAAATTATTGGTGGCCAACTAGTTGCTATCATGAGAATATTTCAGTTCTCATCTTGCCCCACATCTCTGCGGTATTTGATCATGCTCTCCTTCAGAGCTGTTGCATGCATAGATTCGGTGCACATGGCTGTTCCGAACTGCAGCACACCCTCCTTATTAAGATCCTCCTACCCCCACACCTCACACACCATAATCTTTAAACTATTCTATTCTTCCTTTGAGATTTCCTATCTTTTCAAGTTGAAGCCCTTTGTCTGACACAAACTTGAGAAGCACCCTGAATCGCTGAAGCTTGCATACTTTTCACATCTACCCTATGTCTAAATCCTGATAATCCTATCTATGGTTTCAAATTCATTCTCTCTTCTGTATCTGCATAGTCACTACCCTGAGAAAGGTGGTCATCACCTCTAGACTGGATTAGGGACTCCTCAATGTTCTCACTATCTTTCATTTCCCCCTAAATCCTATCCTTTACCCTGCCATCAATGTGATTTTATATTACATACATCTGATCATTTCACCCTTCTGCTCAAAAAGTTTTCATGGCATTTCTTTGCTTACAAATTTATATCTAAACTTTTCTGCAAGTTTTCTAATATTTTTGAGACTTGTCTGTTTTTTGCCTACTTCTTTTGACTGTTTAGAACCTCCTTGCTCTTCCTACTCCTCACTCTGTGAGTTAGTGCTCTTAATACTCTCATTTTTGACTTCCGTGACTCTGTCAATCTTTTTTGCCATGGGGTGAAATTCCTTAGGTTTAGGTCAATCACTTACCTGCGATGAACCTACATTTACAAACATGTACATATATATTTCTAATCTGCATATGATGATCTTTGTATATTCTGAAAGGGTTAAGAATGAATAGTTAGATGGGGAGGAGATTCCTTCTCTAAAAGAGAATGACCTTTTCAGCAAAGAAGAAAACAATATAGGGAAGTGGTTTCAGTGGCTTGGTATAGATGTAAAAGGGAGATTAGGGAAGGATATTAAAATCTGAGATTAGTTTCCAATTGAATTTGAAAAAAATGGATAAATTTTCTTTGATTTGTCTTTGTCACCTAAATTTCACTTTGCAATTCTGAGCAAGACACTGACCTCAGTCAACGCTGGCTCTCTCTCTTAGGTTTTGCAGCAAAATTTCTTCCCCAGCCCTCTTCACGCCACCAGGGTGGGATCTGTGGCTTGGTGTAATCCTAGCTATCATCAGTTAATGATACCTCCTTATTTCATTTCATGGGCACAGCATTAAGCACAACTGAACCTGTGATCACTTACATGCCATTAGGCTATTTCTGCTTATTCAGCTCATCTTCTGGTTTTGCAGCCCTTCTCTTGAATACATTTCCTCTGAGTAGTTCTGGTTAAAACAAAACTTAAGGCAAACTAAAATAAGAGTAAAGCAAACTGAAGAGATTATTATTTAAAAACAGAGGAGAGGGTGATATGCCATATGGCCAGCTCAGCATGGCCTTATTGTACACACAAAAGCATTTTATAGTGTCTTCTATAGCATACAAACAGACTTATCCATGACTCCAGCTGCCTATTCCCCCAAATAGCTCCAGAGGGCATCC
Organism: Pongo abelii; assembly: GCF_028885655.2. NCBI lineage: Eukaryota > Metazoa > Chordata > Mammalia > Primates > Hominidae > Pongo > Pongo abelii. The sequence goes on from NC_071992.2 coordinate 36,421,990, forward strand.
CTGTGAGATGGTATGGCATGTAGGGAGATTGGCATTTGCTGGCGGGAGACAACCCCACACCAAAGTCTGAATCCCATAGTTTTCCAGGCTGTAGGGGGAAAGCAGAAAGTACTGAGAACCGTAGTTGTGACAGAATCTGTAGCTTGGGGATTGAAGACTCTCCCAAACTTTTAATACACACATCACTGGGCCTGGTCCGAGGAAACATCTGTGCTGTTAAAAGAGTAAGTCCATGCTGCTCTGGGGCTTTTAATTGAAGAGGCATAACATTAGACCAGATGAGGGCCCACCATAATTAGAAGACAGACTACTTAATGGCCAGTAGCCGTGGCCTTGAATGGGGAATGGGAATTCAGCTACTTGGCATTTCTCTCACTATAGATCATAATGGATTAATTAGAACTGCACAAAGACAAAAACATGCCCAAGGTAAACATAAAGCCACATGGAATTGCACTGAACAGCATTATGAGCACTGCAGCCCAGGGTTTGCAACACTCCCATCTGAGTGTTGGAATGAAGGCCATAACAAGCACTCCCAGCTCTGTTCTGCCCTTTTACTGAGCCTTAAATTTGAAGAGGGGCAGCAGCTTCACAACACGATCACGTTAGACTTCTACAGAAAGAAGCTGCAGAACATATTCTTCCTCTTCAGTGCCTACGTCAGTGATAGTTGTTTTATTTTCTTTCACCTTTTTTTCCTGCCACATCATTTCCTGGGCTTATTCTGCCTCCTGAAATAGCTAAATTTTTCACGTTGCCTACCCACAAAAGCAAGTTGATGGTTTGCAGATAGTTTTACACCATTCAGAAGAAAACACAGCCATTCTTTGCAACATCTCATTTAGTCTCATGCATAGCAAAATCATGCAATAGAAAGAGCATGGACTTGCGGTCAGGTTGCCCTGGATTCACATTCAAATACTGCAATGTCCCAGCATAAATTATTTATTACTTATCTTCTGTTAAAATGGAGTTAAGAGACCACATGCTGTGCAGGGTTGTTATGAGAAATAAAGAAAGCAACACCATCTAAAACACCCAACACAAAAGCACCTTACACATGGCCTGATACCTAATGAAAGTTTGGTAAGTGTCAGTTTCCTTTCTACTCAGTTTTTGGTATGAAGTGGTCAAAAGTGATAGGATTATCTGTCCATAATTGAAAAGTTGAAACATATTGTAAATCCTTCCTCTTAGTATATCCCCAATTCATATTTTACAACTGCCCTCAAGGAGCTCAACAGATGGATTTTAGCAGTTTCTTTCTGTCATTTCTTGAGAGGGAAGACATTAAGGAACACAAGATGACTGAAAAGCAAAGAGAATGAATTGATCCGCACACCTGATTGTTAATGCCTCAGTGAATGGTGGATTAGAACCATCCAGCAGGCTTGGTTCTACCCTGTAGAGATATAAATGGCTACCTCCAGAAGTCACAGGTGTTTGTCACCCTGATGGCACTCAAGCAGAGGCCCAACAGACTCTTGGAAGACATTGTAGAAAGGATGTGTTTGTAGATGGAACATGATCTAAATGTGGACCTACAAGGTTTCTTGTGACTGGAAATTTGGTGCTTTTATCACTTGAGTCAAGCAATAAATAGAAGCATAGTCTTAGGAACTGAAGAATCAGAGGGCACTCTCTGATTATTTAGTGTTTTGTATGTAACACAGAGAGTAGAAGACTTCACACAAACTGAGTTTGAATTATTTTTACCAAGTGTCTAAGTTATTTATAGTGGAAGAAGTCAAGTCACAAAGGCTCTGAATTACAATATGGAAGGATCATTTCTGGCTTCCAATTGCCTTAGAAATATCAGAGCGAATACTAAGAGCCATGCACATATTCTTGCAAAGATAGGACTTCATTTATGTTCTTGGTGGGGTCGGCTATGTGCCTTTAAGGTGTCTCATTAAGCGGAAATTTGACAAAACATCAAAGTTCAAAATCTGGGGCCAGAAATTTGTACTTTGTGAGTCTTGCATTTGGATGACTGTGATTTATCTCTAGGAGGTACGAGTTAAATTCAAATATGATAATTGGTAAAAAGAGAAATTAATACCTAGACATCTATTTTTTAATATAGACTTTTTGAGATGAGAAGGCATGTACTGATGCCAAAAAAAGTGCTGAAATTTAACACATTAGAACAGCCAGAAGAATATAAACTCAAATGTGTAGCAATTCAGGCCTACTGCCTTGGAGGGTGGAGAGGTTTAATCATGTCACTAGCAATATTTCTTTGGAGGATTTATATCACATTGGCTTTCTATTGTGCCAGATAGATACCATTGTATATGTTTATTTGGCTTTTTTTGTTTATTTGAGACATGGGTAGATGCACAAGATAAACTCTATAAAAAATGGATGATTTCTATCATTTCTTATTTGAAAAGAAGCTAGATGGACTAATATATCCCAGATCTATGTATCAATTATCAGTAGCATTTCATGTTAGCAATTTAATAAGGTATCAGGAAACTCCTCTCCTGTATCTCTGGATATATGTCTATTTTTGGTAATACAAACTCGGTTACAAATTGAAATTTACATGGAAGAGTTTAAACATTAAGTCAGCATTAGTTCTTCAAAGTTTGTGTACGCTTATTCAAGACGAAAATTGTACTAAACCACTAGATAATATGAGTCCCAATGAGAAACTAGGCACTTGAATTGAATATACAAAGAATGGATCATTTTAGAATTCAGGAACTTGAAGGAGCTGGCACTGTGGGTATTATTTGCACAATCTGGGTAGAGATTTAATAAACCAGTGGTATCATGTGTGCTCTAGCTCAGAATATTCCTAGGGCAAGGGTGAGAAGACAGGATATCCAGGTTCAGTAGGATGTCAGAGGAGGGACAGAAAAGAGGAAATAGGAAGGCCTAGAAAACTCATCTTAACCATTTTAATGAACTTTGTACCTTGACTCTGAACTGTGCAAAGAAAATCATGTCCTCTATTTTCTCTGGCTTTCCAGAGAGTGCCTATTTTGATTACAGATTTTTTGTGTGGCTGCTACACACAGAGATGAAGATTTTGAGTCTACAGTCATGCGTGGCCCACTGCCCAGCTCCTACTCTATACTCTTAATGTTCCACAGGAGCTCTTAAGCACACACACACTCCCTAATAAGTGCAGATGGACAGCAACTCCCTTTAACGCCGCTTGACATATTGTATTTATACAGGTGGAGACAGCAGTTAAATAAAATATGTGAGCTTCATAATCCTTAAATGTCTTCTCTCTTCCTCTCCCCCAGTGTGCTCTGTGTGTTGGACACAAGACTCTTTTCCATAGAAAATAACTACACTGTCCTTTTTAATGTTTTTATACCACAATACCTCTAGGCACTAGTCCACCTTCTAGAAGAAAAACCTAATAAAACCTCAGGAAGTGATTTAATTACAGCAGAGGAAAAGAGTAAAGAGTTAGATAGGGCCAAGGCTGAAATAGCAGGGGGGTGGGGGGATAGCAGGGAAGGAGTTGGGCACTCAGAAAGGCAGTGGAAGACAAACACACTGGCTTATTTAGTAGATAAGGGCAGGGCCCCCTAAGCTACAAACAGAGCAAGGATGATGCAAGAACATGAGGAAGAGGCATTATCAATACGTGGTACCAACGGTTCCCCAACTGGCATTGTCCCTCTAATTCGAGGCATCTGGCCTTCTTTCCTTACCAAAGAACTCCCTTATAATTTATAACATGTTATTTTCTTTATTCTAGTAAAAGAGGCATTAATAATCACTCTCAGGTCCATGCTAGAGAGTATCTTTTTTTTAAACAAAGACATAAGCCCAATCTAATAAGAGCAGAATCTCAGTAATTGCTACCATGGTGTTCTATGCAAATGCCACCTACTAGACTCATCTATCTGGTTTATGACACAGCAATATATAACATTTTTTTCAAGTATTCTTTCATGTAACAGAAATTTATAAGCACCTACTCTGTATAAAAGACATGATACTGCCCTTGAGGAAGTTATAGTCTGTTGTGAGAAATGGAAATGAGAATTACTATAATAAAAAGATGGCAAAGCAACACTGACTTTTTTACCTGGTTAAGGACACGAAGGAGGGACCACATTCATTTGTTATGTCTGAAAGCAGGGAAAAAGTCACCAAGTCCATCTCAGAAGAGGTAACTCACGAGATGGGTTTCAAAGGACACAAAGGATTTTGCTAGATTAAAAAACAAAATAAAAATAAAATACTTTCCTGGAGACACAGATGTGTATGACCAATGGCATAGATGTGTTGGAGAAATATGAGTAGATTGATGTGGCTAAGCATAGGATGTGATATAAAGAGGGATGAGGCCTGTCGGGAGATATGCCTTGAATGGTATATTGAAACCAGATTGCAAATAAACCTATGGCTGAGTATTGTGAACTACATCCTTTAGCAACAAGCAGTCAAAGAAGGGCTGGGAGCAGGCATAGCATTACCAGAACTGGGTGTTAGAAAGTGCACAGGCAGCTGGTAGAGGACCAGGAGGGTGTGACTGGAAGCAGGGAGAACAGTTGAGGCAGAAGTGGTGTCCCAGGAAAAAGACTGGACACTGAAACAGGAAAGATGGCAGAGAGGCAGTTTGACACATGAAAGTCCATCTAATTCAACTCAGAAGTTTGACTTTGGAGTACTGTTGGAATACTGAGTCATGGTAAAGAAATATATAACTGGATGGGAGAAAACAAGAGCATGTCTTACAAAAGAGAGGAGAAACATGCATGAGCTTCAAGTGAAAGCTGTGAAAAAGTTGGCTTGCTCTGTTTCAGAATATGCGTCTTTCAGACTCTGGCCTTTGGAGTCAAAACACATGGTTTGCAATCCATTTCTATCACTGGGCAACTTGGGCAAGTGACTTAACTTTTCTATGCTTTATGTTGCTCATCTGTAAAGTGAAAATTACCCCAGTACTTTTCATCAAAAGTGAGAATGTTATGAGGATTAAATGAAATAATACACATGAAGTACTGAGAAGAGTGTCTGGTTCATCTCAAAGTCTGAATAAGAATCAGTTGTTAAAAGCAGCAGTAGGCATTATTAATCACAAAGACACATTGATTGTCAGTTCATCTTATCCTAAAACATTCAGATAATCTGTTTTTCTTTTTCCAGTGGACACACGATCCCAAGAGGATCAATTAAAGATAGAAGCAGCTTTTTTTAAAAAATAGAGTCACTTTTTTGGACCCAGAAATGTTATATTCCAAAAGTTTATTTCATCAGTGGAAGGGGAAGAGATCAATGCCCTCAGAAACTTGTGCAGTTGGGCATCATCTAAATCCCCAGCCTCAATACCCCTGAGGACATAGAGATTCTTGACACCCAGGCAAACACTAATCACATTAGCAAAATAGCAATGCTTATTACAGCTGACAGCATTGTCCCAAATTATAGGGAAGCAGGGAGGGAGATATAGATAAAGAAAGGAAAGTAGAAGGAGAAATTCTTTGTTAAAACTCTAATCAGCAGGAAGACCTTGTGAGCAACTAAAAAGAAATTAACATGAGAGCAGAATCTTGATGTACACCTACAGCCTCAAAAATAGGATGCAATTAAGTGCTTCTAACAAGGCTCCAGTAGTCTGATGGTAAATGTGGAAAGACCAGCTTAATGAAATGTCATGGGGACATTGCTTATAATAATCATATGCCCTGGATGCCAAATGGAACTTTACCTGCTGGAGAAACAGTTACAGAGGAAAAGAACAAAAGCCTACTAGCTGTTAGGAAATAGAACAGAATGAGCTCAAGGCCCTAGGGGAAGGTGGAAAATTAACCCAGCCTCTGTCTTATTATGTTTTCTTTACCACTGTGCTTTTCTCTTCTGGATTTAAAATTGTGTATTTCCAACCAGATAGGGGGGTCTTTTAGAAAAATAGTATTGGACTTGGTGTCTGGACACTAAAATTGGAAACCAGGTTGATGTAAGATTGTATAGAGCCAGGGATGTCGTTTATCTTTCAAGACTTTAAAATAACTACCCTTATTATTTGCTTTGTTATTTCCCTTGAATATACAATTTACATTCCCTAGTGGCCAGTTAACTTACTTTAGGCTTCTGACTTATTCAGGTCTTTCGTCAAATGAAACCATGTCAGAGAGGTCTTCACTGAATACTTTTATTCAAAATAGTACTTACACAATCTCCCAGGGACTCTCTAGCCCATTAGCCTGCTTCATTTTCTTCACATTTTTCAATTCATAAAAATATTATGTTTGCTATTTACTAATACATTATTTTTCTGCCCACTGTGATACAACCTCCTTGAGAACAGAAAACATGCACCTCTATTTTGTACATCACAATATCCTCAGTCACTTGTGCAGTAACAGAATGTATTAAATGGTCTAGATACACTTGAATGAATTTTTATCCATAAATTTACATAATTTCTTAATGCTTTCTAGCGCTGCTACTCTACTTTCCACTCCCAGATTATCGGATTATCATATACCCTCTCCTCTCTCCTCATCAAGTCTGCATGCCTCTTGGTTTTGTTTCTTTAAGTTCAACTTCCTTTTCTTTTACAATGACCCTCTTTTAAGTCAAAACATTTTGACTTTTCTGTTCAAAATCTTCACACAAACTCTTCATTCTCCTGCTCTGTTCATTTTTCCTTCTCTACATCATCATTCCCATCAATATATAAATGTGCTGTTACTCCCAGCCATAAAAACAAACAAAACCACACCCTCTCCAACAACCACCCCACTATAGCACTTGTCAGGGTTACAGAAAATCATTTTCTAGAGTGGGCTTTACTCACTGTTTTGCTTTATATCCAATTTTCCTAAAAACTATATCAACCAGGACTTACTCTTCCCCTCTTTTATGAAACACATCACCAAGACCATCAGTGTCCTCCATGCTGTGGAATCCAACAGGCTGTCCTAGGTCCTCATCTTAAATTGCTACTCAGTGATGCCTGACAATTGAACAATCCCTCCTTTTAAAAAAAATCAATGTATTGAGATATAATTAATGTACCATAAAATGCATCCAATTTGATGAATTTTGACAAATGGATGCTCATATGTAATCTGCATTAACTACCAACACAATCAAGATATTGCCCTCCCCCAAAGTTTGTGTCTGTCCCAGTTAATTTTTCCCCACACTCAACTTAAGGCAATCATTTATCTGTTTTCTGTCACTGTAAATTAGATGTGTTTTTACATATTTTATATAAGTGGGAGTTACACAGTATGTACTTTTTTGCATCTGCCTGTGCTCATCAGCATATTCATTCATTTTATTGCATTAATCAGTAGTTCATTACGTTTTAATGCTGAAGAGCATTTTATTGCTTGAATATACCACTTTTTAAAATTAATTGTACTGCTGATGAACATTTGGATTATTTTTATTGTGGGACTATCAGGAATGAACAGAATGCACATGTATGCATACATATTTTCAGGTGGACAGAGGTACTAGTTTCTATTGGATAAAAACCTAGGAATTGAATTCTGGGTCATCAGGTAGGTTCATGTTTACCTGTGAAAGAAATTGTTGGGGGGTCGCTTCCAAGATGGTTGAATATGAACAGCTCCGGTCTACAGCTCCCAGTGAGAGTGACACAGAAGATGGGTGATTTCTGCATTTCCAACTGAGGTACCTGGTTTATCTCAGTGGGACTGGTTGGACAGTGGGTGCAGCCCACGGAGGGTGAACTGAAGCAGGGTGGGGCGTCACCTCACCCGGGAAGTGCAAGGGGTCAGGGGATTTCCCTTTCCTAGCCAAGGAAAGCCATGAGTGACTGTACCTGGAGTAGCAGTACACTTCTGTCCAAATACTGCACTTTTCCCACAGTCTTCACAACTGGCAGACCAAGAGATTCCCTCCCGTGCCTGGCTCAGCAGGTCCCACACCCACAGAGCCTTGTTCACTGCTAGCACAGCAGTCTGAGATTGACCTGGGACTCTGAAGTTTGGTGGGGGGAGGGGCATCTGCCATTGCTGAGGCTTGAGTAGGCGGTTCTATGCTCACAGTGTAAACAAAGTGGCAGGGAAGCTCGAACTGGGCAGAGCTCAACACAGCTCAGCAAGGCCTACTGCCTCTTTAGATTCCACCTCTCGGGGCAGAGTATATCTGAACAAAAGGCAGCAGACAGCTTCTCCAGACTTAAACGTCCCTGGCTGACGTCTCTGAAGAGGGCAGTGGTTCTCCCAGCATGGTGTTCGAGCTCTGATAACAGACAGACTGCCTCCTCAAGTGGGTCCCTGACCCCAGTGTAGCCTGACTGGGAGACACCTCCCAGTAAGGGCCAACAGACAACTCATAAAGATGGGTGCCCCTCTGGGACGAAGCTGTCAGAGGAAGGATCAGGTAGCAATATTTGCTGTTCTGCAGCCTCCGCTGGAGATACCCAGGCAAATGGGCTCTGGAGTGGACCTCCAGCAAACTCCAACAGGCCTACAGCTGAGAGGCCAGTCTGTTAGAAGGCAAACTAACAAACAGAAAGGAATAGCATTAACATCAACAAAAAGGACATCCACACCAAAACCCCATCCATAGGTCACCAACATCAAATACCAAAGGTAGATAAACCACAAAGATGGGGAGAAACCAGAGCAGAAAGGCTGAAAATTCCAAAAATCAGAACGCCTCTTCTCCTCCAAAGGAACACAAGTCCTCGCCAGCAAGGGAACAAAACTGGATGAAGAATGAGTTTGACGAGTTGACAGAAGTAGGCTTCAGAAGGGTGGTAAAACAAACTTCTCTGAGCTAAAGGAGCACATTCTAACCCATCTCAAGGAAGCTAAAAACTTTGAAAAAAGGTTAGATGAATAGCAAACTAGAATAACCAGTGTAGAGAAGAGCTCAAATGACCTGATGGAGCTGAAAACCACAGTATGAGAAATTTGAAAAGCACACATATGGGCTTCAATAGCCGCCTCGATCAAGTGGAAGAAAGGATATCAGTGATCAAAGATCAAATTAATGAAATAAAGTGAGAAGACAAGATTAGAGAAAAAAGAGTAACAAGAAATGAACAAAGTCTCCAAGAAATATGAGACTATGTGAAAAGACCAAATCTACATTTGATTGGTGTACCTGAGAGTGATGGGGAGAATGGAACCAAGTTGGCAAACACTCTTCAGGATATTATCCAGGAGAACTTCCCCAACATAGCAAGGCAGGCCAACATTCAAATTCAGGAAATACAGAGAACAACACAAAGATACTCCTTGAGAAAAGCAACCCCAAGACACATAATTGTCAGATTCACCAAGGTTGAAATGAAGGAAAACATGTTAAGGGCAGCCAGAGAGAAAGATTGGGTTACCCACAAAGGGAAGCCCATCAGACTACCAGTGGATCTCTTGGCAGAAACTCTACAAGCCAGAAGAGAGTGGGGGCCAACATTCAACATTCTTAAAGAAAAGAATTTTCAACTCAAATGTCATATCCAGCCAAACTAAGCTTCATAAGTGAAGGAGAAATAAAATCCTTTACAGACAAGCATATGCTAGGAAATTTGTCACCACCAGGCTTGCTTTTCATGAGCTCCTGAAGGAAGCACCATGGAAAGGAACAACCAGTACCAGCCACTGCAAAAACATGCCAAATTGTAAAGACCATCGACACTATGAAGAAACTGCATCAATTAATGGGTGAAATAACCAACTAACATCATAATGAAAGGATCAAATTCACAAATAACAATATTAATCGTAAATGTAAATGGGTTAAATGCCCTATTTAAAAGACACAGACTGGCAAATTGGATAAAGAGTCAAGACCCATTGGTGTGCTGTATTCAGGAGACCCACCTCATGTGCAAAGAAACATATAGGCTCAAAATAAAGAGATGGAGAAAGATCTACCAAAGCAAATGGAAAGAAAAAAAAAAAAAAAAGAAAGCAGGGGTTTCAATCCTGGTCTCTGATAAAACAGACTTTAAACCAGCAAAGATCAAAAGAGACAAAGAAGGCCATTACATAATGGTAAAGGGATCAATTCAACAAAAAGAACTAACTATCCTAAATATATATGCACCCAATACAGAAGCACCCAGAATTATAAAGCAAGTTCTTAGAGATCTACAAAGAGACCTAGACTACCATACAATAATAATGGGAGACTTTAACACCCCACTGCCAATATTAGACAGATCATTGAGACAGAAAATTAACAAGGATATCCAGGAGTTGAACTCAGCTCTGGACCCAGTGGACCTAATAGACATCTACAGAACTCTCCACCCCAAATCAACAGAATATATGTCCTTCTCAGCACTACATCACACTTATTCTAAACTTGACCACATAATTGGAAATAAAACACTCCTCAGCAAATGTAAAAGAACAGAAATCACAACAAACTGTCTCTCAGACCACAGTGCAATAAAATTAGAACTCAGGATTAAGAAACTCACTCAAAACCGCACAACTACATGGAAACTGAACAACCTGCTCCTGAATGACTACTGGGTACATAATGAAATGAAGGCAGAAATAAAAATGTTCTTTGAAACCAATGAGAGCAAAGACACAACATACCAGAATCTCTGGGACACATTTCAAGCAGTGTGTAGAGGGAAATTTATAGCACTAAACACCCACAAGAGAAAGCAGGAGAGATCTAAAATTGACATTCGAACATGACAATTAAAAGAACTAGAGAAACAAGAGCAAACAAATTCAAAAGCTAGTAGAAGACAAATAACTAAGATCAGAGCAGAACTGAAAGAGATAGAGACACAAAAAATCCTTCAAAAAATCAATGAATCCAGGAGCTATTTTTTTGAAAAGATCAACAAAATAGATCACTAGCAAGACTAATAAAGAAGAAAAGAGAAGAATCAAATAGACACAATAAAACATGATTAAGGGGATATCACCACCAATCCCACAGAAATACAAACTACCATCGGAGAATACTATAAACACCTCTATGCAAAGAAACTAGAAAATCTAGAAGAAATGGATAAATTCCTGGACACATACACCCTCCCAAGACTAAATCAGAAAGAAGTTGAATCTCTGAATAGACCAATAACAGGCTCTGAAATTGAGGCAATAATTAATAGCCTACCAACAAAAAAAGTCCAGGACCAGATGGATTCACAGCCAAATACTACCAGAGGTACAAATAGGAGCTGGTACTATTCCTTCTGAAACTATTCCAATCAATAGAAAAGAGAGAATCCTCTCAAACTCACTTTATGAGGCCAGCATCATCCTGATACCAAATCCTAGCAGAGACACAACAAAAAAAGAGAATTTTAGACCAATATCCCCTATGAACATTGATGCAAAAATCTTCAATAAAATACTGGCAAAATGAATCCAGCACATATCAAAAAGCTTGTCCACCATGATCAAGTTGGCTTAATCCCTGGGATGCAAGGCTGGTTCAACATATGCAAATCAATAAACATAATCCATCACATAAACAGAACCAACAACAAAAACCTCACGATTATCTCAATAGATGCAGAAAAGGCCTTTGACAAAAATCAACAGCCTTTCATGCTAAAAACTCTCAATAAACTAGGTATCAAAGGAATGTTCCCAAAATAATAAGGGCTATTTATGACAAACCCACAGCCAATATCATATTGAAAGGGCAAAAACTGGAAAGATTCCCTTTGAAAACCGGCACAAGACAAGGATGCCCTCTCTCACCACTCCTATTCAACATAGTATTGGAAATTCTGGTCAAGGCAATCAGGCAAGAGAAAGCAATAAAGGATTATCAAATAGGAAGAGAGGAAGTCAAATTGTCTCCGTTTGCAGATGACATGATTTTATATTTAGAAAACCCCATTGTCTCAGCTCAAAATCTCCTTAAGCCGATAAGCAACTTCAGCAAAGTCTCAGGATACAAAATCAATGTGCAAAAAATCACATGCGTTCCTATACACCAATAATACACAAACAGAGCCAAGTCATGAGTGAATTCCCAGTCACAATTGCTACTAAGAGAATAAAATACCTAGGAATATATCTTACAAGGGATATGAAGGACCTCTTCAAGGAGAAGTACAAACCAATGCTCAGTGAAATAAAAGAGGATACAAACAAATGGAAAAACATTCCATTCTCATGGATAGGAAGAATCAACATCATGAAAATGGTCTTACTGCCCGAAGTAACTTACAGATTCAATGCTATCTCCATCAAGCTACCTTCACAGAACCGGTAAAAACTACTTTAAACTTCATATGGAACCAAAAAGGAGCCTGCATAGACAAGACAATCTGGGCAAGAAGAATAAAGCTGGAGGCATCACACTGCCTGACTTCAAACTATAATAGAAGGCTACAGTAACCAAAACAGCATGGTACTGGGGCCAAAACAGATATATAGAGCAATGGAACCAAACAGAGGCCTCAGAAATAACACCACACATCTACCACCATCTGATCTTTGACAAACCTGACACACACAATCAAAGGGGAAAATATTTCCTATTTAATAAATGGTGTTGGGAAAACTGGCTAGCCATATATAGAAAACTGAAAATGTTGGTGTGCCGCACCCATTAACTCACCATTTACATTAGGTATATCTCCTAATGCTATCCCTCCCTCCTCCCTCACCCAGGAAGTGCAAAGGGTCAGGGAATTCCCTTTCCTAGCCAAGCAAAGGTGTGACAGATGGCACCCGGAAAATCTGGTCACTCCCACCCTAATACTGCCCTTTTCCAATGGTCTTAGCAAATGGCACACCAGGATATTATATCCTGCACCTGGCTTAGAGGGTCCCATGCCCATGGAGCCTCGCTCATTGCTAGCACAGCAGTCTGAGATCCAACAGCAAGGCAGCAGCGAGGCTGGGGGAGGGTCACCCGCCATTGCTGAGGCTTGAGTAGGCAAACAAAGCAGCCAGGAAGCTTGAACTGGGTGGAGCCCACCGCAGCTCAAGGAGGCCTGCCTTCCTCTGTAGACTCCACCTCTGGGGGCAGGGCATAGCTGAACAAAAGGCAGCAGAAACCTCTGCAGACTTAAAGATTCCTGTCTGACAGCTTTCAAGAGAGTAGTGGTTCTCCCAGTACGGAGTTTGAGATCTGAGAACAGACAGACAGCCTCCTCAAGTGGGTCCCTAACCCCCGAGTAGCCTAACTGGGAGGCATCCCTCAGTAGGGGCAGACTGACACCTCACATGGCCAGGTTCCCCTCTGAGACGAAACTTCCGGAGGAATGATCAGGCAGCAACATTAGCTGTTCAGGAATATTTGCTGTTCTGCAGCCTCTGCTGCTGATACCCAGGGAAACAGGGTCTGGAGTGGTCCTCCAGCAACCTCCAACAGACCTGCAGCTGAGGGTCCTAACTGTTAGAAGGAAAACTAACAAACAGAAAGGACCTCCACACCAAAAGCCCATCTGTATGTCACCATCATCAAAGACCAAAGGTAGATAAAGCCACAAAGATGAGGAAAAAACAGAGCAGAAAAACTGAAAATTCTAAAAATCAGAGTGCCTCTCCTCCTCCAAAGGAATGCAGCTCCTCATCAGCAATGGAACAAAGCTGGATGGAGAATGACTTTGACGAGTTGAGAGAAGAAGGCTTCAGGTGACCAAACTTCTCTGAGCTAAAGGCGGAAGTTTGAACCCATTGCAAAGAAGCTAAAAACCTTGAAAAAAGATTAGACAAATAGCTAACTGAATCACCAATGTAGAGAAGTCCTAAAATGACCTCATGGAGCTGAAAACCATGTCACGAGAACTACGTGACGAATGCACAAGCTTCAGTAGCTGATTCAATCAACTGGAAGAAAAGGTATCAGTGATGGAAGATCAAATGAATGAAATGAAGTGAGAAGAGAAGTTTAGAGAAAAAAAGAATAAAAAGAAACAAACAAAGCCTCCAAGAAATATGAGACTATGTGAAAAGACCAAATCTATGTCTGATTGGTGTACCTGAAAGTGACAGGGAGAATGGAACCAAATTGGAAAACACTCTGCAGGATATTATCCAGAACTTCCCCAACCTAGCAAGGCAGGCCAACATTCAAATTCAGGAAATACAGAGAACACCACAAAGATACTCCTCAAGAAGAGCAACTCCAAGACACATAATTGTCAGATTCACCAAAATTGAAATGAAGGAAAATATGTTAAGGGCAGCCAGAGAGAAAGGTTGGGTTACACACAAAGGGAAGCCCATCAGACTAACAGGTGATCTCTCAGCAGAAACTCTACAAGCCAGAAGAGAGTGGGGGCCAATATTCAACATTCTTAAAGAAAAGAATTTTCAACCCAGAATTTCATATCCAGCCAAACTGAGTTTCATAAGTGAAGGAGAAATAAAATCCTTCACAGACAAGCAAATGCTGAGAGATTTTGTCACCACCAGGCCTGCCCTAAAAGAGCTCCTGAAGGAAGCACTAAACATGGAAAGGAACAACTGGTATCAGCCACTGCAAAAACATGCCAAATTGTAAAGACCATTGATGCTAGGAAGAAACTGCATCAGCTAACGAGCAAAATAACCAGCTAACATCATAATGACAGGATCAAATTAACACATAACAATATTAACCATCAATGTAAATATGATAAATGCTCCAATTTAAAGACACAGACTGGTAAATTGGATAGAGAGGCAAGACCCATCTGTGTGCTGTATTCAGGAGACCCATCTCATGTGCAGAGACACACATAGACTCAAAATAAAGGGATGGAGGAAGATCTACCAAGCAAATGGAAAACAAAAAAAAGCAGGGGTTGCAATCCTAGTCTCTGATAAAACAGACTTTAAGCCAACAAAGATCAAAAGAGACAAAGAAGGCCATTACATAATGGTAAAGGGATCAATTCAACAAGAAGAGCTAACTACCCTAAATATATATGCACCTAATACAGGAGCACCCAGATTCATAAAACAAGTCCTTAGAAACCAGACCTACAAAGAGACTTAGATTCCCACACAATAATAATGGGCGAATTTAACACCCCACTGTCAACATTAGACAGATCCACGAGACAGAAAGTCAACAAGGATACCCAGGAATTGAACTCAGCTCTGCAACAAGCGGACCTAATAGACATCTACAGAACTCTCCACCCCAAATCAACAGAATATACATTCTTCTCAGCAGCACATTGCACTTATTCCAAAATTGACCACATAGTTGGAAGTAAAGCACTCCTCAGCAAATGGAAAAGAACAAAACTATAACAAACTGTCTCTCAGACCACAGTGCAATCAAACAAGAACTCAGGATTAAGAAACCCACTCAAAACCACTCAACGACATGGAAACTGAACAACCTGCTCCTGAATGACTACTGGGTACATAATGAAATGAAGGCAGAAATAAAGATGTTTTGAAACAAATGAGAACAAAGACACAACATACCAGAATCTCTGGGACACATTTAAAGCAGTGTGTAGAGAGAAATTTATAGCACTAAATGCCCACAAGAGAAGGCAGGAAAGATCTAAAATTGAAATCCTAACATCACAATTAAAAGAACTAGAGAAGCAAGAGCAAACACATTCAAAAGCTAGCAGAAGGCAAGACATAACTAAGATCAGAGCAGAACTGAAGGAGATAGAGACACAAAAAATCCTTCAAAAAATCAATGAATCCAGGAGCCGGCTTTTTTAAAAGATCAACAAAATTGATAGACTGCTAGCAAGACTAATAAAGAAGAAAAGAGAGAAGAATCAGATAGACACAATAAAAAATGATAGAGGGGATATCACCACCGATCCCACAGAAATACAAACTACTATCAGACAATACTATAAACACCTCTATGCAAAGAAACTAGAAAATCGAGAAGAAATGGATAAATTCCTTGACACATACACCCTCCCAAGACTAAACCAGGAAGAAGTCGAATCTCCGAATAGACCAATAACAGGCTTGAAATTGAGGCAATAATTAATAGCTTACCAACCAAAAAAAGTCCAGGACCAGATGGATTAACAGCCGAATTCTACCAGAGGTACAAATAGGAGCTTGTACCATTCCTTCTGAAACTATTCCAATCAATAGAAAAAGAGGGAATCCAACCTAACTCATTTTATGAGGCCAGCATCATCCTGATACCAAAGCCTGGCAGAGACACAACACAAAAAGAGAATTTTAGGCCAATTTCCCTTATGAACATTGATGCAAAAATCCTCAATAAAATACTGGCAAACCAAATCCAGCAGCACATCAAAAAGCTTATCTACCATGAACAAGCGGGCTTCATCCCTGGGATGCAAGGCTGGTTCAACATATGCAAATCAATAAACGTAATCCAGCATATAAAGAGAACCAAAGGCAACAAACACATGATTATCTCAATAGATGCAGAAAAGGCCTTTGACCAAATTCAACAGCCCTTCATGCTAAAAACTCTCAATAATTTAGGTATTGATAGGATGTATCTCAAAATAATAAGAGCTATTTATGACAAACCCACAGCCAATGGGGTTTGTCATACAGAATGGGCAAAAACTGGAAGCATTCCCTTTGAAAACTGGCAAAAGACAGGGATGCCCTCTCTCACCACTCCTATTCAACATAGTGTTGGAAGTTCTGGCCAGGGCAATCAGGCAGGAGAAAGAAAGAAAGGGTATTCAACTAGGAAAAGAGGAAGTCAAATTGTCCCTGTTTGCAGATGAAATGATTGTATATCTAGAAAACCCCATCGTCTCAGCCTAAAATCTCCTTAAGCTGATAGGCAACCTCAGCAAAGTCTCAGGATAAAAAATCAATGTGCAAAAATCACAACCATTCTTATACACCAATAAGAGAAAAACAGAGAGCCAAATCATGAGTGAACTCCCATTCACAATTGCTTCAAAGAGAATAAAATACCTAGGAATCCAACTTACAAGGGATGTGAAGGACCTCTTCAAGGACAACTACAAACCACTGCTCAACGAAATAAAAGAGGATACAAACAAATGGAAGAACATTCCATGCTCAAGGATAGGAAGAATCAATATTGTGAAAATGGCCATACTGCCCAAGGTAATTTACAGATTCAATGCCATCCCCATCAAACTAGCAATGACTTTTTTTACAGAATTGGAAAAAGCTACTTTAAAGTTCATATGGAACCAAAAAAGAGCCCGCATTGCCAAGTCAATCCTAAGCCAAAAGAACAAAGCTGGAGGCATCATTCTACCTGACTTCAAACTATACTACAAGGCTACAGTAACCAAAACAGCATGGTACTGGTACCAAAACAGAGATATAGACCAATGGAACACAACAGAGCCCTCAGAAATAATACCACACATCTACAACCATCTGGTCTTTGACAAACCTGACAAAAACAAGAAATGGGGAAAGGATCCCCTATTTAACAAATGGTGCTGGGAAAACTGGCTAGCCATATGTAGAAAGCTGAAAATGGATCCCTTCCTTACACCTTATACAAAAATCAATTCAAGGTGGATTAAAGACTTAAATGTTAGACCTAAAATCATAAAAACCCTAGAAGAAAACCTAGGTAATACCATTCAGGACATAGGCATTGGCAAGGACTTCATGTCCAAAACACCAAAAGCAATGGCAACAAAAGCCAAAATTGACAAATGGGATCTAATTAAACTAAAGAGCTTCTGCATAGCAAAAGAAACTACCATCAGAGTGAACAGGCAACCTACAAAATGGGAGAAAATTTTTGCTATCTACTCATCTGACAAAGGGCTAATATCCAGAATCTACAATGAATTCCAACAAATTTACAAGAAAAAATCAAACAACCCCATCAAAAAGTGGGCAAAGGATATGAACAGACACTTCTCAAAAGAAGACATGTATGCAGCCAACAGACACATGAAAAAATGCTCATAATCACTGGCCATCAGAGAAATGCAAATCAAAACCACAATGAGATACCATCTCACACCAGTTAGAATGGCGATCATTAAAAAGTCAGGAAACAACAGGTGCTGGAGAGGATTTGGAGAAATAGGAACACTTTTACACTGTTGATGGGACTGTAAACTAGTTTAACCATTGTGGAAGTCAGTGTGGCGATTCCTCAGGGATCTAGAACTAGAAATACCATTTGACCCAGCCATCCCATTACTGAATATATACCCAAAGGATTATAAGTCATGCTGCTATAAAGACACATGCACACGTGTGTTTATTGTGACACTATTCACAATAGCAAATACTTGGAACAAACCCAAAAGTCCATCAATGATAGACTGGATTAAGAAAATGTGGCACACATACACCATGGAATACTATGCAGCCATAAAAAATGATGAGTTCATGTCCTCTGTAGGGACATGAATGAAGCTGGAAACCATCATTCTCAGCAAACTATCACAAGGACAAAAAACCAAACACTGCATGCTCTCACTCATAGGTGGGAATTGAACAATGAGAACACTTGGACCCAGGAAGGGGAACATCACACACCGGGGCCTGTTGTGGGATGGGGAGAGGGATAGCATTAGGAGATATACCTAATGTAAAGGGCGAGTTAATGGGTGCAGCACACCAATATGGCACATGTGTACATATGTAACAAACCTGCACATTGTGCCCATGTACACTAGGACTTAAAGTGTAATTAAAGAAAAAAAGAATAGGCATTATTTATTCCTGAAGTGTTTAGTAGAATTAATTAAGCTATCTCAGTCTATAGTTTCCATCGTGCAAAAATTTTAGCTACGAAACTTCTTTATTTAATAGATACATGGCTCTCTAGATTAGTTTATCTTGCCCTTGAGCAAACTTTATTTCTGTCTCTCAGGAATGTGTCCATTTTATCAAAGTTGTCTAATTTATTTTATCAGATTACTGCCAATGGTTCCTTATTATCCTGTTGGCTTCTTTAAGCTCTGCTGTGATTTTACTTCTCATATTCCTGATATTTGGCAATTTTTGAATTTATATATTTGTTTTTCTTGAATTGAGTCAAGGTTTACAAATACTGATGATTTTTTCAAAGAATCAGCTTTTAGTTTAATTGATTTTCTCTATTGTTGGTATAGTTTATATTTCATTGATTTTAGCTCTTTATTTTTTTTCTGCTATATGTGAAAATAATTTGTTCTTTTCCTAACTTACTTTTATGGAAAATAAGTCATTGATTTGTGCTTTTCTTCTTTTCTTTTTCTTCCTTTCCAATAAAAGTGTTTAATACTTTAAATTTCCAGCTGCTTTCCACCAATGTTTATGTACATTGTATTTTTAAGTCAATTCAAAATATTTTCAAATTTTTAAATAATTGTTTGAGCTATATCTTATATAAAATGTAATATTAGCTTTAAAGATGGTAATTTTTTTCACATGACATTTCTTGAAGTAGCTTTGTAACAGAATAATATAAAATTGTAATTTTAAGGGTACAATTATATGATTTTTAGTAAATTGACATAATTGTGCTACCATCTCCACAATCCAACTTTAATCATCCCCAAATATCCCTCATGATCATGTTTTTTATTGTGGTTTAAAAAAAAAGCCACATAACACAATGTCTACGTTATAAACAAATTTTTTAGTGTATGGCACAGAACTATTAAGTATATGCATTGTTATACAGCAGATCTGTAGAACACTTTTATCTTGTGTGGTTGAATCTCTATACCCATTTCACAGATAATGACAGTTTCCCCCCAACCCAGCCCCTGCAACCATCATTTTTCTTTCTGTTTCTATGAGTTTGAACACTCCAGACAGCTCAAGTAAGTAGAAACATGCAGTATTTGTCTTTCAGTAGCTGGCTTATTTGGCTTAGATAATGTCCTCAAGGTTTATCTATGTTGTAGCATATGAAGATTTCATTCTTTTTATGATTGAATAATATTCCAATGTGTATATATGTCACATTTTTTCATCCATTTGTCCATTGATGAATACTTAGAATGAATCTATTTTGGCACATGAGTCACAATAATGAGTCACAACTTGGGCAGTTGTGAATAATACTACTACAATAACCATGGAAATTCAGATATATCATCAATATGTTGATTTCCTTTCTTTTGAATATATACCCAGTAGTGGGATTGCTGGATTGTATGGCTGTCCTATTTTTAATTTTTAAAGGAATCTCCACTCTGTTTGCTGTAGCTGCTGCACCATTTTTCAGTGATCAACGGCATACAAGAGTTCTAATTTTTCCACATCCTTGCCACATTTGTTATTATCTTGGTTTTGTTTGTGTGTGTGTGTTTGTATGTCTGTGTTTTTCATAATGGCCATCCTCACAGGCCAGAGGTAAAATGTCATTGTCATTTTGATTTGCATTTCCCTAATGAGTGGTGACATTGAGCATGTTTTCATATACCTGTTGGCTATTTGTATGCCTTCTTTGGAGAAATGTCTATCTAATGCAGGCTCTTTGCCCATGTTTTATAAGTGGATGTTAATTACTGAGTAGATCCTTTGCCCAGGTCTTGTAAGCAGATGTTAGCCATTTATTTATTTATTTGTTTTGTTATTGAATTGTAGGAGTTCCATATATATTTTGGATGTTAACCACTTACATAGTTTGCAGCTATTTTCTCCCATTCTGTAGGTTGTCATTCACTCTACTGAGTGTTTTCTTGCCTCACAGAAGATTGGTAGTTTGATTTAGTCTCATTTGTCTATTTTTGCTTTTGATCCCTGTCCTTTTGGTGTCATGTCCAGGAAATCATTGCCAATATCAATGTCATGAAGTATTACCCTTATTTTTAATTCCAGGAGTGTTACGGTTTCAGGTCTCACATTTAAATCTTTCATCCAGTTTAAGTTGATTTTATGTATAGTGTAAGATGGGTCCAATTTCATTTAATTGCATGTGGATAATCCAGTTTTCTCAACACTATTTGTTGAAGAGACTATCCTTTTTCCTATTATGTATTCTTGGCACTCATGTTGAAGACTAGTTGACCACGTATATATTGGTTTATTTCTGGGCTCTCTAGTCTGTCCCATTGGTCTGTGTCTGTTTTTATTACTATACAGATTACAATAGCTTTGTAATATGTTTTCAAGTCAGGAAGTATGAGGCTTCTTTGTTCTTTGTCTAGATTGTTTGGCTATTGGGGCTCTTTGGTGATTTTATATGAATTTTTGGATTGTTTTTCTATTTTTGCAAAACAATACCATAGGGATTTTGAAAAATATTGCATTGGAATCTGTAGATTTTTTGAGGTAGTCATTCTTTTTATTTCCATAAACACAAGATGTATTTCCATTTGTTTCTTCCTTAATTTATCTCACCAATGTTTTGTAGTTTTTGTGTACAAGTCTTTTACTTCCTTGATTGTTTATTCCTAAATATTTGATTCTTTATTAATTACCTTTCAGATTTTTATTTTTATTATCTTTTCAGATTGTTCATTATTAGCTTATAGAAACACAACTAATGTTTGCATGTCAATTTTTGTATCCTGCAGTTTTGCTGAATTCATTTATTACATCTGACAGTTTTCTTGTGGATTCCTTGGAGTTTTCTGTATATAAGATCTTCCCATCTGTAAACAGAGGAAATTTTACTTCTTCCTTTTTACTTTGGATGGCTTTTGTTTGTTTATTAAGTTTTTTTGCCTAATTGCTCTAGCTAGGATTTTCAGTGTTATGTTGAACAGAAGTGGCTGAAGTAGGCATCGTTGCCTTATTCCTGATCTCAGCAGAAAAGATCTCAGTTTTTCACCATTACTGTAAAGTTAGCTGTGGGATTTTCTTTGTTGGCCTTTTTTTTTTTTTTTTTTGAGACGGAGTCTGGCTCTGTTGCCCAGGCTGGAGTGCAGTGGCACGATCTCCGCTTACTGCAAGCTCCACCCCCCGCATTCATGCCATTCTCCTGCCCCAGCCTCCCGAGTAGCTGGGACTACAGGCGCCCACCACCACGCCCGGCTAATTTTTTTGTATTTTTAGTAGAGACGGGGTTTCACTGTGTTTGCCAGGATGGTCTCGATCTCCTGACCTCGTGATCCACCTGCCTCAGCCTCCCAAAGCACTGGGATTACAGGTGTGAGCCACCAGGCCCGGCCCATTTGTTGGCCTTTATTATGACTTTTATTATGTAGAGGTAATTTCCTTCTATTCCTAGTTTGTTGAGTGTTTTTATTGTGAAAGGGTCTTGAGTTTTATAAAGCACGTTTTCTACATCTACTCAGATGATCATGTTATTTTTATCCTTTTTTCTGATAATGTGCTGTATCATTTTCATTGACTGATGTTGATTTGTCCTTGCATCCCATGGACAAATCCAATTTGGTCATGGTATAAGATTCTTTTAATGTACTGTTGAATTTGACCTGCTAGTTTTTTCTTGGGGATTTTTGCATCTATGTTCATCAGAGATATTTATCTGCAGTTTTCTTTTCTTCGAGTGTATTTGTCTGTTTTTGGTATAAGAGTAATGATGGTTTCATTAAATGAGTCTGAGTGTTTATTACTTTTCAAATTTTTGGAAGAATTTGAAACAGATTTGCATTATTTATCCTTTAAAGTTTTGGTAGAATTCTTAGTGAAGTCATCTGGTCATTAGCTTTTGTTTATTGGAGGGTTTTCAATTACTAACTCACATTTATTAGTTATAGATCTGTTCAGGTTTCCTATTTCTTCATGATTCATCTGTAGTAAGTTGTATGTTCCTAGAAGTTTATCCACTATTTTAGGTTATCCAATTTGTTTACTTTTAATTATTCATGAGATTCTCTTAGAATCTTTTTCATTTCTGTGACATTAGTTGTAATTTGTCCTCTTTCATTTCTCATTTTATTTATTTAAATATTTTCTCATTTTTTTCAGTCTACCTAAGATGTGTTAATTTTGTTGATCTTTTCAAAAACCAAATCTTAGTTTTATTGATTTTTTCTATTGCTTTTCTATTCTTTATTTTGCCTATTTTTCCTCTAATCTTTGTTATCTTCTTTCTTCTGCTAACTTTGAGCTCAGTATGTTTTTCTTTTCCTTTTTCATTGAGGTATAAAGCTAGGTTGTTTTTTTCTAAGAAAACTTTAGTGTAGTTTTCTATGAAAACTTTTAGTGTAGGCACATACTGCTATAAACTTCCCTCTTTTTACTGCTTTAGCTGAATCTCAGTTCTGGTATACTGTATTTTCATTTTAATTTTCATTTATTTCAATATATTTTCTAATGTACTTTTTGATTTCTTCTTTGAAAGATTGGTTGTTTGGAAGTGTGTTAATTTCTACAAATTCGTACATTTTTGAGTTTTTGTTCTGCCACTGATTTCTGGATTCATTTCACTGTGTCAGAAAATATACTTGTTGTGATTCCAATTTTTACTTTGTTAAGGCTTGTTTTGTTACCTAACATGTGATCTATTCTGGAGAATGTTTCATGTGCCATTGGGAATAATATGCATTCTCTTCCTTTTGGGTAAAATACTCTTTATATATGTTAGGTTCATTTGTTCTATAGTCTTGTTTAAGTTCTCTATTTCCTTATTACTGATCTTCTGATTATTCTATTTATTATTGAAAATGGATATTAAAATCTCAAACTGTTACTGTATTTCTATTTGTCCCTTTGGTTCTGTCAATGCTTGCTTCACATGTTTGCTCTGATATTTAGTGCGTATATAATATTGTTCTGTCTTCCTGGTGAATTCATCCCTTTGTCATTATGTGATATCATTATCCTTTTCTCTTTGATAGTTTTTGACCTAAAGTCTATTTTGTCTGATATAAGTATGGCTACACCTACTCACTTTTTTTATCATTTATATGTAAAATCTTTTCTCTTCCTTTTACTGTCACTCTATGTGTCCTTAAATCCAAAGTAAGTCTCATTTAGACAGCACATAATGGGTCCTTTTTTATTTTGCACAGTCAGACACTCTATAACTTCTGATTGGAGAGTTTAATCCATTTACATTGAAAGTAGTTATTGATAGGAAAGGACTTACTGCCATTTAGTTCATTATTTTATGTCTTATAAATTTTATTTTTTTCTCTATTTCTGTCTCCAAAATTTCTGTTTCTTTTAAATACTTTTTATCTTCTTGTTGATATTCTCATTTTGTTCATGCCTTATTTTCCTGAACATATTGCATAGTTTATGATGGTTATTTTGAATGTTTTGTCAGTTTCTTTAAACGTCTTGTTACTTTGTGTTGTTATCTAGGCATTTGAAAAACAGTCACCTTTTCCATCTTTATTGACTGGCTTTGTACTGGAAAAGACCTTCACCAATCAGCCTGGCTAGAGATTCTAGGGACCTCCCAAAACTTTTCTACAGGTGCATCTTCTCTGGACTTATGCTTATGAAGTCCAGATTAGAAAGGTTTTGCTAGTTTCTTTATTCAGGAGCTTGAAATCTCTTGCTCCTTCTAGTGCCTACCTGTGGTACTGAGGATTCTCTGTGGCTGCTCTCATTCACCCAGCTCTTTTGTGTTCTCAGTGCTTCCACGTCATACACCCCACCCCAGACATGTGGAGTATGTGGGTTCTCTCTGAGTTGGATGAGATAAAAACCAAGTTTTTCAGGTAGGCCCCTGAAAAATCTGAATATTAGATAAATGTTTACTTTCCTTCCTGAGGGAGAAGCCAGATGTTAGGTGTCTCCTTCTAATTGATCACACTATGCTCTGGCAAGTGAGTGACACAGATTTTCCCACAAGTTTCAATGCTGCCGGTTTTGTGCTTGTCTGATATACTGAAGCCTTTTATCTAGATTCTGGATTTCTCACAAGTGGAAATGGTTTACTTATTGCTGTAGAATTGTCGTTTCCATGGGGGAAGGAGGGTGTGGAGCCCCACACACCATGGAATTCTCTGTTGTTCGTTAGGTCTAATCAATTGCCCTTCTCAGAAACTCAATCTCCTTTTCTGGGACTGGGGCTCAAGTTGGTATCAGATAAAGCTCATGTATCTTCTTCTTCCAAGGGTCCATATGTTGGAAGATTTTTTCTTGATATGGACAAATTCTCTGAACAAAAAATTATGCCTGATAAAAGTACCAAGAAATGCCTATTGTTTAGAATTCCTGAAGCCTTGACCTGAAAACCTGGTTGTATTTGTGTCCAAAGTAAAAATAAGAAATTTCCACATATTTATGCTGTTTACCCCATTCATATATTTAAAAAAAAACCCCAATGTGATAATATTAGAAGGTAGGGTCACTCGGAAGTAATAAGGTCAAGAGATTGAAGTCCTCATGAATGGGGATAGTGCCTTTATAAAAAGACACTGGAGAACTTGCTTTTCACTCTGTTTTGGGCTGCATGAGAGGACACAATGAGACGTTGGCCATTTGCATCCCAGAAAAAGTTCCTCATCAGAGTGCAACCACACTGAGACACCTGAGCTCAGGTTTCCAGCCTTCTGAACTATGAGAATTAAATTTCTATTATTATTAAGCTACCCAGTCTATGTTTATTTCTTATAGCATCCTGAAATGATGAAAACAGAAATAGGTATAGAAAAATGGGATACTGCTACAACAAATACCTAAAAATTTGGAGGCAGCTTTGAACTGAGTAATTGCAGGCTGGAAGAGTTTTGAAGTGCATACTAGAAGAACTGAAGTGGTCATAAAAAGATTTTTAAAGAGGATTCTAGCAAAAGTTCAGAAAAGAAAGAAGAAGGCTGTAGAGTTTCCATCTTCACACAGAATACATGAATAACCATATACAAAATGTTGGTAAAAACATAGACAGTAAAGGCCATTCTGATGGGGTCTCAGATGGAAATGAGGAACATATTATTGGACAATAGAGCAAAGGCAATCCCTGTTATAAAGTAGCAAAAAACCTGTCTGGACTATATTCATGTTCTAGTGCTTCGTAAGGGTAGAATTTCAAGAGTGCAATTGGATATTTCCAATTAGTAGAGGAGATGTCTAAGCAAAACATTAAAGCAGTGGCTTCATTCCTTGACTGCTTATAGTAAAATGTAAGAAGAGAGAAATAGCTTGAAGATAAAATTATTAAGCAAAAAGGAACTGAAACAAAGATGTAGAAAATTATCAGCCTATTCATATTGCAAAAAAAAAATCAAAAGGGGGAAAGCATGTTTGGAAAAGAACACCAAGGGTGTGGCCAAGCAACTGTTTGATAAGGAAAAAGTACAGATGTGAACTCGAGACTTAATCAACCACTCCAGCAGATATTGCTAGTTTGAATTGAAGAACAGTAAAAAGATGGTAAAGAATGAAGAAAAGTTGTCAGACTTTTTTGATTTTATAGGATGAGACCATAGAGCTATTCAGTGTCAATTCTATTCTTTAAGATAAGGGAAGAAGGACCCCAAAGATAATGAACAGATAATCAGGGCTCCCTCTTTTCTTTCCAAAGGGGGAACGGGGCATGGCCAAGCTTTCAACAGGCCAGATGACATCCACCAAAAGACTCAGGGGTAGGGCTGCCAGAAGCTGTGGGAGTTCAACCCCTGCCCAGTGGAGCCTTGAGGTGGAACCCTTACTTGGCGGAGCAGGTGTGAGATCACTGCCCCAGTGTGTCTGGAAGGCAGGACCACCACCTAGGTGGGTCTGGAAAGCAGAAGATTGAGCCAAAGAGGATTATTCTCAAGTCTTAAGATCACCAGGAGTTTGCCTTTCTCCCTTGGGGCCCATCACCCCTTCCTTTTTTGCTATTACTCTCTTTCGGAGTAGGAATATTATCCAATGCTTGTCCCACTCTTGTATTTTAGAAACGCACAACTTGTTTAATTTCACAGGAGATGAACTTTGTCTCACGACTGTACTTCCAGTCTTACCCATATGTGGTTTCAATAATATTTAAATGAGACTTTGGACTTTTGACTTTGAAGTTGATGCTGGAATGAGTTAAATTCTCATGACCATTGAGATGAAATAAATAGATTTGGCATGTGAGAACGACATAAATTCGGGGGGTTGGGCAGGGACAGAATGCTATTGACTGAATGTTTGCATCTTTCCCAAATTTCTATGTTGAAACCTTAACCTTCAATGTGCTAATCTTGGAAAGCGAGGCTTTTAGGAGGTAATTAGGTTGTGCAGGTGGAGACCTCCTGAATGGGACTGGCAATCTTAAAATCGGACACTATAGGGCTTGCTTTTTCACTTTCTGTTCCTTGCCATGTGAGGGCACAATAAGTCAGCCATCTGCAATCTAGAAGAAGGTCCTCACCAGAACTCGACCATGCTGACACGCTGAATGTGGATTTCTAGACTCCAGAACTATGAGGAATAATTATCAGTTGTTCATAAGCCACCCAATGTTTGGTACAACTTGAATCACCTAAGACACCTGGACTACATGGTGGCTGTTTTCCTTATTTTTAAGCCTTCTGAATACAAGCTAGTTCCCTTTAATTCATTAATCCCTACTGCCAACGGCTTTCAGTTAGTGTTTAACTCAGTGTTAAGTAGTTTTTGTTTTTGTTATGGTTGTTGTAGTTTTTTTCCTTCTATTTTTACCATTTAAGTTATATTTGAATTACTATGGATAGCTCTGCTTATCACTTTTAAACTGCTTTAGCAACTAAAGTCAATTCCATTTGTTTTTAGAAACATAGCTGTTCTCTGATGCACTTCACAGCTGTTTTACTTCATTCTTTCAAATATCACTTAAAAATAATTATTGGTCGGGCACAGTGGCTCACACCTGTAATCCCAGCAATTTGGGAGGCCAAGGTGGGATAGTGGCTTGAACCTAGGAGTTTGAGACCAGTCTAGGCAACCTGCCAAAAACATGTGTCTACAAAAATATGGAAATTATCTGGGCATGGTGGTATGTGCCTGTATCACAGCTACTTGGGAGGATGAGGTGGGAAGATCACCTGGGCTTGGGGAAATCGAGGCTGCAGTGAGCCATGATCATGCCACTGTACTCTAACCTTGGTGACAGAGTGAGACTGTGTCTCAAAAAAAATTATTAATTGCATTTTAGTATTAGGTCTAATTATCAATTCAATAGTCATGAAGTAAAGCTTTTTTTTTTTTTTTTTTTTTTTTTTTTTTTTTTTTGCTGCTGTTCTGCTTATAAATTGAGCTTCCAAAATCTCCCTTCAGAAGGGTTAGAATATACTTTAAGGTTAGAAAGAGAATGTTAGCTAGAATTTTCTTTTTCTGTGTCTCCCCATGTTACTCAATCTACATAAGTTTACCTTCAATAATGACTTATTTCTGCAAATACAATATGTTACCTGGAGACAGCTTTCAGTCATCCATCATTCTGCTTTGAATTTAACAAGGAGTCTGACAATTGCTTTATCCTGGATACTAAAGCTGCCCTTCAAGTTCTTCAGTATCTGACTTATATACCACTCCTTATGTTGACAGAATGTTTTCCTGAAATTATTAAATTATTGTCTTTTGCCTAGTGAACGCTCAAAATATATTAAAATAATAAAATCCCTTTAAAAACATGGAAAATAGATTTCTCACATTTTCTTAGTTGGACAGCTCAAAGAAAATTATGAAGTTGGTGAAATTCAGATCGTCATACTCTCCCCTATCTGCTAATTCCCCATCCCACTCCCTTTACTGATTCTGGTCCCATGGTCTATTCTTATTATCTCAGTGACCAGCATTCACAATTTTTTTTTAAAACCTGATCTTATTTCCAACAAGCCCAAATTTCTCCTAGTGAATTTTACCTCCAGGTTAGATATTAGTTCTACTCATGATATTTACATTTATAGAAGGCCTTTTAGTCTGAGTGCTACGTTAGACATAGGATTGTTTGCTGGTTTGGCCAATTTTTGCTGTGCAAACTGGGACAAGTCAGTTAACTTTACCTACCTTTAGTTTATACATTCGCAAAAACAAAATTAAAAACTGAGAGTTTTGTGAGTTTTAGGTAAATTAAGGAATATAAAACTATTAATACAATATCAGAAAAATACAGTGCTCATTACTTGTGAGTTTCTTTGTTGTTTGCAAGTATAGGGAAGACTTACCACCTTTCAAATTTAGTCACATGTCTTTCACATTTTCTATCTTCATGAACTATCATGTCCTTAGGCGATTATAAACAGAATTCATATCTGCTATGCCTTGTTTCTTTTTTACATTTCAACATTAACTGATTACTTAAGTGCTAGGTTTCCTTCTTATGCAAAATATTAGGTAAAAGAGCTCATACTAAATGGAAAGGATAAGACACTTGATTTTTCTTTAAAGGCTTAGAGAAACCAAATACTTTTGATTGTCAGTTTAGAGAATCCAGAATGACAGAAGCCTCAAGTGGGTTAAGAACTCTGAGATCATAGTTTCATGACCCAAATTTTCTAATATCTAGAAGGTTTAAGTACCTGTGTCCTCAGGAAACATGCTTTTCTTGGACCAGCTAAATTGGCTTATCATAAGGGTCTTTGCCCTTGTTCCAGGAGTATTTTCTCTTAATCTGTCTTCTGATTGAACTCCTCAGTGCTGTATAAACCCATATATGTGCACACTCTCTGATACTCCACACACTGCTGACAACTAGGCTGGGAATTCCCATATACAGCACTTAAAAAATGTCACATTCAGTAAATGGTCATTTTACTCATAAATTGTATCATCTTATAATCTTATAACCAAATAAAATTTATAAGTATAGCTCCCTAAGGACAGGAAATGAGTAGTGAATATATTTTATTCAAAGCCTATGTCAACTAACCAAAATACAATAATAATAAAATGGTTTAAAAACTTTTTTAAAGGATGCAGTATGTAAATTCTTATCTATTGAACAAGAAAGTAGTCCACTTTCTGGGTTAAGATGAAAAGAAAATAAAAATAAAAGAGAAAAGGAGAGATAAAACTTGAATAAGAAAATCTAAAAGCCATGGCATGCTAAATGCAATTTCAAACCAGAATTTATTTCTGTAATAAGATTCATGTCAGTATAAATATTAACATAGTTGGTTGTGCAAATCACAACACTCAGGGAGCACTTGAAAGCATTTTAAAGTTTGATATCTACAGAAAAAATGCATGCATTTTCTATATCGGGATTTATTTTTTCTTAAGGAAAAAAATTGAATCAGAAAACTGACACCTCTTCTTACAAATTAGGTTTAGAAAACTGATCTCCAACACCACCATTCTCCTACAATGTTAGAGGAGAGATTATTTCTATACCAGGTGTTATAATACATTACTAGGCACCTAATATCAGAAAACCAACTGGGCATGTTCCTGTATATTCCATTCTATGGAAAAGAGAAGGATAACTTCTGTGGTATTCCAGGAGACAGAACCAGAACCAATGTGTGGAAGCTATAGTAATGAAGATATGAGTTCAAGAAGAGAAACAATTTTCTAATAATTAATGCAATCCAGCAATGCTGTGAAACTCACTGCTTGCCATTGCAAGGGAATCTAATAGCATCTGATGACCGGGCATCAAGTAGGTAGCTGATGGGACTTTACTGTGGTCAGAAATGGGAATAAATTGTCTTAGAGCCTTTCCTCTGTCAATCTTGCATGATTCTGAGTGTAGTATTGATTTATTGGGCCTACATTTGAATAAAATAGAGATAAAAAACTTAGGGAAAATAATAACTAATTGGGATTTGTGTCTTCTGTAGACACTACATCATCTGAGGGGAGATTCCATTCAGTAATGTTTTCAGCTGTTTGTGAACATAGAATTCTAAATGACAATGTTGTGTTAGAAGAGTTATCCAATGAAAGGTCACTTAGAAAAGAAGAGAGTGTGGAAGGAGAGGTGGGTAAACAGGGGAAAGGAAGTAAGGTATAGACATTCAGTTTCTTCTTAGGAATTCATAAATTACTCACATAACCAATACACAGGTACTGATTAGTTTTAGAAGAGAATTGTTGAGTGTTAGATTGACTGCAAAAATACAAGAAAAATATATTTTTTTCTAGAAGAGAAAGTTTAAAAATATGTCTCTGATATACAAGAGAAACTAAATGGTTTCTCTTTTTTTGCAAAATTTACATTAACAACCATTATCACATTTGTAATATTTGGAACAAAATCAGTGCATGCTAGGTTTACTAAGAAGAAAAGGCTGTTCAGACATGGGGCGCTGAATGACTGTTTGTGTTCTAATGCTATGGTGATAGAAGGTGGTGGGTTTACATAGCCAACCTGGGTACAGGAGTGAAGGAGCACTGTGGGATTACTCAGAGATTGCCAGACAAGTCACAGTGTGAGGAACTGGTTAGAAACAAAAGGAAACCAAGGTATGGTTAGAAGAAGCAACTAAGAAAGGAAGAGAGGGGTGTGTGTGTGTGTGTGTGTGTGTGTGTGTGTGTGCATGCTTGCGCACATGTGTGTGTTTCCTATGTAAATCTAAGATGGTGCCTTTGAGAATATTTTATTACTGCAGTCCTTTGTTTCTTTCACTCAGGAGCAGTAGATGCAAGTAAATAAATGTTGGCAAATTCACACTGATTTGCCTCCTCTATTTCTCTAGCTTTCCTTATCAATGCAAGAAACATCCTTTTAGTGGGAAAGAACATTCATTCATTCCTAAGGCAGAGCTTGAGGGTTTAATTGAGATTGCAGTATTCAGTGCAGCCTGCTGCCGTAACTGAACCGTCCACCTCGCTAACAAGAGGTGATGTCAGTTATTCTGCTGAAACAGAAGAGCTGGGAACCTCTCATTGAATATTCCTTATGTCTAATAATATGCTTGGTATGGTACAGAAAATTCCTTAAGTAACCCCAATCGATCTCTCTCTCTCACTCCTCATCCTCCTCTATGTAGCATATATGTTGGGACAGTCATCTGCCAAAATCTGGTCTTGCTCTATTCTGTATTAGCTACAGAGATTGTATCAGGCCAGCCATCATCACTATACAAAGCAATTCCAAAACTAATATGTGTTATGTGAGGTCAATTTGCTGGTGAGAAAATTTTGTTTACTGTAGAACGAATTTCATTTGTTTTTGTTCAGAGATGAAGCCCATTTGGGTGTTATAACTTGAGGGGTAAGGCTGCTTTAATGATTTTTTAAGAGATACTCTTAAATTATCCAGTATAGCTAAAGAAAACATGAACAATAATAACATTTACAGATGATATTGAATGTCTGGAGGGCTTAGCTGCTGTGGGATTCTTATCAGAAGCAATTCTTAAGACATTTTCTATTCTTCCCATTACTAAAGCTGCTTGTCTTGTCTCTAATGCTAAAATATGAACCACATGAGAAAGAAATTTTAGGCTAAATTGTCTAGGAAGGCTATCAATACCCAAATAACCAGATGAACATTTTTCAGAGAAACCAAGAGGAAGATCTAACAGAAAATAAATAACCTGAGATGGAAAATTAGACTCCATGTAATTTTCAGGCTATAAAATCTTGGCAAGTTATTTACCTTCCCTGTTTCAAAACCACAATTTCTAAATTGAGGAAATTGTGCTTAATATCCTCTAAATTTTTAATCTAGATTTACCTTTTTTTTGCCAATTTGGGGACCCACACACCAATTACAAAACAATTTTCAAAACAATTTACAAAACATAGAAGAGGAGTGTCATGGGGCTTTTAATTTGAGTTAACATTAAAGTAATTTTAAGTAAAGTTGTGACATTGTTTACCTCAAGACTACATCTAAATCAGAGTGGACCAATGGGCCTATGGTGCTCTGATTAAGAACAGAGAATATTTTCTGTTTTTTGTTTATCCTTTCTATTTTTTGCCCATATATGTGAAAAGGGATATGAGAAGAATGGAACTTGTCTGTGAAGAGTGACTAAAATAAGATGTCAAGGAAGATTAGTGTTAGGCCATATAAAGAATAATTGGAAACTGAAAACTTTTATCCTAGAGAACATTTAATTATCCATGATGCAAAATATTTGAGAAATTATCATGTGAAAGAGGCATTAAACATATTTCATGTGATTTTAAGAGTAAAGTTTAATGGCAATAATTGGAAAGTAGAAGCAAGCAGACTTTGGCTTAATACATTGTCAGTGGATAGAGCCACCAACAAAATAAAGTTAGGTTGCTTTAGAAGACACTGGGATCATTGGATCTCACTGAATATGCTTAAAAAAGATTGAATGTTTAAATGGAAGAATATTGTATACAGAATTGATGAGATGGGAGGGAAGAGGACTCGATATTTGAAGTGTCTGAAAGTCTTAGATTCTATTTATCTATTGATATTTTAATATAATTTCTCAGGAAATGTTTGGATAAAGTAAACACAAGTAATTAGCAGCAAATGTTTTTCTCTTAGCCCACTGTTACAGGGAGGAGATTTTTATTTTGATGTTGAAATGTGCTTTTTTTTTCCCCAAGAAATTATCTGTTACCAAGTTTTAATGTGTGTGATACAGTGACATGTACACTCTTTTAAAATTCTCATTATCTTCTAAAATGTCTCTGATGTATCTTTCTAACTGTGCTGTATTCTATTTGAGGGTTGCAAGTATGCCTAAATCTTTGTACAGCACACATCAAATCTAGAAAATTAGGTTCTCAATAAGTATTTGGTAATTGATTAAGTCCAGAGTTAAAGGTTTTTTAGGATAAAAGTATAATATGTGATTCCCATATTTGCAGTAGAATGACCTATACATGAAAATGGAAGATTCTAACTGAGATAAAAGCTAATCAATGATAACACTTATTTGGAAAAAAATTGTACAGTAAATATAATGATGATGAGAAAGACTAAAGTATGATGATACTGAAAGTCAATGCATACTCTCCCTCTTTAGAAATAAGAACATATTCAGGAAGTATATCAAGAAGACTCTGACACAATGCAGACTCAGCTTCACTGAGCAAAATTACACCTAGTTGAATATTATCATTTAAGCTTGTCTCTTTAATTGGTATTATGTAAGTAGGCAAGACTTTTTATAATTGTAAAGATGATCTGATTACAGAGAAATAGACTAAGTCTAGAGTCAAGTTCATTGCTTGAGTCAGATGAGAAGGTCACTATTAGATTTCATTTCAGCAACAGCATTTGAAAGGTGTGACATTAATGGTCCCCAAAATTCTCACACAAGCTTTTATATAATACAGAACTAGGTGGGTATGAAGGACTTGGACCTTTACAGCTGCGATGGAAATAAGAAAAAGCTGAGCATATTTGTAGTTTACACATGATATGTGAGTTTGAATGACATAAAACACAGCACCGTTTTTCCCACATGAATTGAGAACCAATGTCAATCTAAGGAAAAGTGTGTGATGAGCAAAATATTCCTTATAGCTGATAAGGCTCATAATAATAGCTCAAATGTATTGAATGTTTCCACAATCTAGGGATTGTTCCAAGTGACTTACATATATTAACTCATTTTATCCTCAAAGAGCCCAATGAGGTAGGTAATATTATTATCCCATTTTTCATATAGGGAAAACTGAAGCAAGATGACATTAACTGATTTAACCAAGGTCACATTGCTAGTAAGTGGCATAGCTCAGACCTGAACATTGGCAGTCTGGCCCTATGCTTCTTACTCTTCAACATTATGCTTCATTGCTTTTCTAGTTGATTTTGGAGCTTGTGCCACCGCCTGTGAGCAGGTGCTAATAAGAGTCCTCATTACTGACAGTCTTATCCCTCTCTCAACAATAGCTCTGGACTGGGGCAGAACTCACACACAGAGACACAATCTTACCCTCGCCAAAGTTCAGCACGGAGAAGCAGAGCCAAATGTATAAATTCTGTGGACAGCTTACTCTCAAGAGGAAGGAAGAGGAAGAAGGTGGGCCACATATGCTCCTTTCCTTTCTACAGTTCTACTAGTCAGACCAATTGTCTTTTCCTCCTGACAGAATGAGTGAAAAGATAGAAGGAAGTGTATTACATCACCGGTGACACCTCTATGTGAAAGAAAACATCATGAGTGGAGAATTGTCTCTGCTCACTCACTCTCTGCCACCATCTCCCCATCTTCTTGATTTCTTAAATTGGGCTATGCCTATGGTCAACTAGGAATATGTGATGGAGTGGGGGAGTCAGCAGCCTCAGAGAAGACTTGTTCCACCTTCACGGAGAACTAATCACTGCACTTAGAATGTCCTCCTGGAACCACTGATAAAGATTTGATATTTTGGTGCAGAGCCTTCTGAAATAGGTTTGGAAAGCCCCATATCAATGAGTTTTGGGTCTACCAAAACAGTAACTATTCAAAAAGTCTCCTTTTAGAATAGAATATTCCCACCCAGGGGAGTTCCTCCCATATTCCAATATTTACAGGACAATTTAATCTACTATCATCCTTATCCTTCTTGGCTTGTCTTTAATATGCTTTATCTTTGCTGTTTGTCCCTCGGTGTCTTAAGTCCAAAAATTCCATGGACAGGGATCCTCAGGCAGAGGTATAGCTCAACAACTGCCTTCTTGAATTTAAATAAAGAATGTAATTTTGAACAACTGACCTACTGCCCTAGACCTATGCAATTCATCAAGTTAAAACTAGAACCTCAGTAATTGATCTCTTTCCAAATAGCTATACAGTTGTACAGATTCCCTTTATTAATAATTCCATCTTCAAATTAATCTGATTTGAAATGCCACTTTTATCATATGTTACATGTTGCTACATACTTCAATCTGCTTGGGATTTTCTATTTTGTTGCATTTGTTGATTTATTCATGTACTAAGATCATATGATTTTAGGATAGGGTAGGATATTTTACATTTGGTCCAGGCATGTCTCCTTAATTACTCTTTCTTTGACAGGGTTTTCTTAAAAACTCTTGCTTATTTATTTTTCCACATGAATCTTAACATCAAGTTACCATATTCAGAATGAAAAATTCTTGTGGATATTGTATTAGGATTGTGATAAATTTATACTTTTACTTTGGGAGAATTGACATTTTTATGATGCTGAATTTTCTTACCCAAAAATAAAGTTCTTTCTACTTGAGTTCAAGACTGCTTTTGCAACTTGCAAAAGTTTTTTAAGTGTTTTTTACATGTACGCTTTGTGCCTTTCTTGTTAAACTTATTTCTAAGTATTTTGTCTTTTCTTGTTTTTGTAAATAGAATCATCTCTTGTATTATATTTCTCTACTAGTTATTGCTTATATATACAAATAATATTGATTGTTATATATTCATTTTATTTCCTTTTAGATAACTAAACTTCCTTACCATTTGTATTCCCTTCAGCATTAAACTTCTTGGGCTTTTCATACATACAATGATACCATCTTCAATAAGATATTTTTAAAAACTTTTCCTTTTCAATTTTAATGCCCCTGATTTTCTTTTATTTGATTGCAATATCTGACATCTTCAATGCAATCTTAAAAAAATAGTAGGGATAGTAGCATTCTTACTGTGATGGTTAATTTTCAGTGTCAATTTGATGGGATTGAGAAGTATCTCCATAGATGGTAAAGCATTTGATATGGTTTGGATCTGTGTCCCTGCCTAAATCTTGTGCTGAAATGGAATCCCCAGTGTGGGAGGTGGGGCCTCATGGGAGGTGATTGGATCATGGGAGCAGTTTTCTCATAAATGGTTTAGTACCATCCTCCTGGGTACTGTATAGAGAGTGAGTTCTGGAGAGATCTGATTGTTGAGAAGTGCATAGCACTTAACCCTGCCTCTGTCTCACTCCTGCTCCTGCCATGTAAGACGCCTGCTCCTGCTTTGCCTTCCGCATTGAGTAAAAGCTCCCTGAGGACTCCTTAGAAGCAGATGCTGCCATGCTTCCTGTATAGCCTGTGGAACTGTGAGCCAATTAAAACTCTTTTGTTTATAAAGTACCCATTCTCAAGTATTTCTGTATAGCAAGGTGAGAATGGACTAATATAGTATTCTTTCTTAGTGGGTGTGTGCGAGGATGTTTGTGGAGAAGATGGGCCTGTGGGTTGGTGGACTCAGCGGAGAAGATCCCCTCCGCATGGGTGGGCACCATGCCATGCAGTTGGCTGGGGAGCTGGAGAAAAAAGGGTGAATTCACTCTCTCTCTCTCAGAGATGGGACATCGTTTCTCCTCTGCCCTTGGACATCAGAATGCTAGGTTCTTTGGCCTTTGGACTCTGGGGCTTGTACCAGTGCCTTTTCCACACAGTGCCCTCCCTACCCACTCTGGGATCTCAGGACTCTTGACTTCAGACTGAATATTATACCATTGGTTTCCTGGTTCCATGCCTTTCAGACTTGGACTGAGCCAAGCTACTAGCATCCCCGGATCTCCAGCTTGCGGACAACCTATTGTGGGAATCCTCAGCCTCCATAATTATGTGAGCCAATTTCTGTAATGAATTATTTCTTGTCTATGTATACGCATACATGCATGCATGTATGTATTTATGTATGCATCTATCTATCTGTCTATCTATCTATCTATCTATCTATCTATCTATCTTATTGGTTTTGTCTCCCTGGAGAATCCTAATACACTCACCTTGTTCCTGACTTTGACAGGCCTCTAGTATTTCTCTATTAAGGACTCCAGCTTTTAGAATTAGGGTATGTATGTTTTATCATCTTAAGAAAATGCCAAATAATTACTTATTTAGTAATATCCTGTGAATCAGAAATAGATGTTGAGTAGTGCAGAAGACTTCTTCATCATATACGCAGATAAAATGGTTTAGTCTATTTTATACTTATTAATATAAAAAGTTATATCAATGGATTTCCTAAAATTGAGCTATCCTTGTATTTTTGAAATCTCATCTGGTCATGATGTATTATTTTTTATACGTTATTTAATTCCATTCAATAATATTTGTACCAGTATTCATAAATGAGATTGGTAAGAGGTTGTTTTGTTGCAGTCTTTATCAGATTTTTTTAAAAGTGAGCTTATTTATTTGTTTTACTTTATGGAATACTTTAAAGAGTATTGGGGTTATCTGGTCAATGAAGTTTTGATAGATTTCTCTGGTGAAATAAAACAAGGCCTGGTGATTCTTTTGAACAGTTCTTTGAAACTTTTTCTATTGATTTTTCTCTTGTAATTGGTGGCTTTAAACATTTAACATCTACTGGGGACAATTTTTGTAAATTCTATTTCCCTAAAAATTATTCATTTTAACCTACATAAGTAGGTTTTCAAATTCCTTTGCCTAGAGTTATGCCAACAATTGTAATAATTTTCTGTCTTCAGTTTTATTTATGTTGTGCATAATTGTTCATTCTTTTTTCCTCTTTTGAAAATTAGGTCAACTAGTGTTTGAGAATGATTTGTCATCATTTCCTTCTTTTGTTTTTCAATGTTTATTTCTTATAATTTTCTTCTGAGTTTTTGATATAGTTAAAATTTTCTAGTTATTCAAACAACTTTTTGTTTTCATTTGTTACCATTATTTAATTTTATTGATATAAATATTTATTGTTTGGGTTATCTTTTCATCACTAATTTGACCATATCTCACAAATTTTGATATATAGTAATCCTATTATTGTTAGTATTAATTTTTAAAGAAATTCTGACATTTTGATATATAATTCCCTTGCAACCCAAGAGGTATATAAAGGGGTTAATATTTTCAAAATGAAATGGTTTTTAAAATTTTTTCAGTTTCTGTTATTGAAAATGTAGTTTATATTATTTCCACTTTATGAAAGTTACAAAGGCTTTCATAAGGACCCAGTGGGTCAATTTTGATTATATTTTATTTGCTTGAATAGAAAATATATGTTCTACTAGGAGGAGGTAATTGGTATATATTCATGAGGTCTATTACTTTTATTATGTAGTGTAGGTCTTCTATATTCTTACCTATTTTTTGTTCACTTAAACCATCTTAAACCAAGATTTATATATTTTCTCCTATTATCAGTGTGATGTTGTCAATTTCTCCCTGCGTATCCTATATTTTATGCTTTATGAAGCTCTTTGATTTGATATTTGATGCATAGATTCTCATACCTGTTATATTGTTACGGTGAACAATGCTCTTTGACATCCACAGAATGTCCTTCTTTCTCCTTTAATATTTTTGTGGCTGAATTATATTTTGCCAATGATCAAGATTGTAGTATATCTTTTTTTTTTTTTTTTTTTTGAGACGGTATCTCACTCTGTTGCCCAGGCTGGAGTGCAGTGGCACAATCTCGGCTCGCTGCAGCCTCTGTCCCCCGGGTTCAAGCAATTATCCTGCCTCAGCCTGTGGAGTAGCTGGGATTACAGGCATGCCCCACCATGCCTGGCTAGTTTTGTGTTTTTAATAGAGACAGGGTTTCCCCATGTTGGCCAGGCTGATCTCAAACTCCTGAGCTCAGGTAATCCACCCGCCTCAGCCTCCCAAAGTGCTGGGATTACCGGCGTAAGCCACCACACCTGGCAGTAGTGTTTGCTTTTTATGTTTGTATTTACCTTGTCTACTTTGCCTATCTTTTATTTGCAGACTTTCCGAATCTCTTCGGCTTACATATGTTTTACATTAGGTGTTCCTTTGTGAATATATCTTATAATGTTGTTCTACCTATGGGTTACCAAATATTATTTGCATTTATTAATAAAATTGATATTTTTATCTTAGCTCTGAATCATTTT
Source organism: Pongo abelii (assembly GCF_028885655.2). Taxonomy (NCBI): domain Eukaryota; kingdom Metazoa; phylum Chordata; class Mammalia; order Primates; family Hominidae; genus Pongo; species Pongo abelii. The sequence continues at coordinate 36,461,274 of NC_071992.2, forward strand.
TTATTTTATGGTATTGTATATATTATATTATAATTTATGATTTTATTCTACAGTTTTATTTGAATATTTAATAAAGTTAGTATATTCATTATAGTAGACATCATATTAGTAATACCTTTATAAAAAGCTCTTAGTTGATTTCTCCTTATTTACACTTCCACTATTTGGTTTTTCAGCTTTAAATGGTAACGTTTGACTTATTACCTATGGTGACTCAATAACCTTATTTTACTTTCTATACATTTCTCTCCCCTTTGTTTTATTTTTCATTTTGAAGAGCATTTTATTTATGCATGAGATTTTTTTCTTCCCCAAAATTTCTGGGATTTTTTTTTCTTATCCTTTGAAGTGAAACAAATTTGCTTGACATGTTTTACAGTTAATTCCTCTCAGGTGACAAGGAAATATTATGCAGAATTAGGCATTCTATTATCTAAAAGTATTTTCTTGATTTGTGTGTACCATTAAATCTATTCAGAATATTTTAGTGACTCCTTTAATACATGTTATAATATTTTATTCTGTGTGTCAGATCTATACTTTTCTCTTATTTTGTTTTATTATTGTTATTATTATTGCTCTTTTCTTTAGTTCTTCTTCCTGCTTGGTCCCAATGATTGTCTCTTCTCTTCTATGTACTTTACATATTTGCAATTATGTCTATTTTCTCTTGAATGCCTTGTCATTTAAATTCTTATCTTTGAGTTTATTTTGTCTTCTGCTTCAATTTTTTTCTCCTGTTTTGCTCCTTATGCCTGTTCATTTCTAGTTGTAGTGTTTAAATTTTTTACTTATATTGTTTTTTCATATATCTTTTATATTGCTTTTTTCATTGCATTTAATTAATATTGGAGTGTTATGCTTCAGCTCTCTTCTTTTTTGAGAGAAACTTTTAGTAATCATTATCTCTTTTCTTGTTGTAGTAGCTTTCTAGGGATACTGTGTCTTTTTTTCTGTTCATATAATATATGTTGACCAACAGGAGCTATAGACTTTCATAGCTATCTTGACATTATTTTAATCATCACAATTATCAGCAATTCCACAATGAGAAGAAGGATTTGGGTACCCAATCTGGTTTCTAGGTTCAAGAGTGCTTTCTTCAATTGACATAGTAAAGTGCACTTAGTTTTAAAAATGGCAATGTTGGGGGAAAGTGCTCTTAGTTTCTAATTATTAATTTTTATCCTATTTTAATCAGCTATCTTTTTTTTTTTTTTGAAGCAGCTTCCTTCATTCTCTTCATCATCATGTCTCTAAAGGACATTACAGCTTTTTGGATGTCCTTTTCTACCAAGAATGATGCCTTATTCAACTGTCACCTGTCATTCTAGATGCTTTCTAAACATTTCTTCTAAATGTCTTGGATCCAATGCCCTGCTCTCCCTAGTGTCACACCTGCTTTTATAATTTTTTTTTTACTAGCATGTACTCCCTACTTTTGCAGGTGCAAACTAGATAATATTTACTGTGTTCTCCCAACACTAAGATGCTGACAACCTCTCTATTGTTTTAAGGGCTCCAGAGATAATCCTGTCCATCTCAGGTGTTTATTTTCCAAATGACCTATAAATCTGAAGTTGATACTATCTTCAGTTGCTCACTTCTGCAATAGACAATTTAAGCTGATTATCTGCAAGGTTTGTAGAAGATGTTTGAAGGGATTAGAATTTATGTGGACATGATTGTCCTATGGAAATCAAGAATTATCAGGATCACAATATTTTACTCGATATTTATTGCAGTAAATAGAAAATAATATAGTAAAACAGCTTTTGAATTTTCAGCAAACTGAAAGGATATATGGATTCAAAGAAAAAAATGATGATGGAATTCACATTGAAATATATTCCTTGCAAGAAAGAAAAAAGAATTCAATGTAATATCATATTTAAAACCTGTGTGGATATTACTAAAGCACAGAGGTCACCCGGAAAAAATCAAGTAAGGATTTAATACAGTCCTAGTAAATTTTCTCACAACAAATATAAAGTCAAATTATAGAATGGATAACACTATTTGCAAATATGTATGAAAAAAATCCTTGTAACTAGAATGTTTTAAGAGTTACAACAAACACAGAAACAACCAAATTAACCTAATTATAAAATGGGCAAAAAATAAAAACATTTACTTCACCAAAGAGGGAATATGGATAAAAAATAAAGCAAATGAAAATATGTTCTATATTATTAGCCATTAGGGAAATTTAAATTAAAACCACAATGAAACATGACTCCAAATCTCTCAGGACAGCTAAAAAAAAAAAAAAAAAACAAGTGGCAGTACCAAATACTAGCAAGGATGCAGAGAAACTTGATCTCCCAAATACTGCTGAGTGTTGAGTAAAAAGCACCAATCTCAAAAGGTTACATACTATATTACTCCCTTTCTAGAACACTCTCAATGATGAATAAAATGGTAATGATGAAGATCAGATAGTGGTTACTAGGAGTTAGGGATGGCAGGAGGTGGGGTGGGGCTGACTGCCACCATAAACAGATCGCTGGAGGGAGTCCCTTTGTGATGAAAGAACAGTTTTGCATGCTGATTGTGTTGGTTTCAAAAATGTACACAAGTGACCAAATTGCATAGTACTACACACGCATGCACACAAGCACATGCTCACATGAGTACATGTAAAAGCACAAGTGAAGTACACGTGGAGTCTGAACAATTTCTGTAGATTGTACCAATGTCAGCTTTCTGGTTTTGATATCGCACAGTATTTATGCAGGATGACCACCGGGGAATATTGGGTGAGGATACATGGGACCCATGCTGAACTTCTTTTAAAACTCCTTGTGCATGTATAATTATTTCAAATTTAAAAATTTAAAAACCCATAATTAACACACAAAATTAATTATTAATTAAAAATAATATAGGAATAGAATTTTTCAGCATTTAATTCACTAAAGGAAACTAGTGAAACATCTGCCTATCCAGAAATTGTTTCAATAACAGGAAGAACAGTTGGAAAAAGTTATGCTCAGTTTTCTCTCACGTTTCGTTTACATTTCAAAAATCTCTTTAAAATTGAAGTTATAAGTAAAATTGGCAATTAAAATTGGAATCAGAAAATTAAAATGTTTATCTCCTTTGGGACCTAGGGTAGTATTGACATGGATTTTAACTATATACATTCTACATAAAATCTTCTCTGGGGGTTTTTCTCCCCGAGTTGGGGAATGGAGGTCCAAGGTTCAACCCTTTCATATGGCTATTTATAGTGACATATTTACTGCTAAAATACTGTGACTCAGGAAATTTTATCAACACTGTTATTTAATTCCCTCCCCCATTTTCATTAAATATTCTCTCTCTGTCTCTCTGTCTCTCTCTCTCTCTCTCATCCTCAAGATTTCATTGTGACTTTCACTGTTATCCTGAGATTTTATTGGACTTGTTGGTGTGTGTGTTTAATTACATAATAACAGGGCTATTTTTAAAGGAGAGTCTGAATTAGCAGCATTGTTGAGACATAAACCTTTTGCACAATCAGCACACCTCTGGTAGTAGAGCTGGGATTTTGAGTTTAACCTTTGAAATGTTTTTAAATGGCAGCTGTGTACCAACTGCTATGTCTGGCAAAAAAAAAAAAAAGAAAAAAAAGCATCGATCTCTAAAAACTTAACATTACTTTCCACCTACACATCCCAGAAAGTGAATTGGCATCAGAAGGGGAAAAACATATTTTGTTAATTATATTTTTCTTCCAGGATCTTTTAAGCCAACCCAGAAGAAGAAAAACTTGAGTGATTTGCTTCTTTTACCTATAAAAAGGAAATTTTGAATAACGACAATAATAGTAAAAACCAGAATCTGAGTATCTGTATGGTAAAGTCTGGTGCTTAGCTTTGTGGATAATCTAATAGTTTAAAAAGTCATGTTCATTTCCCCCAGGAGTACATCTGTACTACACAGAGCAAGCCTGCCTTGGAGCAGATGGGGACAGTGCCCATGGCTGCCTGATGGTTGATTTAAATATCCCAAACACTCACACAGGACCATTGGTTTGATAACAATTGCACACTCTTTTGGCAGTGACATACTCAGTGGTATAAGATGTAGAGGTGGAACATAGTGACATTGATGATCCTGACCCTGTGTAAGCCTAGGTTAATGTGTGTGTTTGTGTCCTAGTTTTTAACAAAAACGTTTAAAAAGTGAAAGATAATTTTAATATAACAAATCTTATAGAATAAGGATATCAAGAAAGAAATTACATTTGTACCGCTGTACAGTGTGTTTGTGTTTTAAGCTATATGTTTTCACAAAAGAATCAAAAGCTAAAAAGATTAAAAAGTTTACAAAGTAAAATATTACAGTAAGCTAAGCTTAATTTATTACTGAAAAAAGAAAAAGCATTTTAATATATTTAGTGTAGCCTAAGTGTACAGCATTCATAAAGTCTGCAGTACTGTGCAGTAATGTCCTGGGCTTTCACATTCACTCACCACTAACTCACTGGCTCACCCAGGGCAATATCCATTCCTCCACGCTCCATTCATGGTCAGTACCCTATACAGGTGTAACACTTTTTTAGTGGTGTATTTTTACTATATCTTTTGTATGTTTACATGCACGAATAGTTACCATTGTGTTACAGTTGACTACAGTGTTAAATACAGTAACATGCAGTACAGGTTTTGTTTGTTTGTTTTTGATGGAGTTTTGCTCTTGTTGCCCAGGCTGGAGTGCAATGGCGTGATCTCGGCTCACTGCAACCTCCGCCTCCCGGGTTCAAGCAATTCTCCTGCCTCAGCCTCCTGAGTAGCTGTGATTACAGGCATGCACTACCATGCCCAGCTAATTTTTTGTATTTTTAGTAGAGATGGGGATTCTCCATGGTGGTCAGGCTTGCCTCCAACTCCCGACCTCAGATGATCCACCCGACTCGGCCTCCCAAAGTGCTGAGATTACAGACATGAGCCACAGTGCTCAGCCACAGTACAGGTTTATAGCCTAGGAGCAATAGGCTGGCCCATACAGCCCAGGTGTTTAGTAAGTTATACCATTTAGGTTTGTGTAAATATACTCTATGATGTTTGAACAATGATAAAATCACCTAAGGATGAGTTTCTCAGAACATCACCCTTTAGTTCAGTGAAACATTACTGTATATTTATGACATTATATATTTTATATACACATATATACATTTTATATACACACATAAAATGTGTGTGTGTGTATATATATCCATATATATGTAGGGTGTGTGTATATATATCCATATAGATGGGGTTAAGTTGGGTTATATTCTCTTGGGTATTTAATGTGAGAAAGAACCAGTCAAATTGGTTACCTGAAGCTCACTCATCCACCATTCACTAATGTAAACTGAGTTTACAGTCAGCTCAACCATTCTATCCCCAAAAATGAGAAAGAGAGAGAAACTGGAGAAACCGACTTTCTCTTTTCCGACTGTCGGCTTAGGTTGGTGGATGAAAAAAAATCCTTATTGAAAGTTATATGTCTGGAGCCAGAAAAACAATAAATAAGAAAATGAATATTGTACATTTCACCTGCCGAGAACTCAAATCCCAAATGGCATAGCATACTTAAATACAGTTATTATGGCCATATATTGTTTGGTCTGCAGCAATATAGCATTTATTAAAAGTGCTCAGTTAGTGTTCAAGTTCATGTTGAAATATACATGTGTGTAACTATATCTGTATATATATACATACACATAAATATATGTGTGTGTTACTATATCTGTGTATGTGTGTGTGTATATATATGGATTAATATGGATATATATGTATATATATATGGATATATATATGTGTATATATATATGGATATATATATGTGTATATATATGGATATATATATGTGTATATATATATGGATATATATGTGTATATATATATGGATATATATATGTGTATATATATATGGATATATATATGTGTATATATATATGGATATATATATGTGTATATATATATGGATATATATATGTGTATATATATATGGATATATATATGTGTATATATATATGGATATATATATACACATACAAATACAGACACACACATAAATTCAAGGGCATTTTCTTTGTACAAAGCTTGTTTTAGGAGAACTGTCAGTTTATGATGAGCTTAAAAGCTCTGTGCTATATATTGTTTTCTAAGCCACTGCTGAACGCTGAGTTGATTTCAGCACAGAGTCATTTCCAGCTGTGGCAAGCTGTGTACTGAATCTCCTAGTACCCAGGCATGGCTCGTGATAGAACAGTTTGTCCTGCCCAAAGAGAAAAATATCTTCCACCCAGCACTCTTGGCTATAGGATTTTTAAATCAGCAGTGAATCAGACTAGTTTAAATTCATTTGGACACATTTTCTGCAATATAACAGGAAGAGATTTTTTTCCCCAGCTAATAAATCTACTCATGTGCAGAAACTTTGTGTTCCAGCCTAACAAGGTTTATGGTCTCCAGAGCACTCCATACATACTTTTGCCTTTTCTTTGCTTAAGATGGTCCCTCCAACATGAAATGTTCTCTTTCTCCCCTATTGCTTTGCCCATCCAGTAATAAGCAGAAGTTGTTTTATTTTTTTTTTCCCAAAGAACAAAGAATTATTTGCCAAAGAGTATGTTGCTCTGTTCTAAAACCCTGCAAGTTTGGGCTGTGGTTCTCCCATGAGTGATTGCCACAGACTTTATGTAGCATCACCATTTGATATCATTTAAGTTCTATTCCATGTACTGGTTAAGTCATAGAGCAGCTTGCCCTGCAGCTCAATTAGAGCCCTACTCAAAGCTAGAGCAAGGGACCCATCTAAAGTTGGTAGCTCTATAATTTACTTGGCAAGTGGATCAATGTGATGTATTTGCCTTCAAGGTCAAATGAATTGCCCCATGAGTATTGTTCTCTTTCGTGGTGGTAAATATAATAAAGTATAGCAGCTTTTCTTTCACTATGGTGAGTGCTATGCCAAAATGCTATTAACCACCAATTTCTTCCATCCCCAATAATGCTACTAGCGTGGCAGAATCCCACATATTTAGAGAATTTATCTCCCACCTTCTATCAAACATAAAGGTATGTGTTTGTTCCTGATCGCTGGCATGCTGACATCAATATAGTAGACCAGTGAAATGTCTGTGAGATGGTAAGATAATCTAAATTCCTATAGATTAAATCATCCAAGAGAACCAGAACATTTACATAGTCTTGAAATAAGACCAAATATTATTCTCTGTCTTGTGAATAAAAACTGATTCTAGTGTTGTCTGATAGTTGGACAGATGGTGGTGGTGGGGGGCGGATGGAGACAAACAATATCTGCATTCCAGAAGTAGGACATGTGTGGTTACCTCTAATAAAAAGACAACAAATAGAACAGCAGCTGCAATTTGTTCACAACCTGATAAAATTTGTGAAATCTGCTGTCATTTTTCAATACCTCTCCATCTTCGATATAATCCAAAAAGGAGACTTAGCAGGTTTGTGATAAGAATCATTGAGTTGAATCTTTCAACTATTGGGTGATGGCACTAATCTTTGTTATTTCACTAGGAATGTGGTATTGATTTCTGCATGCTGTTTTGGTGTTACATTATTTCTAGGGGTTTCTACTTGCCCCTTCCTACCATATTGTCACTTCTTTCGTGGTTCAGGAGCTAGTGCGGGAACCCTGACAGTAGCTTATTTCAACTGTGCATTCAGCAAACAAAGAAATAACAGGAGCCTGTTTTCTCAGACTTCTTGGACCTACAGTTAATTGAACTGGGGATATTAAGTTATTTATCACCTGAACCCCACAACCTTGACTCCAGTAAGTGGACCAGCATGATGTTCTTAATCCACAGAGATTAGTATTTGCTCACAGCTGCAAAAGGTTGAAAATAGACTTTTCTTCTATGTGCAGATTTCCTAGTAAATGTTTACAGGTCCCTTTGGAGATGGCTATAGGAAAGATTTGGAGTCATAATTTCTGTGCTATCACATGATTGTTGCTGAATGTTTCACAGGCCTTCCTTCAAGGAAAATACTCTTATTCTGTGAACTAATTCAAATCCAGGGACTGAGTTCCTTAAGTGAAACCTATGCTCACCAGAGCTCTGGTGGTAAAGAAGAGCTGCCATGTAGTTTCTGGCAGTTTGGGATCTGTTCATGTCCACCAAAGTCAGGACACACCATCAAGTGGAGCAACTCGTAATTTTCTCCTTCGTTTCTAGAGGAGAGCCGCAATAGTTTTATTTATGTTTAAGAAGCTGGTCCTCTCTTCACCAATGTACTTCTTTAGTGTTAGTGAAGGAAGTATGCTCTGAATGCTCCAAGATTCAGGCTGAATGTTGGAGGGTCATATATGATAAACACATCTTGATTTCTCTCTAAATATTTAGATTCCTTTCTTTATGTTATACACAGACATTTCTGACACCTTAACTTCATTTAGCACAGTCCATCCTTGAGTCTAGATTTCAGTCCACCAGCTGAGTAGCTGTTATAACCACTCTCAGATACATAAATTACTTCTTTGAATATAGAATCGCTGAAAAAATTTTCCTAACCTTGGTTCAATATAAAATTGTTTCTTCTGCTATGCTATAAGAACAACAAAATCAATTTCCACACATATTTCTCACATTTCTGCTGATAAAAATGAGCGGATTCTTGCAAATTTTAGGTGTATAACTGTCCTTGAAGGTCAAACTTTATTCTTGTCCCCCATGAAGTGTGCTGAGCTGTGCATCTGACAGGTGGTAACAGAGGTGAGGCATTCAGATAAATGGCTTCTCTTTACCAGTAAATTTTCAGGTGCGGTCACTTTAGGGTTTAAGCTGGGCAGGGCAGGCCTCACCGGAAAAGAAGCGGAGCTGCTCTTGACAGCAATGACATTTTGGTAATATTTCAGAATGGGGGCACTCCAAATGAGACAAACCTCTTTGAAAGTCCTTAGGCAAATTCTTGGAATCTAATTCTTTCACCAACATTACCCAATTTTCACTTAGAAGAACTGGCTAGTCTGTACATTCAAATGTGTTGTGACTCAACAGCACTCCAAATCTGACTGTTCTTGATTTAAATATGTTTCCCTGGGGTGCAAAAAGGCAAAACATTTTTTAAAGTCAGTCATAGAAGCTTCCTCTAACATCCCAGCTTTGACTTCAGTTACATATTTAAAACCATGAGTTTACCATTTCCTTTCTTTAAAGTCTCCATCACAGTCACATTTTCTCATTTTTTATTTTGTGCAGTAATGATTCACAGAGGCAGACGGGCATTTGCCCACTAAATCGTTGCCTTCAATCAGCCTATGTATAATTAAATATAATGTCTGCCCCTGGTCCAGTAGATCACCATGCTCAGAACATCAACTTTGCATTTGCACCTACCTGGTTTGGATAACCAAAATCAAATTCTCATTTCCTTTAATCTCCTACCTTCAACCCCTGCTGATTTTAATTACAGTAGTCCCTCCTTATTCATGGGAAATATGTTCCAAGACTCCAGTGGATTCCTGAAACCTCAGATAGTACCAAATCTTATATACACTCTTTTTTCCTATATACACAAACCTATGATAAAGTTTAATTTAATTAATATTAAGTTAATATGGTGCAACATGTTGCTGTCAATCAGAACATGTCTTCTCTTATATCTTCCATCCACAAATGTAATGCCTTTTTCCACCTTAACTAAAAATTTATCACACAGTGGCCATATCTTTTGCAGTTTGGGGTGCAACAGTAAAACTAGCACACATTTCTTTTTCCTTCTTTACAATTGCACCAATAGAAGATTTGTTCTTATCATAGACTTTAGCAACCTCAGGGCAATTATTTTTCTTTTCTTATTAAGTGGACAACTTTCGTCTTTTCACTTAAAAGAAACACTTCACTGCTTCTCTGGCAGGTCAGGCCTGAATCTTCAGCATCACTACTCTTGTGTTTTGGGGTCATTACGAAGTAAAATAAGGGTGACTTGAGCACAAGCACTGTGATGCTGTGACGATCAGTCTGCTAACTACTTAGATGCCTACTAAGTGACTAGGGCAGGGAGCATCTGCAGCGTAGACATACTGGACAAAGGAAGGATTCACATTCCAGGCAGGACAGGGTAGAATGGTGAGAGATTTTACCACACTACTCAGAAGGGCACACCATTGAAAGTGTATGAGTGGTTTATTTCTAGAATTTTCTATTTAATATTTTGAGACCCCTGTTGACTGTGGATAACTGAAACCATGGAAAGTGAAACCATGGATAAGTGTTAATTAGGGTTCAGTTTTAGAAAACAGAAGCCACTCTAGTTTGAGCAATGCAAATTTTCTTATAATTTATGAAGTGGCTTCTAGAATTGTTGGTAGTTCTGAAGAACCAGATTGTGATTGAAAGTTCACATACTACTGTTGCCACTATATGAAAGCTATTAATATCAAGGAAATGCTCTGATCAGGAAGAGATCACAACCACAAAACTTACCAGAAAATGAATAGAGCATGCTGCACTTTTTATGACTTGTGCCTGCATATATTATACACTTCACCTTCCCTTTGATATCTATTGGAAGCTAGTGACCACATGATACCAACATCTGTGCTAACACAAGCAAAACACTGGTAAACCCTAACAGCCCACCAGCAGACTCAGAAGCAGCAAAAATGAATCTGTGCTTCACTTCCACCCTCTAAAACTGAAGGAGGGTTTTTGCTTTCTTTTCTTAGTGTTAAGAAGTGCACAAAAATACAGTTGGGTTCCAATTCACCATCTTCACCACTTCAGGGATACGTTAACTAGTCTGATTTAATTATTCCACATGGTAAACATGTATCAAGACATCACATTGTACCCTGTAACTATATGTAATTATTATTAGCCAATTAAAAGATTTTTAAAAAATCTTCTTTAAAAAGAAGAGCAGATGTCAACATTGGAAATACTTTCAGTTCTTCAGTGATTTCTGGTACCAGGTATTACAAATGAATAAACTTAATTTCTAAATGCCTTGCATTTCTTTTACATAAAATAATAATAGAATTATCAAGCTCATAAGGACTTTGTGAAAAGTCAATGAGATGATACTGAGTGTCTTGCTTGGGCCATAATGGGTGGGTAAAAATAAAATTGCCAAAGAAGAGCTGAATCATTTCTTCTTCTCATCGAGATACTGCAGTGTTTTCCCTCCTCCCACTCCTTAAATGCACCAAACACAATCTTAACACATAATCCCCTCTACATATCTAAATTTTAGTGGACAGTCATGGTGGCTCATGACTGTAATAGTGCTTCAGGAGGCTGAGATGGGAGGATCACTTGGGGCTAGGAATTCGAGACCAGCCTGGGCAACATAGTGAGACCTCATCTCTACCAAAAAGAAGTCATGTTAGCTAATATTCCAAACATATTCCTTGATTAGACACTGTATCAGATAATGAATGAATCAGTACCAAAATGGAATCATTGGCCTTCTTTATTCTCCATTCCCTGAGGCAACTGACCTGATGTTCAACACCATGTACCAGGAGCAAAAAGTTGTTACAGGTGGTGCCCATTTTGACTGATTAATTCCTTTACAATGTACATTGTTAAATATTTTGAATGAATCTCAGGAGTAGAGGTAGATATTAGAAAGAAAGAAAAATGAGCATCCAGAAAAGAAACAAGTGAGGGAGCAAAGTGAGCAAGATATCAAGAGGTGCCTGAGGATACACAGGCATCATCCAACTCCTGATGAAATTTCTCCCACACATAGAAGTCACCTTAACGCAAAATAAAAGTATTTTCTTTGAAGTCTAAAGTGACTTCTTATATTGCTTTATAGTTTACTAAGCATCTTCCGTGTGCTATGGTGCTCAACCTTCACAGCCACTCTCTGAACTATGAAGCAGGAGTTCCCACTTGTTGGAACAGCATTCTCTGCCCCTGCCTGCCCTTTATGCTAGACATATAACTTATTCTTTGAATTTTCATGGGTTTTTTTTTTTTTTTTTTTTTTTGTCAGAGTCTCCCTCTGTGCCCAGACTGGAGTGTGGTGGCGCGATCTCGGCTCACTACAAGCTCCGCCTCCCGGGTTCACGACATTCTCCTGCCTCAGCCTCTCCGAGTAGCTGGGACTACAGGTGCCTGCTGCCAGGCCCGGCTAATTTTTTTTTGTAATTTTAGTGGAGACGAAGTTTCACCGTGGTCTCGATCTCCTGACCTCGTGATCCGCCCTCCTCGGCCTCCCAGAGTGCTAGGATTACAAGCGTGAGCCACTGCGCCCAGCTGAATTTTCGTTTTTTAAGTACTGGACCTGATGTAGGAGACTGGTAGGAGGACTTGTTTTCTGGTCAGAACCCTGCTGACCAAAACAAGAACTGGTTCAGACAGGATAAACTGAAAAAACCAGCAGGAATCAGCGGATGTTGACTAAGGTGACCCTAGCTGTCTTCATTGTTCATTGGCATAAGACACTCCCACCAGCACCATGAGAGTTGACATGTGCCCTGGAAATGACCTGGAAGTTACTACCCCTTTCTATGGCAAGGACTCAGAAGTTACTGACCCTTTTCTAGAAAATTCTAAATAATCTGCCCTTCAATTTACATTGATCTGCCATTAATTTGCATATAATTTAAAGTGGGTTTACATGAGTAAAAATACAGTTGCCAGGAACCCATATGTTGTGGACTCTGGGCAAAATTGCCTATATGTTATCTCTGCTCCTCAAGGAGTAGTACTGTTCAATTAAAGTATTGCCGCCTAAAACCATTGGCTTGCCCATGAATTCTTTCCTGAGTGAAGCCAGGAACCCTCCTGGGCTAAGCTCCAATTTGCGGGCTGCCTGTCCTGCATCAAACCTATACCAGGAAAAGATTACTCTCCGTATACAGTTGGAAGGGTCATATTTAAAGATGAAGGTTGTTTTTTTTTGTTTTTTTTTTTTGAATCACAGCCTCTCTCTGTTGTAATCCCAAAACCCAATAGTAGCCTAGGTATGAGGAAGACTAAAGACTCATTTTTATCTAGGAAATAGATTTTGTGTTCTAGGCTCAATGATAGCTCCTGAAACACGCAAACAGCCTGGGAACTAACAAATAAGAACATAGTTTGTATCTACTCTTTGAGGCATGTGTGTGTGCATGCATGTGTGTGCTTATGAACCCCATCTCCTTAAAAAATATGTCCCTACCTTCCTGGATACCCATATGTATATATATCATTTGTTTTTATACATTTTTGTTTGTTTGTTTCCATCATCATTTTTGTTCTTCTTTGGTACTTTGAAAACTTCAGCTTTTCTATTTCATGCTATGTGAAAACAGGGAAAATGGTTTATACATACAGGGATCTAATAATTAAAGGTGTGCAGGCAGTGCCAAGGTGTATTTTCTCCAAAAAACTCACTCTGTGAAAAACATTCAAGGTCAACAGAGGCAGCTCCTTCTCATCACTTGAAGACCAAACTTTTGACTCTTTGTAAAATGAGCCTCATTATAAAGTATCTTCCTGGCCAGATGCAGTGGCTCATGCCCATAACCCCAACACTTTGGGAGACTAAGGCAGGTGGATTACCTGAGGTCAGGAGTTCAAGATCAGACTGGCCAATATGGTGAAACCGTGTCTCTACTAAAAATACAAAAATTAGCTGGGCTTGGTGGTGGGCACCTGTAATACCAGCTACTGGGGAGTCTGAGGCAGGAGAATCGTATGAGGCAGAAGTTGCAGTGAGCCGAGATCACGCCATTGTACTCCAGCCTGGGAGACGTGTGAAACTCTGTCTCCAAAAAAAAAAAAAAAAAGTGTCTTCCCATTACAAATCCTGGTGCTTTTTAGTACTATTTAATACTTAACATGGATTTCTTCTTTATGCAAAACTCTCTGTTCTATGAATAAACAGATTAAAACTCAGAAACTCAGATGGGTAAATGTACTTGACTAAATTCCCATGGCTAGTAAACGTCAGAACTAGGACTGAAAACCCTTCAGTTCCAATGTTCCTACTCCTTCTTTGAAAAATTATTTTCTTAACATTGGGGTTCAAGGGAAGTGAATTGTGCATTCCAAGTCTCTAAAGTAGCCATGACTATAACTGCTATTGAGGTGGCTCAGGGACTATAGAGATCTTAGGAATGGCAGCTGTGCAGTGACAAAATGTCTCCTCAGGACGCCCATTTGATCCGAAAGCCAGAAAACTGACAGATATTCTAACATAAGAATTGTTAATTTTCATAGTGTTCGGTGTTACAACACAGATGGGCACAATTTGATATCTCAGTTTTTGCACTGCTCATCCATAGATTTTTGCAGCATCATGTTCTGCTTATGAAAAGTCTTCAATATCAAAACAAAACTGACTGCTATTTTTCTTAGCTACTTCACATATGTAGAGAACAAAGAAGATAAGGAGAGCAATGCAGAGAGAAAAAGGAGAAGAGAGAAGAAAAAGGAAAAGAAAGAAGGGCAGGGAAAGAAAGAAAAAGATATCTCCTAATAAGCGTGATTGCACTGGGAAGTAGAGACTTGGAATCCACCTCACCTCCTGATCCAAGTCCATTATTCTCTTCCCATCTCATGCCATGTGTGAGTAATAACACAATAATTTTTCTAACAGAGATGATGATAGTGTTCTTTACTCGCATTGATTCAAAAATTAAGAAGAATGTTTTGCGTTGTGGAAAACTGTTATTCAAACATTGATTACCGATATGCTAGGGGCCCATAATATAACTGATGAGAACATAGGCAAATAAACACTAGTGATATAAAATACTTAATGTTTTAAGAAAATGGCAGCTTTACATTCTGACTTCTAGAAAAATATCAAGGCTTTTTTTTCTTTCTTCCAAACCCCTCCTCTCGACCTCTACTCTCAAACTAATAAGAACTTCATACTGTCCAAAGGTAAAGAATTGGGCCACTGATATAGTGAATAGATTTAAAAAAAAAAAAAGTTAGGCCAGACACAATGATTCACTCCTGTAATCCCAGCACTTCGGAAGGCTGAGGTCGAACAATTGCTGGAGCCCCAGAGTTCCAGACCAGCCTCAGCAACACAGCAAGATCCTATATCTACAAAGACAGAAAAATTAGCCAGACAATGTGGTGCACACCTGTAGTCCCAGCTACTCAGGAGGCAGAGGTAGAAGGATTTCTTGAGCCAGGAGTTCGAGGCTACAGCAAGTTATGATTGTGCTGCTGCACTCCAGCCTGGGCAGCTGGTGAAACCCTGACTCTAGTAAATTAATTAAATAAATAATTAAAATAATGTTAAAGTTCTCATTGTTCTTTAACCTATCTTGTATAAATTTCTTCCCTTTCTGCATTTCTTTGTCTACTTTTTAGTTCTCACACATCCAGGCACAGATAATTCCTTCACAAGGACAGAAACATCATTCCTCATCTTTCTGCTAGTATGAGGAAAGGAATTATGGTATGCCACTAAATTGAGAAGAAATAGAGTCTCAAAACTGAAGGCATGCCAAATGCTATGGAGAAGCCACAGAGACTGGGGATAGAATGGAATTATAAGACTTCTCTGCAAGGAAGTAATTAGCAATTAGGAAGTCACAAATGACCTTCTGAAGATCAACATGAGCAGTGGATGTGTCATAAAGTAACTGCAATGGAGTGAATAAAATGAAAGAGAATGAGAATATTTGCTCATTATTTACAAAGTTTAGGTAAAGTATAACTTTCTTAGTAGAGATTTCGTGCAATCAAACAAACTTGTACCAATGAAAATACTCATTTTGGCTATCTATTATTATATACAACTCAGTAGCTTCAAAATTTATTGGTATCTTTTATAGCAGAGTTTGTCAAGTAGTCTTAAATGGTGGTTCTCTGCTGAGATCACTCATGGCTTGTAGTCAGATGTCAACTGGGGCTGCATTCATTTGAAGACTCGAATGGGCTGGATATCTAAGAAGGTTCACACACATGGACGGCAGCTGATGCTGACAGCTGGCTGTAGGCTGGACTGATACTGTGGACTGGAACCCTACACATAGCATTTCTGTGGGTCTATCTAGCAGCATGATAGATTCCTATGAGATTCTCCTGAGACTGAGTGTTCTATAAGAGCCAGATGAAAGTTGCAGTAATTTGTTTGGCATATTACCAAAAGTCATGCAATATCGCTTTTGCCACATTCTATTAGTCAAAGTGAGACAAAATCAGTTATATTTCTAGAACATAAAACACTGGATAAATTTCAAATAAAACCTTTATTATTAGCAACTTTCTTCCACTCCCAAGTTGGCTTTCAGATAATATTATTTGGAAGAACACACAGCAGTGCATTGTAATCCAAGTGTACAACTTAATAAAAATGTTTAGTTATGTGATGTAAATGGTCAAGATGCTGTTTTAGAGCATTTTCTTCTACATTGTCTTCTGCAGAGTGCAAGGGGTAGGATGTAAGACACTAAGATACTTCTCCCCTTTATTCAGGTAAGTTCTATTCCCAAGATTGACAGACATCACTGATGATGTGATCATGTCCACAGAGGCAGTAAGGAACAACAAAACGAAAAAGAGTGCTGAATTCAATGCTTTTAGCTAGAGAAAAATCAATGTATACATATGAAAAAAAAAAGAACCAAAGTGATAAACGAGACAGTCTGATCAAGCTTCAAGAGGAGACAGGCTAATCATTGAAAAAATATGAAAGAACTAATACACAAGGTAAGACTAAGTATATGTTGTAGTGCAGTGTTAGGAGGAGTCCTTTAAAGTAAGAGTTTATTTGGCCTATAGAGAATGGTAGTATATTAGACAGACTAACTGAGCTCTTATTTTAAATACATAAATGGCTGAGAAAGAGCAAGATGGAATTTTTTTACACATGCACTCCAATGCCCAGATTTGCTAAAGCACTGTGCTTCCAGTCAATAGTACCCTTGTAGCTTGTTTGTTTAATTGATTGCATTGCTATGTCAACCCTCAAGCAAAGTGCCAAATATTTACAGACTGGAACACATAGTGTTTGGTGCAACTTGGTCTTCCCAGTGACACTGCTGCAAATGTTGCAGTTTACATAATATATTGAGCCAGACAGAATCTGAATTTACTATGTTAAACAGGGTTATGTTCATTGACAGCCTCAAGTCTTATTAACATTACTGAGACTTGTGATTCTAGAAAAACAAACAAAAATATTATAGCTCCAACTTATTTATATTGCCAACTAGTATTAATATTCTCAGTATGAAGTGATTTAATGAAAGGGCTCATTTAGAAAATAACAAATATTTGTCTTCTGGATTCGAAGATTTCTTCTTCGGACCTTATTTCACTTCTAAATATTCATGTGCAATGGATTTTGCCCCATTCAAATGAAAAATATGAAATGGAAAATTGTTTTGAATGTATTATTGATTACACAGTTTTTGTTTGGAAACATCGCATGAGTCCACATGCTTAGCAATTTTTGCTTTGACTTAAAAAAGACAACAGGACTTCAGTGTTTCCATGAAAAGTCTTGGCAGAGTAAAGTCAGTCAGAGCTGAGACAAAACCCAACTGATATGAGAAACTTTGACAGACAAGTGCTTCTGTGAGAACAAGCAAGCAGTTCAGGTGTAGCCAGCCAGTGGGGAATGCAGACACTACATGTTTTTTTCTGCTATCTAGGGGCTATCTAGTTTTATCTGTTAATTAGGGGCCTCGAATATAAAGCTGACCTTCTTTAGAGAACAAGATGAAATAAAGATTGAGTAGCAGGAAATAAGATGACTGACACAACTTTGGTGAGGTAGAAGAACGATGTTTCACCCTTTTCCTAGGTGAAGGCTGCAGCAACCTTATTCTAGGTGAAGAACTACCTTTAAGGACGTAAATTAATCTTCCCAGAATCCATCCCAGGTGTATCAGACATCAGTATATATTTTTTCCATAATCATGCCAAAAACATATCTGCACATAACTACTAGTGATATTTTAATTAAAAAAATCTACTAAAAAGGACATCTGGGAATTTCATATCGTTGATACAGAACCTGTTTTTCCTTTGCAGAGTTTCACCAGCTTCATGAAGCTGGCCAATACCAAGGAACTTGTGAGCTTGGTGAGGAGGCAGAACTTTGTCTTTATTTACCACATTAAGAAATCCTGCGTCTTAGCAGAGCTTAATGGTGCATACCTGTAGTCCCAGCTACTTGAGAGGCTGAGGAAGGAGGACTACTTGAGCCCGGGAATTCAAGGCTGCGGTAAGCTGTGATTGCATCACTGCATTCCAGCCTGGGGAACAGAACAAGATCTTGTCTTAAATACATATATATTGCATCCAGTTCAACATGGGTGATACTTGATTATTTATTGATCTAAGATATGAGTGACATATTAATATAACAATCATGTCAAATGCCATTTTCAACTGGACTATATGTGCCAGTTTCTGTGTTGAGTTTTTATAAATTATCTCATTTACTCCTTAAAATGTAGTTATATTATTATTTTTTTACAGATATGGAAACAAGTTCAGAGCTTGACAAAAAGTTGTTGAGACTGGATTCAAAGTCCTGCCACCTCTGATTCTCATGCTGTTATGAGAGGATGTTTGTCATTTGGGTGGTGCTTCATTCAGATAGAACATGGCTTCTACAGGTGGGTGAAGAAATTCCAGGCAGGAGCTAAAATTCCACCTGATTTCTTGATGGTGTAGCTCATTAGCCTCAGTACTCTGAGGACTAAGCAACTCAAATGTAATAAGTATCAACTAAAACTTCCAAGTAGAAGCACGCTCATATTATGTGTAGAAAACTGATTAATTGTACAGATGCTACTGGTCCTGGGGAGAATTGCTAGGATTCCTTGTCAGCCATGGAATATTCCATCACCTTCTTGCCATTCTCTTCTACTTTAAAAATGTAAGCTTTCTGATCAACTAGGACAGGCACCATGATATAGTGAGAAAAGCACCAAGTGGTTCAAGAAAATTAAAATCCAGTCCTGAGTCTTAAATCAACTTCCCTCCATGTTTGTAATTTTATCTCCCTAGGCCTCAGCTCTGTACCTGTAACTGAGTAAATGGGACAATATTTAGTCTTTT
Source organism: Pongo abelii (assembly GCF_028885655.2). Classification (NCBI taxonomy): domain Eukaryota; kingdom Metazoa; phylum Chordata; class Mammalia; order Primates; family Hominidae; genus Pongo; species Pongo abelii. The sequence goes on from NC_071992.2 coordinate 36,480,274, forward strand.
TAGTTCCAAAATCTCCCATCCAAAATTAAAAATTATAGTATCTAAAAAACTTTCAGAAACAACTTGTGATGATGACAAATACTGGAATCAGGTGAACCGTGTTAGAGAAAGAAAAAACCAGCACACTTCATCTCTGTCCACAGAATTGGTAGTACAGTCTGAAAAACAGGCTGTGCCAAGGAATCTGAGCCTACATGCTTAACTATATAGAGAAGAGGCAGAGGATTTTCAAAAATAATACTCTAATTTTGGAATCAAGAAGTGAGAGATGAAGTAAAGGGGAGCTTCTTTTAGTTGCAACGTGCCAGTGCACACAAGTGCTAGTATATGCCTCTGGATCTCCAAAGATACCATGCTGAATATTCATGGAAAAATGGGTTATTTGTGAAATTACAGTATTTATGTTCACCATCGTAGCAAATTTGAGATGGATTTCTGAAGTTTGCAATTAGAAATTTCTAGATAATTTGGGAAATATTAATAATAACATGTTCATTGATTGTTAGAGGAAATGTTGCTAAACTTGTTAATAGTTTGACACTCAGTCTTTCTACTTCTGTGCCTGGCTTATTTCTTTTATTAAAAAAATCTATATATATATATTTTTTTAATTATACTTTTAAGTTTTAGGGTACATGTGCACAATGTGCAGGTTTGTTACATATGTGTATACATGTGCCATGTTGGTGTGCTGCACCCATTAAATTGTTATTTAACATTAGGTATATCTCCTAAAGCTATCCCTCCCCCCTCCCCCCACCCCAAAACAGGCCCAGGTGTGTGATGTTTCCCTTCCTGTGTCCATGTGTTCTCATTGTTCAAATCCCACCTATGAGTGAGAACATGCGGTGTTTGGTTTTTTGTCCTTGCGATAGTTTGCTGAGAATGATGGTTTCCAGCTTCATCTATGTCCCTACAAAGGACATGAATTCATCATTTTTTATGGCTGCATAGTATTCCATGGTGTATATGTGCACATTTTCTTAATCCAGTCTATCATTGTTGGACATTTGGGTTGGTTCCAAGTCTTTGCTGTTGTGAATAGTGCACACAATAAACATACATGTGCATGTGTCTTTATAGCAGCATGATTTATAATCCTTTGGGTATATACCCAGTAATGGGATGGCTCGGTCAAATGGTATTTCTAGTTCTAGATCCCTGAGGAATCGCCACACTGACTTCCACAATGGTTGAACTAGTTTACAATCCCACCAACAGTGTAAAAGGGTTCCCATTTCTGCACATCCTCTTCAGCACCTGTTGTTTCCTGACTTTTTAATGATCGCCATTCTAGCTGGTGTAAGATTGTATCTCATTGTGGTTTTGATTTGCATTTCTCTGATGGCCAGTGATGATGAGCATTTTTTCATGTGTCTTTTGGCTGCATAAATGTCTTCTTTTGAGAAGTGTCTGTTTATATCCTTCACTCACTTTTTGATGGAGTTGTTTGTTTTTTTCTTGTAAATTTGTTTGAGTTCATTGTAGATTCTGGATATTAGCCCTTTGTCAGATGAGTAGATTGCAAAAATTATCTCCCATTCTGTAGGTTGCCTGTTCACTCTGATGGTAGTTTCTTTTGCTGTGCAGAAGCTCTTTAGTTTAATTAGATCCCGTTCATCAATTTTGGCTTTTGTTGCCATTGCTCTTGGTGTTTTAGACATGAAGTCCTTGCCCATGCCTATGTCCTGAATGGTATTGCCTAGGTTTTCTTCTAGGGTTTTTATGGTTTTAGGTGTAACATTTAAGTCTTTAATCCATCTTGAATTAGTTTTTGTATAAGGTGTAAGGAAGGGATCCAGTTTCAGCTTTCTACATATGACTAGTCAGTTTTCCCAGCACCATTTATTAAGTAGGGAATCCTTTCCCTATTTCTTGTTTTTGTCAGGTTTGTCAAAGATCAGATAGTTGTAGATAGGCAGCATTATCTCTGAGGGCTCTGTTGTGTTCCATTGGTCTATATCTCTGTTTTGGTACCAGTACCACGCTGTTTTGGTTACTGCAGCCTTGTAGAATACTTTGAAGTCAGGTAGTGTGATGCCTCCAGCTTTGTTCTTTTGGCTTAGGATTGACTTGGCAATGTGGGCTCTTTTTTGGTTCCATATGAACTTTAAAGTAGTTTTTCCTAATTCTGTGAAGAAAGTCATTGGTAGCTTGATGGAGATGGCATTGAATCTGTAAATTACCTTGGGCAGTATGGCCATTTTCACGATATTGATTCTTTCTACCCATGAGCATGGAATGTTCTTCCATTTGTTTGTATCCTCTTTTATTGCATTGAGCAGTGGTTTGTAGTTTTCCTTGAAGAAGTCCTTCACGTCCCTTGTAAGTTGGATTCCTAGGTATTTTATTCTCTTTGAAGCAATTGTGAATGGGAGACCATTCATGATTTGGCTCTGTTTGTCTAATATTGGTGTATAAGAATGGTTGTGATTTTTGCACATTGATTTTGTATCCTGAGACTTTGCTGAAGTTGCTTATCAGCTTAAGGAGATTTTGCGCTGGGACGATGGGGTTTTATAGATATACAATCATGTCATCTGCAAACAGAGACTATCTGACTTCCTCTTTTCCTAATTTTATACCCTTTATTTCCTTCTCCTGCCTGATTTCCCTGGCCAGAACTTCCAACACTATGTTGAACAGGAGTGTGAGAGAGGGCATCTCTGTCTTGTGCCAGTTTTCAAAGGGAATGCTTCCAGTTTTTGCCCATTCAGTATGATATTGGCTGTGGGTTTGTCATAGATAGCTCTTATTATTTTGAGATACATCCCATCAATACCTAATTTATTGAGAGTTTTTATCATGAAGTTTTGTTGAATTTTGTCAAAGACCTTTTCTGCATCTATTGAGATAATCATGAGGTTTTTGTCATTGGTTCTGTTTATATGCTGGATTACGTTTATTGATTTGCGTATGTTGAACCAGCCTAGCAATTAAAAGAACTAGAGAAGCAAGAGAAAACACATTCAAAAGCTAGCAGAAGGCAAGAAATAACTAAGATCAGAGCAGAACTGAAGGAAATAGAGACACAAAAACTCTTCAAAAAATCAATCAATCCTGGAGATGGTTTTTTGAAAAGATCAACAAAATTGATAGACCACTAGCAAGACTAATAAAGAAGAAAAGAGAGAAGAATCAGATAGATACAATAAAAAATGATAAAGGGGATATCACCATCGATCTCACAGAAATACAAACTACCATCAGAGAATACTATAAACACCTTTATGCAAATAAACTAGAAAATCTAGAAGAAATGGATAAATTCCTTGACACATACACCCTCCCAAGACTAAACCAGGAAGAAGTTGAATCTCCGAATAGACCAATAACAGGCTGTGAAATTGAGGCAATAATTAATAGCTTACCAACCAAAAAAAGCCCAGGACCAGGTGGATTCACAGCCGAATTCTACCAGAGGTACAAGGAGCAGCTGGTACCATTCCTTCTGAAACTATTCCAATCAACAGAAAAAGAGGGAATCCTCCCTAACTCATTTTATGAGGCCAGCATCATCCTGATACCAAAGCCTGGCAGAGACACAACAAAAAAAGAGAATTTTAGACCAATATCCCTGATGAACATCGATGCAAAAATCCTCAATAAAATACCGGCAAACCGAATCCAGCAGCACATCAAAAAGCTTATCCACCATGATCAAGTGGGCTTCATCCCTGGGATGCAATGCTTATTTCACTTAGCGTAATATTCCCCAGGTTCATCCATGACAATGACAGGATTTCCTTCCATTTTAAGGCTGAATAGTATCCTGTTACACACACACACACACACATACACACGCATACACACCACATTTTCTTTATCTATTTGTCCATTGATGTATACTTGGTTTATTTCCATATCTTGGCTATTGTAAGTAATGCTACAACAAACGTGGAAGTGTAGATATCTCTTTGAGATACGAATACTACTTTAATTTATTTGATTATATAGCCAGAGTGAGACTGTTGGATCATAGGACAGTGCTATTTTTAGTTTTTGAGGGAATTCCATATTGTTTTCCATAATGGCTATACCAATTTACACTCCCATCAATAGTGTAAAGGGTTCCCTTTCCTCAACACCCTCCCCAGTATTTGTTATCTTTTTTATTTTTGATAATATTCATTTTAACAGGTCTGATGTGATATCTCATTGTGGTTTTGATTTATATTTCCCTGATAGTCAGTAAAGTTGAGCATATTTTTTAATATACCAGTTAGACATTTGTATTTCTTCTTTTGATAAATGTCTATTCAAGTCCTTTGTTCATATTTTTGTTGGGTTGTTTTCTTGTCATTAAGTTATGAGAGTTTCCTATGTATTTTGTATTATCTCCTTATTGGATGTAGAGTTTGCAAATATATCTTCCCATTCCATAGATTGTCTCTTCACTTTGCTAATTGTTGAATTAACAACAATTAAGCTGTACTGAAGCTTTTTAGTTTGAAGAAATCTTTTTTATTTATTTTTGCTTTTTTTGCTTGTGCTTTTGAGGAGATATACAAAAATTATTTGTCCAATCTAATGTCAAGAAGCGTTTCCCTGTGTTTTCTTCTAATTGTTCAATAGTTTTCAGCCTTACATTTAATTACTTAATCTATTTTGAGTTGATTTTTATATGGTATAAAATACAGGTCCAATTTGGATATCCAGTTTTTCCAACACCAATTATTGAAGACACTATTCTTTCCTCATTATATGTTCTTGGCAACTTTGTCAAAGGTCAATTGACCGCAAATATGTGGATTTATTTCTTGACTTTCTATTGTGCTCTACTGCTCTATATGTCTGTTTTCTGTTTGTTTGTTGTTTTTCTTGCTTTCTTTTTTTTTTTTTTTTGAGATGGAGTCTTGCTCCATTGCCCTGGCTGGAGTGCAGTGGTGTGATCTCGGCTCAATGCAATCTCCACGTCCCGGGTTCAAGCAATTCTCCTTCCTCAGCCTCCTGAGTAGCTGGGATTACAGGTGCATGCAGCCACACCTGGCTAATTTTTGTATTTTAATAGAGACGGGGTTTCACTGTGTTGCCCAGGCTGGTCTCCAACTCCTGAGCTCAGGCAATCTGTTCATCTCAGCCTTCCAAAGTGCTAGGATTACAGGTGTGAGCCACCGTGCCCAGCCTATATGTTTCTTTCTTTCTTTTTTTTTCTTTTTTTTTTTTTTTTTTTGAGATAGAATCTTGCTCTGTCACCCAGACTGGAGTGCAGTGGTGCGATCTCACCTCACTGCAAGCTCCACCTCAGCCTCCTGAATAGCTGGGACTACAGGTGCCTGCCACCATGCCCAGCTAATTTTTTTGTATTTTTAGTAGAGACGGGATTTCACCATGTTCGCCAGGATGGTCTCGATCTCCTGACCTTGTGATCCGCCCACCTCAGCCTCCCAAAGTGCTGGGATTACATGTGTGAGCCAAACACGCCCAGCTATGTGTCTGTTTTTATGCCAGTACCATACTGTTTGATTATGATAGCTTTGTAATATATTTTGAAATCAGGTAGTACAATGGCTCCAGATTTGCTCTTCTTGCTTGAGATTACCTTGACTATTGTTTCTTGTATGGTTCTATATTAATTTTAGGATTGTTTTGCCTACTTCTGTAAAAAATACCATTGGAATTTTGTCAGGGATTACATTGAATCTGTAGATCACTTTGAATTGTATGAGCATTTTTAATTCTTCTAATCTATGAACAAAATGATATTTTTCCACTGTCTCTTCTTCAATTTCCTTCATCATTGTTATATGGTTTTTAATTTGTAAACCTATCACCTCCTCAGTTAATGTTTTCCTAAGTATTGTATTCCTTTTAGTGCTCTTATGAATGGGGTTGTTAATTTCTTTTTTGGAGAGTTTGTTGCTAGTGTATAGCAAGGCAACTGATTTTTCTACCTAATTTGGTATCTTGCAAATTTACTGAATTTATTTATTAGTTCTAGGAGGCTTCTGGTAGATTCTTTACAGTTTTCTATTTATAAGACTATGTCATCTGCAAACAGAGACAATTTTACTTCTCCCTTTTTAACTGGATGGCTTTTATTTCTTTGTCTTGCCTAATTGTTCTGGCTAGGACTTCCAGTACTACGTTGAATAGAAGTGACAAGATGGGTATCGTTGTCTTGTTCCTGATATTAGAAGAAACATTTTCAGCTATTCACTTCCTTATGTTAACTGTGAACCTATTACATATGGATTTTATTATGTTGAAGTAGTCTTTCTACACCTAATTTGTTGAGTTTTTATCATGAATGCATATTAAAAATTGTTAAGTGCTTTGTGTGCACATATTGAGATGAACATATAGTTTTTATCCTTCATTCTATAAATGTGGTATGTCACACTTACTGAATTGCATATGTCAAACCATCTTTGCACCACAGGGATAAATCACTCTTGGACAAGCTATATAATATTGTATGATTTCACTTATGTGGAACCTATGGAAGTCAAACTTATAGAAGCAGAGAATAACATGATGGTTGCCAGAGGCTGGGGTGGGGGAGTGGGAATGGAGAGATGTTGGTTAAAGGGTACAAAGTCTCAGTTGTGCATGATTGAATGGTTCAGAAAATCTAATGTACAGTATGGTAACTGTAGTTAATAATGCTTATTGTATACTTGAAAATTGTTAAGAGAGTAGATAAATGTTCTCACCACACCAACAAAAGGTAATTACATGAAGTGATGTATATGTTAGGTAACTTGCTTGTGATAATCATTGCACAATGTATATGTATATCAAAACCTCACATTATACACCTTTAATATGCAAAGTATTATTTTTCAATTATACCTCAATAAAGCTGGAAAAAATAAATAAAACAAATAAAATCTAATAGTACTTTTTAACAGTACCTAATAGTATTCAAACATAATATGACATTGTCAAAATGCTCTTATAGGGTTTTGTTTTGCTAATGATCTTAATTATGGATATGACTATGATAAACAATAATTGCAGCCTGCTATATGTAGATAATGTTTGATTTGTTAAAGTTAGTGAGACTGTTCAATTGACAAAATCAAAAGTGAACCCAAACCTAAATATACAATATTGGTCTCAGTATCTCTCCTCTCTCTCTCTCTCTCTCTGACACACACACACACACACACACACACACACAATGTCCCTTTTCATTTGGTCTGGGACTTAGCACTTAGTGACAAGAACCATGTGAAATTTTGTCTATTAGAATTTTCTATAGAGCTTTAAATAACTCCAGTGATAGTCAGTTACTTTTTCCTTGAGTTTTTTTAAGGTGCCAGCCAAAAAGGCTGCACTTAGCCAGGACCAATTTATCAATTTCAAAGGAAAAGATAATAAAACTGTCATTTCCGGTCATAGCACTGCAGGTGCTGCTGATATCCTAACATTAAAGCTTATTATAAGTAGAGCTATCTCTTAGTTTTTGATATCAAAATTGTTTCCAAGTCTTATTAAGACCCCATGTTACTCTTGATGGGAGGAAAGGGAAAAAGAACCTAAAGTGACCCCAATGGGGCATTGAAGTGACTGAGCTATTAAACACCTGGCTATGTGGATGGTTTTGTGGAGTTCTTCAATTTATCACAGATACAACCTGCCAGGAGAAAATTAATTTAAAACTCACTTCCCTTGCAGGCCTGCTAAAGATACTCAAAATCTGAGAAAGGTTTACAGAAAGAGAGTCAAAATAATTGTTGACTCCCAAGAGGCATTCCTGGTTTCTGTTCTTTTAATAACTTGCATCTTCTGACAGCTCTTTATCAACAGGACTTCTAAGTGAGGGAAGCAAGTAAATAAAGTATCCCTAATGTGGAATAATCTACAGGAAATGGTTCTGACTTAATAAAGAAGACGGAGTAAATATTTCTTCCATCATCTAAGGATGAGTAGTCTGGCTTTTCTAACAAAAGGCAGTATATCTTATTTAAAATAGCTTGGTAGTCAAACAGAACTTTGTTCAAATTTTAGGTCTTCTACTCATTACCTGTGTAAACATGGGCAAATTTCCTAAAACCACTGAGTTGTCTATATCAATAAAATTGAAATATTAGTGGCCACATTGAGGGCTGCAGAGAGAATGAGTGGGTAGCATCTCTTCTGCTAGGAATGTTCTTCCTTCAGATTGCTATAAAGCCATATCCTTCTCACCATTCAGGGAAATCCCAAAGCCACCTCTTCAGACAGTTTTCCCCTCATTACCTGTATTAGTCTGTTTTGCATTACTATAAAGGAATAGCCAAGGGTGGGTAATTTATAAAGAAAAGACGTTTATTTGAGCTAATGGTTCTGTAGGCTGTAGAAGAAGTGTGGTGCCAGCATCTGCTTCTGGTGAGGGTCTCTGGAATCTTACAGTCATACTAGAAGGTGAAGCAGAAGTGGGTGTATCACATGGCCAGAGTGGAGCAAGGGAGAGAGGGAGGTGCCAAGCTCTTTTAAACAATGAGATCTTGCATGAACTCACAGAGTGGAAACTCACTCATTACTGTGAAGACATCTCCAAGCCATTCATGAGGGATCTGTCTTCATAACCCAAACATCTTCCATAGGCCCACCTCCAACATTGGAAGTCACATTCCCACATGAGATTTGGACAGGACAAACATCCAAACCATATCATTGTGACCTTGGTCCCCTAAATCTCATGTCCTTCTCACATTGCAAAATCTAATCATCCCTTCCCAATAGTCCCCAAAGTCTCAATTTATTTCTGCATTAACTCAAAAGTCCAAAATCTCATCTGAGACTCAAGGCATGTTAGTTCCACTTATCAGCCTATAAAATCAAAAAACAAGTTATTTACTTCCAAGATAGAATGATGGTACAGGCACTGGGTAAATATTCACATTCCAAAGGAGAGAAATCAGCCAAAGAAAGGGACAATGGACACCATGCAAGTCTGAAACCCAGAAGGGAAGTCATTTAAATCTGAAAGCTCTAAAATAATATCCATTGACTCCATGTCCTGCATCCTGGGCACACTGGTGCAAGGGGTGGGCTACTAAGGCTGTAGGCAGCTCTGTACCTGTCGCCTTCCTGGGTGCAGCCCTATGGCTGCTGTCACGGGTTGGAGTTGAGTGCCTGCAGGTTTTTCAGTCTCAGGGTGCAAATTATTGGTGGCTCTACCATTCTTGGGTTTGGAGGGCAGGGGCCACCTTCCCACAGCTCCACTAGGCAGTGCCCTGATGGGGATTCTGTTTGGGGGCTCCAACCACACTTTTATCTTCAGCACTGCCCTGACAGAGTCCTTCTGCAGGGGCTCTGCCCCTGTGGGAGACTTCTGTCTGGGTACCTGGGCTTTTCCATACAACCTCTGAAATCTAGATGGAAGCTGCCAAGCTTCCTTCATTCTTGCACTCTGTGCAACTGCAGACTTAACACCACATGGAAGCTACTGAGGCTTCTGGCTTGAGTCCTCCAGGGCTGTGGCGCAAGCTATACCTGGGACTCTTTGAGCCAAGGCTGGAGCCAGAGTGGCTGGGATATGGGGAACAGTATCCTGAGGCTGAGCATGGCAGTCCTGCCATGGACCTGGCCCCTGAAGCCATTCTTTCCTCCCAGGACTCTGGGCCTGTGATAGTAGGAGTAGCCTGGTAGAAATCTTTCTGAATTGCCTTGAAAGCCTTTTTCCTATTGTCCTGGCTACTAGCACTTGGCTCTCCTTTAGTCATCACAATTTCTCTAGGATGTGTTTGCTTCACAGCTGCTTCAATTCCTCTCCTGAAAAAGCTCTATCCTTCATTATCACCTTACCAGGTGGCAAATTTTTCAATTTTTTACATTTTTCTTCCTTTTTCCTTATAAATTTCAACTTTAAAGTATTTCTTAGCTCTCATATCTGATCATAGGCTGTAAGAAGCAGCCATACCACTTATGGAATGCTTTGATGCTTAGAAATTTCTTCCTCCAGATACCCTACATCATTATTCTTAAGTTCAACCTTCCACAAAGTCCTTGTGCATGGACACAGTACAGCCAACTTCTTTGCTTGGGTGTAACAAGGGTGACCTTTGCTCCAGTTCCCAATACATTCCTCATTTCCAACTGAGACTTCATCAGCCAGTCCTTCACTGTCCATATTCCTATTAGCACTTTGTTCACAACCACTCACAAAGTCTCTAAGTAAAGTTCCAAGCTTTCCTTTGTCTTCCTGTATTCTTCTGAGCCCTCTACATTCTTCCAACTTCTGCCTGTTACCCAGTTCCAAAGCCACTTCCACATTTTCAGGTATCTTTAGAGTAACACCCCACTCCACATTACCAATTTTCTGTATTAGTCAATTTTGCATTGCATAAAGAAATACCTGAGGCTGGGTAATTTATAAAGAAAATGGAAAGGTTTATTTTGGCTCAAGATTCTGCAAACTCTATAAGAAATGTAGTGCCAGTATCTGCTCCTGGTGAGGCACTCAGGAAGCCTGCAGTCACAGCAGAAGGCAAAGGGGGAGAAGGCATGTCACATGGTAAGAGAAGGAGCAAGAGAGAGGGGGAGGAAGCGCCAAGCTCTTTTAAACAACCAGATCTTGTGTGAACTCATAGAGTGAGAACCCACTCATTACTGTGAGGACAGCACCAAGTTATTCATGAGAAATCCGTTCCCATGAACTAAATACTTCCCACTAAGCCCCATCTCTAACATTGGAGATCACATTTTAACATAGATTTGGAAAGGACACACATCCAAGCCATATCATCACCCAAAGTTGCTGCCACACCAGTCCTATAACTCTAGCTTATTTGCTTTAGTGATCTATTTGCAGAAATTATTTAGGTTGCAAATGTACTTATTACGTATTTCCTCCAGTAGAATATTCTATCTCCAGCCTATGCTGTCTCCAGCTTTTGGAACTGGGGCTGACACCTAGTATAGCTTCATATAAATAGTTTGAAATGAATAAAAAACAGAGGCAAAGTAAAAGTACTCAACATAGATGCTGGTCTATAATAGATGCTCAAAATTTTGCCGCAAATAATCGATTTTGTTGGGACTGTTAGTTTTAAATGGTGTTCTGTCCCAAATGAATATCTATGCCAAAATGTTAAAGTTTGGCAGAACTTATTTAAATCTTGGAATTATGTTTAAGACAGCTATTTCTGGAGACTTAGGAAATTTGTTATAAATGTGAATGTGACAAATAGGAAAATAAACAAATCCCTTTTTCCTACTTTGTGTTGATTATATCAAGTTTTTGGTGGCAGAATAAAATTTGATTCACTATCAGCACATTATTTTCTCCATCCAACTACCTGCATTCCAGGTGCACAACATGGGCTGAGATACACCAATGAAAAAAATTGTTAGAGCAATTATGGAAAAATAAAGATGCTAAACACTAAGTTTAAAAGCTGAAGATTAAGGTATGTGAGAGAAAGAAAAGACTTGGATGATACAGCAATTTATTTCTTTCTCTATCCCTTCCACCAAACTCTGAGACTCTGGAAGAGCCCTGCAAGTGAGAGAAAGCAATACAGTTAAACTGGAAGGATTTGAGAAGCTTAGCAAAAGATTTGTTTTTGTGGTCTTCCCTTAAACTTCTCAAAGACTGAGCTGCAAGAAGAGACTGGAGTGTTGATAAAATGCCTCCTCTGAAATTGAGGGATATGAGAATAGAGAAAAACCAGGCTGTGCTGATCATTTCTAGAAATGGAATAAGCAGCTATGGGAGATGTTAGAAGCAAAGCACACCCATTCGCAGCCCTGAGTTTCTTACAGCCCCCAAGTGTCATAGGGTAGCATTCAAAATCTACAAGCTCAGAAGCGAGTGCAAAAGATTGCTAGGAGAAAGCAGGAAGAGAGGGAGGAAAAATAAGGAGGAAGAAAAAGGAGATGGGAGTTTTATTATGAGGGTATGGAGATATGCTTTGAGATGATGAGGCATGCAGACTCCTCCCTAAAGGTTGTGGGAATGCTGACTCCCTGGTTCCCTCAGAGGATCACCTCTGAGGTGATGGGAGCTGCTCAGTTCCCATGCAAGGGCACCTTTACATTATTGGACCAATGATCAGATACAACAACGTCCATCTGGAATGGAAATCTCAGAAATAAGCAGAAATGGCTTTTTAAATTTTTTTTAATACAGTTTTTGGCTACTTTTCCAGCGATACTACTCCAGCAGTTTCTCAAGCCTTACTACTCCCCGCTTCTACCCGCCAGTCTTAAAACCATCAAAAAGAAAAGGGACAAAGAAAATATACCTGAAGGGAGGCACTAAGGTTTTAAAATATAAAACACACACCTGGAAGTCAGAAAAAATGTGAATTACCATAAAATAACAAAAATAACCATAATCACAGCCATCACTACAGGAGCAAACACAGATATGATATTTGGTATATGCCAGACACTGCTCCCAGTTCTTTATATAAATTAATACATTTAATATCCACAACACCATTATGATTTAGTTACTCTTCCCATCCTCACTTTATAAACAGCAAAACTGAGACACAGTGGGGTAAGTATAACTTGCTAAGTGTGACGTACGTGGCAGAATATGAAGTCTAACTCTTAGTTTATGCTCCTAACCACTATATACCTGACTTATATATAAAGTAGGTGTAATTGTATTTGCATATAAAATTCTGTGACTTTCAGATTAAACAAACTTTTGGACAGGGACACAAGTCTAAACTTTAGGTGTCTGCCGTAAAATAGGACTAAATATGAAAAAGGGTCCTGTTAAGAGGAGCTTTCTAGGCCGGGCATGATGGTCCATGCCTGTAATCCGAGCAGTTTTGGAGGCTGAGGTGGGTGTATTGCTTGAGCCCAGGAGGTCAAGACCAGCCTGGGCAACATACTGAGACCCTGTCTCTACAAAAAATACAAAAATTAGTCTGGCATGGTGTTGTGTGCCCATGGCTCCAGCTATTAGAAAGGCTGAGGGGTGGGAAGATCACCTGAGCCCGGGAGTTTATGGCTGCAGTGAGCCCTGATTGTGCCACTGCACAGCAGCCTGAGGGAAAGAGTGAGAAGATCCTGTCTCAAAAAAATTTTTTTTTCTAATTAGATATTGAAAGAAAAAAATGACATGATCAAGTGTGACAATGGTATCTACTCTTATGTCCTAGTTTCTCATCTTGTAATTTTTAAAGCTAGATTTACAATCATGAAATATTGCAATCAAGTCTTCTAAGCTATGCCTTTTATCTCCTCCAGTGTGAGCCCTTGAGAATACTATCAGCACCAGGTGGTCTCATCCACTCATTATCCTTATAGAAAATGCCATGGGGTTATATAAATTTCTGTTAAATCTATTCATATATACCACAAAAAATTAAGGCACATACAAACAGATAAATAAATAGGTAAGTTGTGTTGCTATTTGTCCAGTTTCTCTCTTGCTTAATCACACCAAACGTTTAAAAATAAATTTCAAAATTACTTCCAGACCCCTCTTCTGGGGGAAACAAAACAAAACAAAACAAAAACAAAAACGAAAACTACAATGTTGGTTGTTTTTCTTCCACAGTAGAGAAAGCTAGAGGGGAGGATTTGGTTAAGAAAAGAGTGTTAGAATCTTGCTGCGTGTTCCACTGTAGAGTACACAACCAGGTCTTTCATTGAAAGCAGATCAAACGATGGACACATTATTCGTTATTGTTCAGCAGCCTGGGTTTAGGATGAAATTACCAGCTGCCCAGGGGTCCAGCATTTTAGCTTCAGATCTAGCTGTGCTCATAACACAAGGCACAATGCTTAATGGCACTGTCAGCCATTTAACATAAAAAGAACATGCTGTAATCAAGTGGGGACTTTTCCACTGTGTCACTCTTGGGGCCCATTTCACAAAGCCTAGGAAACCTGCCACTGAGTTTTAAGGGGAGAAAAAAAAGAAAATGCTTCAAAGGGGGCAAAGGTAATTTTTCCCTATTAATGTTTTTTTCTAAAATAATATTTTTAGTTTCTTTTTTTTAACATATCCCTATTTTGAGAAAGTTGTACTGATGGCTTCAAATCTGGTACTTTCAGATTCTTACTTTTTTTTTTTAAATTCATGGATTAGAATCTAAGGAAAATCAGAAGCTCCCAAAATGCAATATCTAAGACATCTAGGTTGGCACAACCCTTGGGAAGGAGATCTAGCTCTTAGCAGGAATAATGTTACCTGCCACCTAAATAAATGCTAAGGTTTAGTGTGTGGAAATAATAAAGCCAGGGAGATGAAGTGGATTCTAGATATATTAAATCTGGGATAGTTTCAAACAACAGCCTTAAGCAATAAAGTGAAGCTTCCATCCTGTATTCATAATGTCAGTGTTACTGTGGAAATGCTAGCTTTAAAATATAAGCACCCAAGGTTGTCTTCTCAAAAGACTCTCTTCAGACATTATTTTAAGTCCCTTTGAACAGAGAAGCAGAATGTCACCAACTGGGGACTCTTGAGTTTTGATGTGACGAATTCTTGCTGACATCCTAGTGCTAGAGATGCTTCTCTTGAATTATTTGGAACTAAAGGCATTTCCATATGGACAAGCTCTCATTCCAAGAAGACAGAATGATGATGAAAAATGTGGGCCCAGAGAGAAACACGACTTGAATAGCTGTGCCATTTTGGAAACTGTGGGATAGAAGACTGGCAGGGGGGTAGGGTAGTAAGAGGAAAACAAGTGCGTTGTAAATATAGAATCAAAACCTGCCGTTTCCAAGTGCAAAATCCACTACAAGCTTGAGGTGAGATTAAAAGATAAATAACCCTGAACGTGCTCCTCTTTGCTTCTGTAAAGAAATAACAGAATATTTGCTGTATTTGGAAGAACCCAAATGTGGAATTAGAAGTTCTGGGAGTGTTGGCTCTCTTAACAAGCTGCAAAAACTTGCACAAATTAATTAACATCACTGAGCCTCAGTTTGCTTACCTGTATATTGGAGCTAGTAACATATTGTCTAATTCATATGATTCTTGTGATAATCAAAATTGAAATGAAATAATGCATGTGAAAATGTATTGCAAATTGTAAAGAATGTAAGTGCAGTATGCTATCATAATTAGGTAGTTAAAAGCTAGAAAAGAATAAAGAGATACTTGAATGCTAGCTTCATGATGACAAGTGCATTATTTTATTCACTGATATATCCGCAGTGCCTACAATGCAGTCAGGCAAATTGGGAAGCGCTCAATAAATTACTGCTGAATGAAAAAAATAAATTATTGTCTTGTTTCTCCCTGAAAGACTTAGAAACATTCTTTGTTTGTTTTTGGAATTCTTGTCTGAAACACCATGCCTATGCTAAGAATATAAAACCATTCAAAGCTCCTGTTTTCTCAGTAAAATGGGAATGTTACCTTACCTTTCATCCCCAAGGGAGGGAAAAATACATTGCCTTATTTGATCTCTCTTTCAATAATTAAATGTTGAAAAGAAAAAGTGCAAGTGTATGTGTTCGTATACACATCAAGGTGAATAAAATTTGAATAAAAATTTGAAATTTTGATCTTTTGTATCAATACTACATTGTTTATGAAGTTTAGCTCACTAACAAAATGGGCAATTGCCAATGGCCTTATTATTTGTTAAATGGGTAAAGAGTTGGCACAGACACACACACACACACACACCAGTTCTGGTCTTTGGTTTAAAATGTGACCTTACAGTAATGATTAGAAAAAAAATTCAGTTTTAGGACTGGAAATGTCAAAGCACTCTATCAGCCTTTGGATGGTTTTTCTATTTCTTACTGTCTCTCAGAAATAAAAATTCATTGCTACAAAGTAGCTGTTTCTTTATAATGGCAACTAAGTTTGTGGAGTGCTAGTTATCCAGCAACAAAATATATCAGGCAGTATCACATAAAATTTTTTGACAATTATTATTAGAACTAAACTGAATTTTACACTTATGCTTACAATAGAGAAAGGGTTTCCCAAATAATTCATGGTATACATAAGTATGCTAGAAACATATTTAAAACACTTCAAAGAAACAATTGTTTTCAAGGTCCCTCTGGCCCTGAGAAGTACTATTTATAAGCAATTAATTGACACACTACTTATAAGTCATCCTTATGTGTGTGGAAAAAAACAAACAAACCAAAAAACGGGTGCCTAAAGACCTCTATTAGAAAACGATTTGCCATTCTATTTCCATCCACTGTATGTATTTGAAAGATATTAAACTGCCTTAAAAGTATATTAAAATTCAATTTTTTTCTTTATTTTCTACATATTCAAACTAGAATCTCTTCCCCCACCACTCCCCAAAGACACACAAACATGTTCATACGTATTTGCTCTGCAATAGTGAGGTTTTCCTGTATTTTGTTTTGTCATTCAGAGAAGAGAAATGTGTCGGTTGACTTTATTTGTCCTAAAGAGTAAGAGCAGGATCTCCTTTGCCGGCATCAGCACCTCGTCTTTATCCTTCTTACGCCATGTCTCCAGCTCTGGGCCTTATGAGAGCCTCTCCCACAGGCTCCTCCTTGTATCCCTGGAAGAATAATGCTTACCTGTCTCTCACCCAGGTCTTGGCAAAAAGCAGAGATCATTGCCGCCAATTTTCCCTGGGGAACTGTCTGAATTACTTATCTACTTGAGTGATGGTCTTGGCAAAACGTCTAATTGATGGCACTGCCTGGTGTTTATTATTCTAATAGTCCTGAAGAAAGGCTGGATGATTCTCCATTAACCCACAATGAAACTCCAGGGGAGCATTTCCACAGCACTTCAGAACTTGTTAACCTAAAAGTAATTGGGCATATAAATTTGGAGGGTCTTATTTGTTCTGCCAGCAGTAAGTGGAAGAAAAGAATGGCCATATTTACCCCATTTAAATATTCCATTCAAAGAAAATATGCCAAAAGGACACTGACTATCCAGGGTCCTGAGAGACAGATCTTGGAAAGACACCACAGAGCACACGTGAGCCATTATACCACTCTCATTGGAGCACAAATGGTCACATATGACTGCTCTAGCATTTGTGCCTTTATTTGTATTTGTGCCTGTATTTGTATATGTGTATTTGTGTATATATGTATTTGTATATGTGTATTTGTGCCTGTATTTGTAGTAGCAGATGAAACAACAAATGCATCCAGTCAGGAAAATACTATGCTGGTTCATGTTTAGCATGACTTTCCACACTCTACCTTCGGCCCGTGAATATTGACAACATGATGCACACTGGGAGAGGAGAGCTGGGGAGCAAACATTACAAATGCAGGCACAGGATTGTTATGTTAATATAGAACAGTCCAGGAGCTTGGTGGAATAGGAGGGTATGAGTGTTAGCAAGATAAGCAGCAGAGAGAGCCTTAGAGAGGGAACCCACAAAGCTGAAGGGAGAGAGCAAGGAAAATTGAGAGACATGGAGGGGAGCTAGGCATTGGCAACAATTTGCTGTGATTTCATCCAGATTAAAATTTGCCGAATAGTGGTGGTGTGATTGCTTTTGCATTTTTATTAGATCCACAGCTTGTGTTTGGCTCTCACCTGGGAGTGCTTTAAATAACTGTGACCTTCCATGACACAATTCTTCTTTGCATAGGCTTTCCCTTCCGTCCCTAAGATAAGGAAGAAACACATTAAAAGCCACCTGGTAGAGGAGTTACCTGGGTGCAGAAGGGCTCGAGCAATTGGAACACCGATAAGATTAACAAACGTCTAGGTTGGTCTCATTCTCCAGAAGTAATTGTAAGTGAACCAAAGTAGTAGTGGGCATCTCATGTGATAAAACTCACATTTTGTAGTAGATACTTATACTTCATATTAAATCTCCAAACAATATCATGCCGATACATATCAAAAGCACCTTGCTGCATACCTGTCAGGTGCTTCTCACCTCCAGCCCAGGAGCCTCCCTGTTGGTGCTGAAGCATGAGATGCACAAGACTGCTAGGCACCCATGCAAGTGCAATCAGGAGACATGGAGGAATTACTATCCCATGGGACAAACCAATGGGAAACAGGATCCATAATTTTTTCTCCCATTGTTCTTTAATGGACTGTTCAATGACTCAAGTACATGGAGGACAACTATGGGTGGTATGAGTATGGGGGGACAAAAACTGTATAAAAAGTGAACTGGGTTATTGTAACAGAACACTGTAGGGGATTAGAAGGTGGTTCGTGTCTTCTTTTTATGAAGTATAGCATTTTACAAACACTTATTAGTATAACTTCCCAGAAGATAGTCCCAAGAGATCTACTATGTTTCATTTGATACCAAGTGGTGGCCAGCTTGATAGCACACCTTGTTACTGAACCTTCTCCATTCTCTGCTTCGTTTCCCTTTTTCTTCACTCTTGTGGCCCAGGATTTCACTCGGTGATAAATTGGTAACATATAAATCTCTGCCTGGGGCCCTGCCTCACTGAGTCACAGGGACACCTCCATTTACAGTACCAACATGAATCTACCAGAAAATGGCCAGGAAATCATCTTACCATGTTTAATGTTGACTTAAGTACTTGGATTACAACTATGGGTGGTAGGAAATACAAGGGATAGAAGCTGTATTTACTGCAAAAAAAAAAAAAAAAATGGAGGTAGTAGCAAGACTGAGTCATTGTAGCACAGCCTGGCAGGGAACTCCAGCTAATTCATACTTTCCTGTTGTGAAATGCATATTTTAGGAATTATCTTAAGTTTTGTTCTTAGAGTTTAGATCACTGGTAATGTACATGTGTCTTTTGGTTTAGAAAACTAGAAAGGGTCTACAATAAACAGAAAATTAGAGGCCAATGTCTAAAATAACCCAAAGCCAGAATATTTACTGCAGAAAGATAATAACTATCTCAGCTCTTGTATGTACTGAGAATAAAATGAGAAAACTCATGCAAAGTATGAGAAAGTAGTAGTGGGCATCTCAGGTGATGAAACTCAAATTTTGAGTAGATACTTATACTTTCACATTAACTTAACATGAAAGTATAAGTATCAGCTATAAATGAAGTTATAGAACTTTCATAATCAATTTTATGAAATCCTTCCTCAGCATATTTGGAATTTTGGATTTTTGTTTTTAATTTCAATTTTTAACTGTAAATTGATAAAACTGTGTATATTTATGGGTGACAAAATGATGCTGTAATTTATTAATATGTGTGATAATTAAATCAACCTAATTAACATTCATCACCTCAAATAGTTATCATTTTGTTGTGGTGAGAACATTTGAAATATACTCAGCAATTTTGAAGTGTACAATATATTATTATGTTCACCACACTGCAATATTTCTCAAAGAAAAATATTTTATTCCTCCCATCTAATTGAGGCTTTGTACCCTTCAACCATCATCTCCCAGTTCCCCGATCCCCACCTCCAGCCTCTGGTAGCCACCATTCTACTCTTGCTTCTTTGACTTGGACTGCTTTTGATTCCACAAATAAGTGATAACCAGTAGTGTTTGACTTTCAGTACCTGGCTTATTTCACCTAGCAATATAGTCTCCAATTTCATGCATGTTTTTGCAAATGACAAAATTTATTTCTTTTTACAGCTGAACAGTGTTCCATTGTGTATATATACCACATTTTCTTTATTCATTCATATGTTGATGGACACTTTGGTTGATTCCGTATGTTGATATTGTGATTGGTGCTGCAATAAGCATGAGAATACAGCCATCTCTTTGACATACTGACTTCGAATATTTTGGATGGATACCCCAAAGTGAGATTGCTGTATCACATAGTAATTCTATTTTTAGTTTTTTGAGGAAACTCCAAAATTTTTGCATAAGGGCTGTATTAATTTACAATCAATGTGCATTCAGTACAGCAGTATACAAGACTTCCCTTTATTCCACATTACTTTTTGCTTTTTCAGAGCCCATTTATTTTATAAATTGGTGGTTATGTATTGTGCTATTTTGTGATCATTTCAAAAACTTCAGTTGACCTCATTAAAGGTATTATGTACATATTTGATACTTTGGAGAATACATATTCTGGGACCCTAAAACTGTACACTGGAGAGAATTTTATGTTAATCTCTAAGGGACATTCATCCAAGTCTGACTCTGGATTGACAGCAAAGTCAGCTTGAAAGTCTTACATGAATGGTTCACGTTTTGAGGGCTAGAGTCTTTTGTATAAAGGCAAATATTTCTAGGTGAATAATCATTTCCTGTGACAATGGTTCCATGGTTTTTGGGTACAGAGATTTTCAGAAATAAAGATCGGCATGGAAGTTTTGGTTTTTGAACATTTACATTGTTCTAGAGTCAAATACTGTTTAAAAAGGTGACATACTGCTGGAAGCAATTCAACTACTTGAAGATATAATGTGTCTGAAGATTTGGTTACACATTCTTCTTGCATTAAATTAATATATCTTATCTAGGAAGTGGTTTCAGATTTTAGATTTGACCCTACTGGTCAGAAATGTAATTTTTATTTTCCAAAATCTATCAGAAGTTATCATTTGAAAAACAGATGTTGGAAGCTTATTTTAAGATATTGGGGTCTTATTGAGAGAGAATGGTATCAAGGACTATTTTCAAAATATTAATACTTGGGAGATCAAGTATTCTTAATTGGAGCATGTCAGGATAGTATTTGCTCAAATTTACATTTGAGGTTATTTTCTTAGCCACTGAGTATTTAAGAAATACCTGAATATGTCTCAGATGACTTCCTTGGGGGAGGATGGAGAGGCTAAAGAGAAGTGGAACATAAAATACTGGACACATCCAATAAATTCCAGGAAGTATTGAGTTTTCCTAAAGTATCTGTGAGTTATTCATTCAATCAATACCAAGATTACTTTAGTGTATATTATCTGTAGAAGATGACAGATAAGTCAACACTGGTTGATGAATTTCACATCTTCAAACGTTAATATTAAAATAATTTTCCTTGCTGTGACATCAGTTCATCCCCTCAATAGAATTCACCTACCTTCTAAGTATCTCTCTTTTGTAAATATTCTCCACTGGATCTTAACTTACATGAGGGCAGTGACCATGTGTATCTTGCATAAAACTATATATTGGAAATAAGTTATCAACAAAAGTTATGGAAAAAATAAATGAATGAACTAAAATAATTTGGTATCCCCATGACGATTTTCTTAAAATTGGACCATTAGAGAAATGCAATCTCATCCAGACAAAGAGTAGCTCTTTGTTCTTCAGTTTCCCCATTTTTGTCATTCACCAAATATTTGCTGAGGTTTTTGTTCTTGTTGTCTACCTGATGTCATGCAATGTACTAGTGATTTTGCAGGAAAGCAAAAATAACACAAAACAAACATCAAAAAATTGTTCCTTACCTCCAACATTAATTTTAGATAATATAATATCTGCATCAAAAAACTTAAAATAAATATGAAAGAAATCCTAATGAATTTACGTATAACAAGATTTGGAATGTGCATTCACATATCATCTTCCTAAATCTTGAACATATTAATTACTTTTAAAAAGGAGAAAGCCCCAGAGTAGCTGGGACTAGAGGCGCAAGCCACCATGCCTGGCTAATTTTTTAAATGTTTTAGTAGAGACAGGGTCTCACTGTGTTGTCCAGGCTGCTCTCAAGCTCCTGGGCTCAAGGGATCTTCCTGCCTTGGCCTCTCAAAGTGCTGGAATTACAGGCATGAGCCACCACCTCTGGCCAAAAGATTCTGTTTTGGAAATCTTGTTCCAGTCTTTGAAATCAGTTGTTGGTGTTACCTTTAGGAGCCTCTTCAGTTAAACATCTTTAGATAAGTCAACTTACATATGACATATGGAAGTTGACAATTTTTTGATATTCATATATATTTTGTATTTTATGTTTTAAGTATGTTTATATGTCATGTTGTATCTTTATTATGGTTTTCTTTTACATGTTTTTAAAAATACATTTTGGTATGTTTTTCTATTTCTCCTCCTCCCCACCCCCAGCAGCCACCGACCAAGCTGGTTCAAAGCCTGGTCCAGGAGTGGACACTTTTAAACCTGCTGGTCAATAGGCTTTGTGACCTTTCAGGAAGTCCCTCTCCAAGGCCCCATTTTTCTTGAAGGTACAAACAACGCAGAGACCTGAGAACCTTTCCAAAGTCCTTGTCTCACAGGAATTCTAGTTGCAATATTTTCTTCTTCCCTCTATTTTCTGCCTTTATCTAAGCTTCTCTTTCTCTATCCTCTTTCCATTATAGTCTGTTTGTACCTCCTTTATTCTTTTTTTTATTTTATATTTCTATTTATTATTATTATTATTATTATTATACTTTAGGTTTTATGGTACATGTGCACAAGGTGCAGGTAAGTTACATATGTATACATGTGCCATGCTGGTGCGCTGCACCCACTAACTCATCATCTAGCATTAGGTATATCTCCCAATGCTATCCCTCCCCCCTCCCCCCACCCCACAACAGTCCCCGAAGTGTGATGTTCCCCTTCCTGTGTCCATGTGTTCTCATTGTTCAATTCCCACCTACGAGTGAGAATATGCGGTGTTTGGTTTTTTGTTCTTGCGATAGCTTACTGAGAATGATGATTTCCAATTTCATCCATGTCCCTACAAAGGACATGAACTCATCATTTTTTATGGCTGCATAGTATTCCATGGTGTATATGTGCCACATTTTCTTAATCCAGTCTATCATTGTTGGACATTTGGGTTGGTTCCAAGTCTTTGCTATTGTGAATAATGCCTCAATAAACATACGTGTGCATGTGTCTTTATAGCAGCATGATTTATAGTCCTCTGGGTATATACCCAGTAATGGGATGGCTGGGTCAAATGGAATTTCTAGTTCTAGATTCCTGAGGAATCGCCACACTGACTTCCACAAGGGTTGAACTAGTTTACAGTCCCACCAACAGTGTAAAAGTGTTCCTATTTCTCCAAATCCTCTCCAGCACCTGTTGTTTCCTGACTTTTGAATGATTGCCATTCTAACCAGTGTGAGATGGTATCTCATTGTGGTTTTGATTTGCATTTCTCTGATGGCCAGTGATGGTGAGCATTTTTTCATGTGTTTTTTGGCTGCATAAATGTCTTCTTTTGAGAAGTGTCTGTTCATGTCCTTCACCCACTTTTTGATGGGGTTGTTTGTTTTTTTCTTGTAAATTTGTTGGAGTTCATTGTAGATTCTGGATATTAGCCCTTTGTCAGATGAGTAGGTTGCAAAAATTTTCTCCCATTTAGTAGGTTGCCTGTTCACTCTGCTGGTAGTTTCCTTTGCTGTGCAGAAGCTCTTTAGTTTAATTAGATCCCATTTGTCAATTTTGGCTTTTGTTGCCATTGCTTTTGGTGTTTTAGATATGAAGTCCTTGCCCATGCCTATGTCCTGAATGGTAATGCCTAGGTTTTCTTCTAGGGTTTTTATGGTTTTAGGTCTAACATTTAAGTCTTTAATCCACCTTGAATTGATTTTCGAATTGATTTTCATATAAGGTGTAAGGAAGGGATCCAGTTTCAGCTTTCTACATATGGATAGCCAGTTTTCCCAGCACCATTTATTAAATAGGGAATCCTTTCCCCATTGCTTGTTTTTGTCAGGTTTGTCAAAGATCAGATAGTTGTAGATATGTGGCATTATTTCTGACGGCTCTGTTCTGTTCCATTGATCTCTATCTCTGTTTTGGTACCAGTACCATACTGTTTTGGTTACTGTAGCCTTGTAGAATAGTTTGAAGTCAGGTAGTGTGATGCCTCCAGCTTTGTTCTTTTGGCTTAGGATTGACTTGGCGATGCGGGCTCTTTTTTGGTTCCATATGAACTTTAAAGTAGTTTTTTCCAATTCTGTGAAGAAAGTCATTGGTAGCTTGATGGGGATGGCATTGAATCTGTAAATTACCTTGGGAAGGATGGCCATTTTCACGATATTGATTCTTCCTACCCATGAGCATGGAATGTTCTTCCATTTGTTTGTATCCTCTTTTATTTCCTTGAGCAGTGGTTTGTAGTTCTCCTTGAAGAGGTCCTTCACATCCCTTGTAAGTTGGATTCCTAGGTATTTTATTCTCTTTGAAGCAATTGTGAATGGGAGTTCATTCATGATTTGGCTCTCTGTTTGTCTGTTATTGGTGTATAAGAATGCTTGTGATTTTTGTACATTGATTTTGTATCCTGAGACTTTGCTGAAGTTGCTTATCAGCTTAAGGAGATTTTGGGCTGAGACCATGGGGTTTTATAGATATACTATCATATCATCTGCAAACAAGGACAATTTGACTTCCTCTTTTCCTAATTGAATACCCTTGATTTCCTTCTCCTGCCTCATTGCCCTGGCCAGAACTTCCAACACTATGTTGAATAGAAGTGGTGAGAGAGGGCATCCCTGTCTTGTGCCAGTTTTCAAAGGGAATGCTTCCAGTTTTTGCCCATTCAGGATGATATTGGCTGTGGGTCTCTCATAGATAGCTCTTATTATTTTGAGATACATCCCATCAATACCTAATTTATTGAGAGTTTTTAGCATGAAGGGTTGTTGAATTTTGTCAAAGGCCTTTTCTGCATCTATTGAGATAATCATGTGGTTTTTGTCTTTGGTTCTGTTTATATGCTGGATTACATTTATTGATTTGCGTATATTGAACCAGCCTTGCATCCCAGGGATGAAGCCCACTTGATCATGGTGGATAAGCTTTTTGATGTGCTGTTGGATTCAGTTTGCCAGTATTTTATTGAGGATTTTTGCATCAATGTTCATCAAGGATATTGGTCTAAAATTCTCTTTTTTTGTTGTGTCTCTGCCAGGCTTTGGTGTCAGGATGATGCTGGCCTCATAAAATGAGTTAGGGAGGATTCCCTCTTTTTCTATTGATTGGAATAGTTTCAGAAGAAATGGTACCAGTTCCTCCTTGTACCTCTGGTAGAATTCGGCTGTGAACCCATCTGGTCCTGGACTTTTTTTGGTTGGTAAGCTATTGATTATTGCCACAATTTCAGCTCCTGTTATTGGTCTATTCAGAGAGTCAACTTCTTCCTGGTTTAGTCTTGGGAGGGTGTATGTGTTGAGGAATTTATCCATTTCTTCTAGATTTTCTAGTTTATTTGCATAGAGGTGTTTGTAATATTCTCTGATGGTAGTTTGTATTTCTGTGGGATCGGTGGTGATATCCCCTTTATCATTTTTTATTGCAACTATTTGATTCTTCTCTCTTTTTTTCTTTATTAATCTTGCTAGCAGTCCATCAATTTTGTTGATCCTTTCAAAAAACCAGCTCCTGGATTTATTAATTTTTTGAAGGGTTTTTTGTGTCTCTATTTCCTTCAGTTCTGCTCTGACTTTAGTTATTTCTTGCCTTCTGCTAGCTTTTGAATGTGTTTGCTCTTGCTTTTCTAGTTCTTTTAATTGTGATGTTAGGGTGTCAATTTTGGATCTTTCCTGCTTTCTCTTGTGGGCATTTAGTGCTATAAATTTCCCTCTACACACTGCTTTGAATGCATCCCAGAGATTCTGGTATGTTGTGTCTTGGTTCTCGTTGGTTTCAAAGAACATCTTTATTTCTGCCTTCATTTCGTTATGTACCCAGTAGTCATTCAGGAGCAGGTTGTTCAGTTTCCATGTAGTTGAGTGGTTTTGAGTGGGATTCTTAATCCTGAGTTCTAGCTTGATTGCACTGTGATCTGAGAGATAGTTTGTTATAATTTCTGTTCTTTTACATTTATTGAGGAGAGCTTTACTTCCAAGTATGTGGTCAATTTTGGAATAGGTGTGGTGCGGTGCTGAAAAAAATGTATATTCTGTTGATTTGGGGTGGAGAGTTCTGTAGATGTCTATTAGGTCCACTTGGTGCAGAGCTGAGTTCAATTCCTGGGTATCCTTGTTGACTTTCTGTCTCATTTATCTGTCTAATGTTGACAGTGGGGTGTTAAAGTCTCCCATTATTAATGTGTGGGAGTCTAAGTCTCTTTGTAGGTCACTCAGGACTTGCTTTATGAATCTAGGTGCTCCTGTATTGGGTGCATATATATTTAGGATAGTTAGCTCTTCTTGTTGAATTGATCCCTTTACCATTATGTAATGGCCTTCTTTGTCTCTTTTGATCTTTGTTGGTTTAAAGTCTGTTTTATCAGAGACTAGGATTGCAACCCCTGCCTTTTTTTGTTTTCCATTTGCTTGGTAGATCTTCCTCCATCCTTTTATTCTGAGCCTATGTGTGTCTCTGCACGTGAGATGGGTTTCCTGAATACAGCACACTGATGGGTCTTGAGTCTTTATCCAATTTGCCAGTCTGTGTCTTTTAATTGGAGCATTTAGTCCATTTACATTTAAAGTTAATATTGTTATGTGTGAATTTGATCCTGTCATTATGATGTTAGCTGGTTATTTTGCTCGTTAGTTGATGCAGTCTCTTCCTAGTCTCGATGGTCTTTACATTTTGGTATGATTTTGCAGTGGCTGGTACTGGTTGTGCCTTTCCATGTTTAGCGCTTCCTTCAGGAGCTCTTTTAGGGCAGCCCTGGTGGTGACAAAATCTCTCAGCATTTGCTTGTCTGTAAAGTATTTTATTTCTCCTTCACTTATGAAGCTTAGTTTGGCTGGATATGAAATTCTGGGTTGAAAATTCTTTTCTTTAAGAATGTTGAATATTGGCCCCCACTCTCTTCTGGCTTGTAGGGTTTCTGCCGAGAGATCCGCTGTTAGTCTGATGGGCTTCCCTTTGATGGTAACCCGACCTTTCTCTCTGGCTGCCCTTAACATTTTTTCCTTCATTTCAACTTTGGTGAATCTGACAATTATGTGTCTTGGAGTTGCTCTTCTTGAGGAGTATCTTTGTGGCGTTCTCTGTATTTCCTGAATCTGAATGTTGGCCTGCCTTGCTAGATTGGGGAAGTTCTCCTGGATAATATCCTGCAGAGTGTTTTCCAACTTATTTCCATTCTCCCCGTCACTTTCAGGTACACCAATCAGACGTAGATTTGGTCTTTTCACATAGTCCCACATTTCTTGGAGGCTTTGCTCATTTCTTTTTATTCTTTTTTCTCTAAACTTCCCTTCTCGCTTCATTTCATTCATTTCATCTTCCAGAGCTGATACCCTTTCTCCCATTTGATCGCATCAGCTCCTGAGGCTTCTGCATTCTTCACGTAGTTCTCAAGCTTTGGTTTTCAGCTCCATCAGCTCCTTTAAGCACTTCTCTGTATTGGTTATTCTAGTTATACATTCTTCTAAATTTTTTTCAAAGTTTTCAACTTCTTTGCCTTTGGTTTGAATATCCTCCCGTAGCTCGGAGTAATTTGATCGTCTGAAGCCTTCTTCTCTCAGCTCGTCAAAGTCATTCTCCGTCCAGCTTTGTTCCGTTGCTGGTGAGGAACTGCGTTCCTTTGGAGGAGGAGAGCTACTCTGCTTTTTAGAGTTTCCAGTTTTTCTGCTCTGTTTTTTCCCCATCTTTGTGGTTTTATCTACTTTTGGTCTTTGATGATGGTGATGAACAGATGGGTTTTTGGTGTGGATGTCCTTTCTGTTAGTTTTCCTTCTAACAGACAGGACCCTCAGCTGCAGGTCTGTTGGGGTACCTGGCCGGCCGTGTGAGGTGTCAGTCTGTCCCTGCTGGGGGGTGCCTCCCAGTTAGGCTGCTCGGGGGTCAGGGGTCAGGGACCCACTTGAGGAGGCAGTCTGCCCATTCTCAGATCTCCAGCTGCGTGCTGGGAGAACCACTGCTCTCCTCAAAGCTGTCAGACAGGGGCATTTAAGTCTGCAGAGTTTACTGCTGTCTTTTTGTTTGTCTGTGCCCTGCCCCCAGAGGTGGAGCCTACAGAGGCAGGCAGGCCTCCTTGAGCTGTGGTGGGCTCCACCCACTTCAAGCTTCCCCGCTGCTTTGTTTACCTCAGGGAGCCTGGGCAATGGCGGGCGCCCCTCCCCCAGCCTCGCTACCAACTTGCTGTTTGATCTCAGACTGCTGTGCTAGCAATCGGCGAGACTCCGTGGGCATAGGACCCTCTGAGCCAGGTGTGGGCTGTACTCTCCTGGGGCACCGTTTCCTAAGCCCCTCGGAAAAGCACAGTATTCAGGTGGGAGTGGCCCGATTTTCCAGGTGCTGTCTGTCACCCCTGGAAAGGGAACTCCCTGACCCCTTGCGCTTCCCGAGTGAGGCAATGCCTCGCCCCTGCTTCGGCTGGCGCACGGTGCACTCACCCGCTGACCTGCGCCCACTGTCTGGCACTCCCTAGGGAGATGAACACGGTACCTCAGATGGAAATGCAGAAATCACCTGTCTTCTGCGTCGCTCAGGCTGAGAGCTGTAGACTGGAGCTGTTCCTATTTGGCCATCTTGGCTCCTCCCCCCCATACCTCCTTTATTCTATCTCTAGCACCACCTGTATTAATAATAAAGTGATGCCCTGGCCTCCCAAAAAAAAAAAAAAAAAAAAAAAGGAGAAAGCCAAGTATCCTCAAAATATATTCTGAATGTCCTCTAAAATAATAGAAGGCCGCATTTTTAGCGGATTACATGGCTATTCAAAATAAAAGCTGCACTCTCGCTTGCTACTAATATATATTGCTCTGGAAAATAGAATTTAAATATAAGCAATGTGGACAGCTCTCAGTGTACTCTACAAAGAAAGGACTATGTCCTCCTCTTCACCTGTTTCCTTTTCCTTCTGTCTGGAAGATGATGTGTTTTTGAGCCCTCTTGAATGTTGTGAAAAAAGGCAATAATCTATGGGTAGTGGAGCCACAAGATAAAACAAAAATTTAACTTCAAAATCTGAGAAAACAACTCAAAAAAGCAAATTACTCATGATTATTAATCATGAATATGGATGCAAAAATTTTAAAATAATAAACCAAATTAAACAATATGTAAAAAGAATCATATGCCATGGCTAAGTACGATTTATCCCAGAAATGCAAATTTCACTTTACATTTTAATTAAAAGTAATCAATGTGACCCACCCTATTATTAGAATAAAGGAGAAAGAAACATATGGTCATTTCAATAGATTTGAAAAAAAAAATGTTGGATGTAACCAAAAGCACAATTATATTGAAAAACTCAACAAACTAGAAATATTTGGAAAATCCCACAAACTGATAAAAGTCAACTATAACAAATCTTTAGCTAATATCATAGTTAATGATGACAGATTGAGTTTGTTCTCCAAAATATTAAAAACAAAGCATGAATGCCAAGTTTTACCACTACTATTCAGCATTGTATCCTAAGTCCTAGCTATTGCAATAAAGCAATAAAATGAAATAAAAGAAATGAAGTCCAGAAAGGAAAAAGTAAGACTTACTTTTTTCCAAAGAATATAATTTCCTGTGTAGAAAATCCCAAGAAATTAAAAAAAACTACTAGAACAAATACATAAATTCAACAAGGTTTCAGGAATATATGGGTTTTATTGAAACACCAAATGTATTCTTATTGATTAGCAGTAAATAAATGAAAATAGAACTTAAAGATAATTGCATTAGTAGTAGCTACAAAAATTTTAAATACTTAGTGCTCAATGTAACCAAATGTATCCAAGATCTCTATACAAAAAAATGAGAAAAAAATTTTTAAAAAACAAATAGGAAGGGATACTGTGCTCTTGAGTTGGGAGTTAGAAGGCTTGTTATAAATGAAAGAGCTATTCTCTCAAAATTGATATATATATACTCAAAATACTCCAATAAAAATTATCACTGGGTTTCTTTTAATAGAAATTAATAAGATTCTTGATATGGAGATGCAAAAGACTTATAATAACCAATAAATTGTTTTATAAGAAGAACAAATTGGAGGAGTTACCCTACTTGATTTCAGACCATAATCAAGACAGTTTGGTATTGACAAATGTTAAGTATATAGATCAATGGAACCATAACTAGTCCAGAAAAAGACTCAGATATGTACGGACCATTGATTTTCAGCAAAAACGCCAAGGAAATTCAGGGAAAACGAATGTCTTTTCAATAATTTTTGCTGTATCAACTGGCTATACAGATGAAAAATTTACATTTGTTTACCTAACTGCATAGAAAAAACTAACTCAAAATATATCGTAAGACTAAATATAAAACCAAAATTTGTA
Source organism: Pongo abelii (assembly GCF_028885655.2). Classification (NCBI taxonomy): domain Eukaryota; kingdom Metazoa; phylum Chordata; class Mammalia; order Primates; family Hominidae; genus Pongo; species Pongo abelii. The sequence continues at coordinate 36,510,167 of NC_071992.2, forward strand.
CAATTTCTGGAAGAATACACAGGAGCCAATTTTTGCAACCTTGGGTTAAGCAGCATATTCTCAGAACACAAAAAGCATGAACCATAGAAACAAAAAAGAAAAATAAAAGATAATCTGGACATTATCAAGTGTTTAAAAAACTTCTTTGAAAGACACCATTAAGAAAAGAAAAAGATAATCCAGGATATTGGAAAAAGTAACATTTGTAACATTATATCTGACAAAGGACTTGCAACCAGAAGATATAAAGAACCTTTATGATGCAGTAAAAATAAATAAATAAATAAATAAATAAAAGAAAATGAGTAAAAGAGTTAATTAGATACCTCATAAAAGAAGCCCTATAATCACATAAAATGATGCCCAATATCATTAATCATCACATAAGTGCAAATTAAGACCAAAATTTGACAACACCATATACATATTAGAATGACCAAAATTAAAATGACTGACCATACCTAGGGTCAATGAGAATCTGGAACAACTAGGACTCTGGTAAAATTCTCATGGAAACTTTAAATGGCTATATCCACTTTGGAAAATAGTTGGATTTGTTTGTTTGTTTGTTTGTTTTGAGACGGCATCCCATTCTGTCGCTAGGCTGGAGTGCAGTGGCACGATCTTGGCTCACTGCAACCTCCAAATCCCTGGTTCAAGCCATTCTCCTGCCTCAGCCTCCCAAGTACCTGGAATTACAGGCACACACCACCTCATCCAGCTAATTTTTGTATCTTTAGTAGAGATGGGTTTTCACCATGTTGGCCAGGATGGTCTTGATCTCCTGACCTTGTGATCTGCCTGCCTCGGCCTCGCTGAGATTACAGGCATGAACAACCGTACCTGGCCTGCACGGTTTTTTAAAATGGCAAATAATTAGTAATCAACCCTGTTAGTTTATTTCTAGGTATACACTCCAGAGAAATGAAAACAGTGTGTCCACACAAAGAGTTATGCATGAATGTTCTTAATAGCTTTATTTGTAGAAGCCCCCACATGGAAACAACCCAAATGTCCATTAATAGTTAAATTAATTAAAAATTGTAATATATGCATGCAATGAAGTACTAATCAGAAATAAAAAGAAAAAATCTATAAATAAACACACAAAATATAGATGAATATCAAAATCATTATGCTGAGTAAAACAAACTAGATTTTAAAAGAATATACTTAGAAAAATGTATACCTGTAGTTGTCTAGGGTTAAAGATGAATGAAGAAGTACATTTTAAAAAGCCATAAGGAAACTTCTGGGGGTGGTGGTAATGTCCATTATCTTCATTATAGTGGTGGTTTCACTTTCCAGGGATATATAAAAACATATAAAATTGTACCTTTTACTTATGTGCAATTTATTTTACTTCAAAAAAAATTCAATGAAGTTAAAAAAATTGTGATAATTACAGTAAGAGCATAGAGAAAAGGAACATAATTCTGTTGGGAAATTAACAAAGGATTTCTGGATGAGGACCTATGTTTAGCTTAGTTTAACCAGCCCGGTATTTTTTAGAAAACCACAACTGAGCCACCAGACTTCTTAAAGTTATATACATATAGGTAAGCAAAAGTTTATCTCCTACTTTTAATGTGTCTATCAGAAGGAAAAGGACAAAAAATGGCTGCAGATCCCTAAGTCAGCTGAGCTAATGGGAACCGTTTCATTTCCTTCCTTTTTCAGATCTGAGGATACTTTGTGAGACAATACGTCACTGGCACATGTGAGGATCCAGTAGTGGCAGAGATTTAGCCTGTTGCCGGAAAACTCAATGAGGCAAGAGGAGAGAAAGTTGACCCCATTGGGAAAGGCTCAAATACACTCAGAAATCTCTACATATGACTAGATTTCTTTAGGTCATCCTGTTCAAGATTTTAAAAATGTGTCAGAAATGTTAAAAATAAACATTTTATGTGTGTGTGTGTGTGTGTGTGTGTGTGTGTGTAACTGAAATGTTTGATATGTGTCCCACCCAAATCTCATCTTGAATTGTAATCCCCAGTATAGGAGGTGGAGCCCAGTAAGAGGGAATTGAATCATGGGGTGGATTTCTCATGAGTGATTTAGCACCATCCCCTTGATGCTGTACTCACGATGTGAGTGATTTCTCATTGGATCTGGTTGTTTAAAAGTGTATGGCACTTACCTCCTCTTATTCCTGCTTTTCCTTCTAATGTGCCTGCTGTACCTTTGCATTCAGCCCCAGAAGCTGCTGCTGCCATGCTTCCTGTACAGCTTGTAGAACTGTGAGCCAATTAAACCTCTTTTCTTATAAATTACCTGGTCTCAGGTATTTCTTTATAGCAGTGCAAGAATGGCCCAATACAGTAATTAATAAGTAATATTTTATTAAAAAAACAATACATTAAATCTGGACTTCAGGCAATAAATTTTGTCTATATGTCCTCTTTTGTTTATCTCTACCACTCCTCAATTTCCCTTTTCTTAGCAATGATTTCACCTCACTAGTTCTTCCCTGGTTCTCTCCAAAATCTCTGTCACTTTCATTGTCATGCTGTTATCTTCCTTCAACTAGTCCCTGTCACCTAGCAAGATTTAACACAATAAAAATCTATTCATTTTATCACAACTTTCCCACTTGAGATTTATTGATGTAGATAAAGTTTGTCAACTTGATACTTGTTTCTTTCTGAGTAACCAATTGTTTCCTTCCTATATGCTCAGAAATTTATTTTTCTTTACAACAGAATTTTAAATTTTCACTAAGCCATATTTTAGTATTTATAAACCCACTTCCATGGGTAGTTTTTTAAATATTGTTCCTCACGTATTTATTTCCTCTTAGATTATTTGACATAGATCTTTAGCAATGTGACTTTGGCCAATAAGATGTGAAATAATCTACTAAGTGTCATTTTCTGGTGGAAGCCCTAAGAATCTGCTTCCTTTTCCTGCTTTGTGGATCAATAGAGTGCAGACAATTCACAACTGCAAAATCGTGGTGCCAACCCAAGTGCCCATCAATCGAGGCATGGATAAAGAAACTGTGGCATATATATATATCACATATATATATCTTATATGATATATATAATATATATCATATATAATGTATATAATGTATATATACAATGCATTACATATACATTATATACATACACATTATATACATATACATTATATACAAATACATTATATATGATGTATTTGTATATAACGTATATAATATATATGATATATATATATCATATATATATAATGGGATACTACTTAGCCATAAAAAGGAATGAATTAATAGCATTTGCAGTGAACTGGATGCTGAGATTGGAGGCTATTATTCTAAGTCAAGTAACTCCGGAACGGAAAGCCAAACCTCCTATGTTCTCACTGATATGTGGGAGCTAAGCTATGAGGACGCAAAGGCATAAGAATAATACAATGGACTTTGTGGACTTGGGGGGAAGAGTGGGAGGTAGGACGAGGGATAAAAGACAACACATATGGTGCAGTGTATACTGCTCAGATGATGGGTGCACCAGGATCTCAAAAATCACCACTAGAGAACTTAGCCATGTAACCAAATACCACCTGTACCCCAATAATTTATGGAAAAATAAAATAATAAAATAAACAAAAGAGTGCAGAGAGGGAGCCTCCAGCAGTTAGACCCGTGAATGAGGATAACATAGAACAGAGTCCTCCACCACATATACTGTATATAGCATGAGCAGGAAGTGATCCTTCATTGTTTTAACCCTCTGAATTTGGGGATCTGTGTTTTACATAAATGTAACTAGTCTATCCTCAGTAACAGGAATGATAGAATTTTGAATGTTTTTAAGCACTGTGGATTAAAATTTTTTAAAAAAATCTCAAGTAAGCCAAAAGCAAAACAAAATAAAAAACTTGAATTCTATTTCCAGCTCAGCCAAATTTTCTTTTATCTTATTTTTATTACTGTTTTTACTCTTAATAGTTCTTCTCCCACAGCAAAATCTAATTCTTAAGTGGAGTCTCCAATCACTTATCTTAAAATTCATGTTTCTTTCATTGTTTTCATTTGTTTCTGCTTTCTCCCTGAATTATGATGTCATTTCTCAAGCTTGTCCTGCACTTGTTTGTTTATTATCAATTACAATTAATTTAACAGCTTTCTCCTAATTTACATAAGTGAGTTTTTCCCCCCAGGGCAGATAATTGGGATACAATTGTTAGGAGTAACTATAAATGAACTACTGATATTTATAGATATTGTCAGAATGTCTTCCTAAATCTATATCAATTGATAACTCTTCTCAAAATTTATAAGTACCAATTTTCCACATCTTTAATAACTTTAGACATAATACTTTTTCAGTTTAGTCAAACCGGTGGTAAAGATATTCCATGATTGTATGTATTTTCTCTCTCTGATGTTAGTTAATACTTACATTTGTATGGTGTTTCACAATATCCTAGTAAGCCCTGTTTGCTATGATTTTTTTGTACCACTTTTCCTGTATATAAAGATTTTCTGTGACAGGCATGAGAATTAAGTTGATTCAGTGAACATCTACCAATCCCAACACTATTTCTTGCTTTGTTGGGTATTGTGAACTCTTGTGTCTCGGTGGAAGTAGCAGTCTGATGTTAATCATTATGGGACACACAAGAAAAGAGAAGAAATAGATGTGGCTTTGCTCAGAAAATTTTCCCAGATATCTGGGAAGTCAAATGCCTAATTTTCATTTTTTAGTCAGTGCAGCATCTGCATCCGAGATTCCAGGACAATTATAACAAGAGTAAAGTTAGCCTATTATTTACTTTTTTTTTTTTTTTGAGACCAAGTCTCACTCTGTCACCCAGGCTGGAGTGCAGTGGCAGGATCTCGGCTCACTGCAAGCTCTGCCTCCCAGGTTCACGCCATTCTCCTGCCTCAGCCTCCCAAGTAGCTGGGACTACAGGCGGCCACCACCACGCCTGGCTAATTTTTTGTATTTTTAGTGGAGACGGGGTTTCACTGTGTTAGCAGGATGGTCTCAAGCTCTTGACCTCGTGATCTGCCTGCCTTGACCTCCCAAAGTGCTGGGATTACAGGCATCAGCAACCGTGCCCGGCCTAGCCTATTATTTTCATAGAAATATACAGTGTTCTAGTTTAGAAATAGGATTGAGTGTAGTATAAACCTAAAAGTACTAACAGTTGGTGGAAATTTGTCTGGACTTCACTTTATGAATATTTCTCATGGCTAATTTATAATTTTGTTCAATTCCATTTTTCAGCATTTCTTGAGTATTTTAATAGAACATTTGGAGGTTTAACATCAAATAAGTGAGTTGGTTAGTTATTAATTCAAAAATTCTATTTCATCTGTTTTTCTCAGTAAGTCCCAGAACCTTTGTAATGATACACAAGTGCAAAGTGAGGCTTTCAAAATGCCATACCAAATATTCCAGAAGAGGAGAAAAATTACAAATAGAACTAATTTAAAAGTTTTTAATATTTTATTTTTTCTACTTATACTGACTTATTAAAAACTAAAATTGTAGATAATTATGATGTGTTACATGATATTTTGATATATGTATTCATTGTGAAATGATGATCACAGTCAAGCTAATTGACACATCCATCATCTCACATAGTTATCTTTTGTGTGTGTGTGTGTGTGTGTGTGGTGAAAACATTTAAGATCAAGCTCTTGGCAGATTTCAAGTGTACAATACAGTAGTATTAACTATAATGGCCATGCTGTAGATCGTGAGATCTATGGAACTAGTTCATCCTGCAGAGCTGAAACTGTGTACCCTTTGACCAACATCTCCCCATTTCCCATACACTTTGTGACTTGGCAACAACCATTCTACTCTCTGCTTCTATGATTTTGACTTTGATTGTTTGTTTGTTTTGTTTTTGAGACAGAGTCTCACTCTGTTACCAGGCTGGAGTGCAGTAGCATGATCTCGGGTTACAGCAACCTCCACCTCCCGGGTCCAAGTGATTCTCCTGCCTCAGCCTCCCTAGTAGCTGGGAGTACAGGCACATGCCACCACGCCCAGCTAATTTGTTTTTGTTTGTTTTTGTTTTTTGTATTTTTGGTATAGACGGAGTTTCACCACTTTGGCCAGGATGGTCTCAATCTCTTGACTTCGTGATCTGCCTGCCCGGGCCTCCCAAAGTGTTGGAATTACAGGCTAAGCCACCACGCCCAGCTGAGTTTGACTTTTATAGATTCCATAGATAGGTGAGATCATGGAGTATTTGCCTTTCCGTACTTAGCTTATTTCACTAGCATAATTTCTTCCAGATTCATCCATGTTGTCACAAATGACAAGATTTTCTTCCTTTCTAAGGATGAACGCTATCTTATATATATGTACATATGTATATATATGTCCATAGATGTATGTATGTATATCTATGTATATATGTGACACTTTATCCTTTCATCCAACAGTGGACACTTACATTGATTCTGTATGTCAGCTATTGTGAATAATGCTGAAACGAACATAGAAGTGCAGATACCTCTTTAATAACTGATCTCATTTTTTCAGATATATACCAAAGAGTGGGACTGCTGAATCAAATAGCAATTTCATCTTAAAATTTTTGAGAAAACTCCACTGTTTTTCACAATGGCTATACCAATTTACATTCAAAACAAAAGTGTGCAAGGGTTCCCTTTTCTCCACATCCCCCACAATACTTCCCAACTTTTGATGTTTTGATAATATACATTCTAACGGGTGTGAGGTGATATATCATTGTGATTTTTATTTGCATATTTCTGATGATTAATGATGCTGAGTAGTTTTTTATATACCTGTTAGCAATTTGTATTTCTTCTTTTGACAAATGTCTATTCAGATCATTTGCCCATTTTAAATTCGGTTATTCATTTTTTGGTTATTGAGTTGTTTGAGTCATTTATATTTTTGGATATTAACCCCTTATCGGATACATGGTTAACAAATATTTTCTCTCATTCTGTAGGTTGTCTCTTTGCTCTGTTGATTCTTTTCCTTTCCTGTGCAAAAACGTTTTAGTTTGATGCAGTTTCATTTGTCTATTTTTGCATTTGTTGCCTGTGCTTTTGGAATCATATCAAAAATTAGTTGCCTAAACCAATTTCAAGGAGCATTTTCCCTTGACACTAGTTTTACAGTGTCAGGTCTTAAATTTAAGAGTTTAATCTATTTTGAATTAATTTTGGTATATGGCATAGGATAAGAGCTTGATTTCATTTTCCTACATGTGGATATCCAGTTTTCCCAACACCATTTGTGGAGTAGATGATCTTCCCCAGTGCATGTTTTTGGCAACTTTGTCAAATATCTGTTGACCATAAGTGTGTGAGTTTATTTCTGGGCTCTGTGTTATGTTTATAGGCCTATGTGTCTGTTTTTAAATCAGTACCTTACCTTTTTTTATTGCTATAGCTTTGTAATACATATTAAAATCAGGTAATGTGATACCTACAATTTGGTTCTTTCTGCTCCAGATTGCTTTAGCTTTGGAAGGTGTTGGGTAGTTGTACAAAATCTGTAGGATTCTGTAAATATTTTGGGGAAAATGTTAATGTAATTTTGATAGTAATTGCACTGAATATATATATGGCTTTAGGTAGTAATATTACAATATTAATTATTCTAATACATCAACATTGTATATCTTTCCATTTATTTATGTCTTCTTTAATTTTTTCATCAATATCTTATAGTTTTCAATATCTGAGTCTTTCAGCTCCTTGGTTAAATTTATTCCTAAGTATTTTATTCTTTTTATGGTACTGTAAATATAATTTTCTTAATTTTTTTGGGGATAATTCCTCATTAGTGTAGAGAAACACAACTATTTTTTGCAAGTGGATTTTCTATCCTGAATTTTTACTGAAATTATTTATTAGTTCTGGCTGGACACAGTGGCTTATGCCTGTAATCCCAGCACTTTGGGAGGCCGAGGCAGGCAGATTTCTTGAGCTCAAGAGTTCAAGACCAGCCTGGGCAACATGGTGAAACCCTGTCTCTACAAAACATACAAAAATTAGCTAGACATGGCAGCAAGCACCTGTAGTTCCAGCTACTTGAGAGGCTGAGGTGAGGATATCACTTGATCTTGGAAGGTGGAGGTTGCAGTGAGCTTAGATTATACCACTGCACTCCAGCCTGGGTGACAAAGCCAGACCTTGTATAAGAAAAGAAAAGAAAAGAAAAGAAAAAGAAAAGAAAAGGAAAGGAAAGAAGAGAAAAAAGAAGAGAAGATAAGGGAAAAGAAAGGAAAGGAAAAAAGAAAGGAGGGAGGGAGAGAAGGAAGGAAAGAAAGAGAAAGAAAGAGAGAGAGAAAGAGGAAAAGGAAAAGGGAAAGGGAAAGGGAAGAAGGAAGGAGGGAAGAAGGAAGGAAGGAAGGAGAAGAAAGAAAAGAAAAGAAAGAAAAAGAAAGAAGGAAAGAATTAGTTCTAACAGGTGTTTTATTTAGTATTTCAGGTTTCTTTACATAAGATTATGTTGTCTGCAAACAACATAATTTTATTTATTCCTTTTTGAGTTGGATATTATTTCTTTCTCTTGTTTAAATGTTCAGGTTAGGACCTTCAGTACTATGTTGAATAGAAATGTTGAGAGTGGGCATCCTTGTCTTGTTCCTGATTTTAGAGGAATGAGTTTCAATTCTTTGTCTTTGAGTATGATACGAATTACGGGTTTGTCTTGCATGGCTTTTGTTGTGTTGAGGTACATTTCTTCTATACCTTGTTTATTGAGAGTTTTTCATTATAGAAGTATGTTGAATTTTGTCAAATACTTTTCCTTTATCTATAGAGATGATCATGTAATTTTTGTGATTCAATTTATTAATGTCACATACTACATTGGTTGATTTGCATATATTGAATTATCCATGCACTGCAGGGAGAAATCTTACTTGATCCTAAGTATGATTGCTGTAGTAATCTGCTGAATTTGGTTATCTAGTATTTTGCTGGGAAGTTTTGCACATATAATCATCAGGAATACTGCCTTTAATTTTCTTTTCTTATAGTATCCTTTTCTGGCTTTGGGGTGTGGGTAATGCTGGCATCATAAAATGATTTTGTAAGTATTCCCATGTCTTCAACTTTTTTGGTGGAATTTGAAAAGGATTGGTATTAATTCTTCTTTAAATGCTTGGTGGAATGTGTACCCTGTGGCCATCTGATCCTTGATTTCTCTTTGTTGGAAGCTTCTTTTTTTTTTTTTTTTTTAATCCTAGTTAAATCTCCTTACTCATTACTTGTTAGTTCATATTTTCTATTTCTTCATTATTCACACTTGGTAGATTGCATGTTTCTAGAAATGTATCCATTTAATCTACACTATGTAATTTGTGGGCATATATTTGCTGATAGTAGTCTCTGATGATTCTTTGTATTTCTGTGATGTCATTTGTAATTTCTTATTCCATTTATAATTTTATTTACTTGAGTCTTCTCTCTATTTTTCTAGGTTATTCAAGCAACAGGTTTGTCAAATTTTTTTAGTTTTCCCCAAAACTAACTCTTAGTTTTATTGATCTTTGCAATTGGTTTTTAGGCTGTATTTCATTTATTTCTGATCTAATTTTTTATTTACTCTTTTCTATTAATTTTGGACTAATTTTTTTCTTTTTTATTATACTTTAAGTTTTAGGGTACATGTGCACAATGTGCAGGTTAGTTACATACGTATATATGTGCCATGCTGGTGTGCTGCACCCATTAACTCGTCATTTAGCATTAGGTATATCTCCTAATGCTATCCCTCCCCCCTCCCCCCACCCCACAACAGTCCCGAGTGTGATGTTCCCCTTCCTGTGTCCATGTGTTCTCGTTGTTCAATTCCCATCTATGAGTGAGAACATGCGGTGTTTGGTTTTTTGTCCTTGAGATAGTTTACTGAGAATGATGATTTCCAATTTCATCCATGTCCTTACAAAGTACATGAACTCATCATTTTTTACGGCTGCATAGTATTCCATGGTGTATATGTGCCACATTTTCTTAATTCAGTCTATCATTGTTGGACATTTGGGTTGGTTCCAAGTCTTTGCTATTGTGAATAGTGCCGCAATAAACATACGTGTGCATGTGTCTTTATAGCAGCATGATTTATAGTCCTTTGGGTATATACCCAGTAATGGGATGGCTGGGTCAAATGGAATTTCTAGTTCTAGATCCCTGAGGAATCGCCACACTGACTTCCACAAGGGTTGAACTAGTTTACAGTCCCACCAACAGTGTAAAAGTGTTCCTACTTCTCCACATCCTCTCCAGCACCTGTTGTTTCCTGACTTTTTAATGATTGTCATTCTAACTGGTGTGAGATGGTATCTCGTTGTGGTTTTGATTTGCATTTCTCTGATGGCCAGTGATGATGAGCATTTTTTCATGTGTCTTTTGGCTGCAAACCTGAGAAAAACAAGCAATGGGGAAAGGATTCCCTATTTAATAAATGGTGCTGGGAAAACTGGCTAGCCATATGTAGAAAGCTGAAACTGGATCCCTTCCTTACACCTTATACAAAAATTAATTCAAGATGGATTAAATACTTAAACGTTAGACCTAAAACCATAAAAACCCTAGAAGAAAACCTAGGCATTACCATTCAGGACATAGGCATGGGCAAGGACTTCATGTGTAAAACACCAAAAGCAATGGCAACAAAAGCCAAAATTGACAAATGGGATCTCATTAAACTAAAGAGCTTCTGCACAGCAAAAGAAACTAACATCAGAGTGAACAGGCAACCTACAAAATGGGAGAAAATGTTTGCAACCTACTCATCTGACAAAGGGCTAATATCCAGAATCTACAATGAACTCCAACAAATTTACAAGAAAAAAACAAACAACCCCATCAAAAAGTGGGCAAAGGATATGAACAGACACTTCTCAAAAGAAGACATTTATGGACTAATTTTTTCATCCTTTTCTTATCCTTGAGGTATAATGTTGGGTAATTTATTTGATTTTTTTCTTTACTACAGGCATTTGTTGCTATAAACTTTCCTCTTATAACTGCTTTTGCTGCATCTCATAAGTTTTGGAATGTTACATTTTTATTTTCATTTGTCTCAAGTTTTTTTTATTTTCTTTTGATCTGTTCTTTGACATATTGGTTGTTCAAGAGTGTGTTGTTTAATTTCCACATTTGTGAATTTTTCCCTTGAAATTAATTTCTAGTTTTATATCATTGTCGTGAAAAAAATACTTGATATGATTCCCATCTTAAATTTGTTAAGACTGACTTTGTAGCCTAACCTGTGATATATACTATAGAATTGTCCATATGCACTTGAAAATAATGTGTATTCTGCTGCTGTTAGATGGAATGTTCTGTATGTCTGTTAGGTCTATTAGGTCTGTAGTGTTGTTTATGTTTGCTGTTTCCTTATTGATTTTCTGTTTGGATAATCTGTCTGTTGTTGAAAATTGAGTATCTAAGTTCCTTACTATTATTGTTTTGCTATCTATTTCTCCCTTTAGTTCTTCAATTATTTCATGCTTCAATGTTGGGTGTACATATATTTGCAATTGTTATATCCTTTTGATGAACTGACACCTTCATCATTCCATAGTGATCATCTTTGTCTCTTGTGACAGTTTTTCACAAAGTATTTTACAAAAGTAGAGCCACTCTTGCTCTCTTTTGGTTATTCATTTCCAAGAAATATATTTTTCTATCCCTTCACTTTTAGCCTACGTCAGTCCTTAAAGCAGAAGTGAGTCTCTTGTAGGGGGCATATAGTTTAATCTTGATTTTTTTAATCTATTTGCTCATTTTGTTTTTTGTTTGGAAAATTTAATCCATTTACACTATTATTGATGGTTAAGAATCACTACTGCCATTTTGTTAGTTGTTTTCTAATTGTCTTATAGTTTTTTGTTTGTTTTTTCTTCCTTTGTTGCTGCTTTTCTTTGTAAGGTGATGCTTTTTTTAAAAAAAAATAGTGGTATGCTTTGATTATTTCCTCTTTTTCCCATGTAGATATACCAGTTTGTTCTCTGTGGTTACCATAAGGCTTACACAAAGCATCTTACAGTTTTAGTAGTCCATTTTAAGCTTATAACAAATTCACTTAAGCTGCATACAAAAACTCTCTATTTTAACTTCTTTCATCAACATATTTTATGTTATTGATGTCAAAATGTGCATAGTTTTATATAGTGTATTCACTAACAAGTGATTATAGCCATCATTATTTTAATACTTTTGTCTTTTATCATTTACACTAGAGTAAGAAATGATTTATGCATTATTGTATTATTTGTGTATTCTGAATTTGATTATATCCTTCCCTTTACAGTGAGTTTTATACTTTCATATGTTTTCATAGTTGTCATTGTCTTTTGATTTCAACCTGAAGAACTTCCTTAAGCATTTATTGTAAGGCAGCTCTAGTGGTGATGAACTACTACAGCTTTTGTTTGTTTGGGAAAGGCCTTATCACTCTCCTTACTTTGGAAGAACAGACTTGTCGCCTATAGTATGCTTCTTGGCCACTTCTTTTCTTTCAGCACTTTGAATATAATGTCCCTCACCTCTAGCCTGCTATGTTTTTGCTGAAAAGTCTGCTGATAGCCTTCTGGGGGTTTACTTGTATATGATGGGTTTCTGTTCTTTGATGCTTTCAAAATTTTTACTTTGTCTTTGACTTTTGAGAATTTTAGTATAATGTATCTCAGTGAAGTTCTCTTTATATTTAACATATTTGGAGTTCTTTGAAATTCCTAGATCTGGATGTTCATTTTCCTCTGCAGATTGGGCAAGTTTCTCATCATTGTTTTTAAAAATATTTTTGTACCTCTTTTTCTGCTCTTTCAATAATGCATATACTTGGTTGACTTGATGGTGACCCATAATTTCTTCACTCTTTTTTGTCTGTTTGTTTTTCTGACTGAGTAATTTCTAATGGTCTGTCCGTGATTCACTAACAAATGATTATGGCCATCATTATTTTATTACTTTTTTCTTTGAGCTTGCTTATTCTCTTTTCTGCTTAATTATTTTATGGTATTTCCTTTAAAACATAGGGGTAGAGTAGCAATATAAAATATGCTTACTTTTTCAAGCACCCTTTAACAGTGTATTAATTTTTAATAAAGATAACTCTACCAATAGAAGATATAAAGCAAGTTTTTCTGAGGCATAGGTGGTCTGATATCCTTTAAATTTTATCTGGTTCAAATTCTCAGAAGTTCCCGATCCCTTAGAAAAAGCATGCAAAGAGAAATCAACCAAGCACAAAATAGTGCTTCTTACTGGCCCATTGGGCTAACAAATGAGGTGAATGTGAAATGCCACCTGACAAATTGCCACTCTTCTATTTGTACAGGTATTTGCATTGGATAGGCAGGCAAAAGTACATAAAGGATCTTTACTTTATAATCTTGATTTGATGAAAGACCATTTTCTGCTGTTTTAGGGGTTAAGCATCACCTTCTCATACTGTTTAAAAAGACCCAGTGGACTCCTGAGAGCCAGAGTTGATGACCCCATTGTGCCTCCTTGCTCACTGTTTGAGAAATAGGAAGTATTCTAGAAATACTACTCTTACCAGGTGATTTGAAGTCCATACACATCATGATTTTTTCATATAAGGTGTACTTTTATTGCCTATGATTATTTCCCAAAGAAAATATATTATTGTGGAAGGGGCTGAGAGTTAAGATTTTATTCTCATCCCTGCACAGACTCGGTTGACCTTATGCAAGTAATAAAGTCTCTGAGCTCTGGTTTTCCAGCTGTTAAATAGAAAGAATACCCTCTGCCTTTATAGTAGTATTGTTGTATATAAAAAAAGAAATGTAGAGGTAAAATTGCTTTAAAAGTGATTATGGGATGACACTTATAAATAACTATATTTCAGTATTAAAATTGTATACTTTCTGTGGTCTTACCAGATATATTCTGAAATGTATGCAAGTAGTCTAACCTGTAAAATTAATGGAAGTTTGTTTATTCAGTGCCAAGAATATTCATTAATATTCAATAAAGATGAAAGTAAATACCAAGTAAGGCAGTTAGTTATGAATTAGTTAAGCAATGAAAGAGGTAGCTCTATAAATAATTATTCTAATTATGGAACATAAACATCAAGGATCCATTAGACCCCTATACCCATATAGAAAGGGAAAAAATTCCTTCTTTGGTGGTTAGAATTAACACAGAACTTTTCCTGTACACTAAGAGTGGAAAAGTCAGGGATCAATATGAAGAAGGAGACCAATTACAAAGCCAAAAATATTTTTTTTAAAAAAAGCTTAAAATCTTTTTATTGTGAGTTATAAATATGTTGATCACTAAAAGCTATTGAAAGGGCTATTAATGCCAGGCAACTCTAGTACCAAAACTAGATCTGAGTCTTCTAAAAATAAAAAATAGTGTAAAATAAAATAATCATTTTCTTCTATCTTAGGAAAATATAATAATATTGAAAATTAAAGATTAATGAGGAAGGTCTCAATTACATGCAGGTGCTTTTATTTCACATCTTGAATATATTTACTGCAGTTGAAATCACTTAAAATGCTACTAATAAATAAAATTTTAACTTTTTATTTTAATATGGAGCTACTTTTATATAAAACTATAAGTAACAGACATATAATATATTATCTTAAAGTACATTATCCACAATGAATGTGTAAAAGTTTTTGTAATACAGTCATAATCAAGAAATTTCTGACTAGAAATAATCAAAAAGTGAACATGGAGCCTATAAAATAATTTTTTTAAAAACGTAATGGATGTTATAAAGGCCAATGTACTGGCAAGTAGTAAAGCATGACACCAGCTCATTTATCCTGTAAGTTAAGGTTCATCCATATAGTTTTTAAGGAGGAAATTCTTACTAAGATCATATTTTGTTGATATAACAAAACTCAGCCAGTTGGCCCCAGCATCATTTCTTGTCACCTTAATTACTGACTTTTTATCTATCCTAATCTGGGTTATAATGCGTTCCCTGGAAAGACTAGAAAGAAAGGTCTGGAGTAATGCTACTTCTGCAAAGTTCTCAGCTATTTTTTAATCCTTTAAGGAGAACTGTTTCTCTAAAGTTTTAGTAGATGGCAAAACTAGAAAATCATGTATGAATACAGTGTACTTGTCCCTTCTTGCATTGCTGTAAAGCAATATCTGAGTCTGGGTGATATGTAAAAAACAAGAGATTTAATTGGCTCATGGTTCTATAGGCTGTACAGGAAGCATAGCTTCATCTGCTTCTGGGAAGGCCTTAGGAAGCTTACAATTATGGCAGCAGGTGAAGGGGGAAGAGGCAAGTCACAGGGCAAAAGCAGGAGCAAGAGGGTGGAGGAAGACACACAGTTTTAAAGAACCAGATCTTGTGAGAACTTCTTCACTCTTGTGAGGACAGCACCAAGAGGATGACACTAAACCATTTACAAGAAATTCACCCTCATGATCCAATCACCTCCCACCAGGCCTCATGTCCAACACTGGGGATTACATTTCAACATTAGATTTGGCAGGCAACAGTATCCAAACTATGTTATACAGAAACCACACGTGGTGGCTGTTTGATTCAGATTAACAAGTGTTCTTGTCCTAGTTGACATCACACTGATGTCAGTGAGCCACTTGGTAGACGAAAATGCAGAAATTTCATCAATGTTAACTTTTAAGAGACCACCTCATCTCATGCCCAAAAAGGAGGGAAGTGGCAACCATGTTAACAGCAGATCCACTTTCTTTCTTTCCTTCTCTTGTTCCTTATCTCTTCAGTCCTAAAGTCAAAACACTGTAGTACCTGTACTCTCAAGAGGAGGCAATATTGCCCGAAAGGGGTGATAACTGATTTTTTAGTGGGAAAGGGTCTTAAACATTACTCCAAGGAGTCACAGGACATAAACATATGTAATAACATCTGTGGTATTTAAATTAAATGGGAGGGGGTGATTAAGGGGGAAAAGGTCTAAAAGGCTCCTTCCTCTCATCTCAAGTAATGAATAAGTGGTTGAGAAATATTGCAGAAATATAATAGAGAAAAAATGACCAAACATTTATTCATTTTGTTCCAGTTTTTAAATTAAGTAAAATGCAATTTAAAACTATAAATGGCTAATGCAGTCTGAAAGTCACTAAGGTAGGCAATCAATGGGAAAAACTTATGTGCTGAAGGGGATATAATTGCCATTTGTTAAAAATGATGAAAAGCTGATTATTCATTGGAACGTATAAATTGCTAAAAATAGGGCACTTTTAGAGCTGGAGTATGCATAGTGCCATGGAATCCTTTCCTGGTGACAGAATTGTGGTGTACAATGTAGTAAGTGAATAAGTTGGTATTTGATTTGTTTAGGGGACGAATCATGAGAGAAGAGTCCAGAACCAGAGACATCCCCAGGTAGTATTAACTGGGGCAGGCAGACACATAGGCAAGAGATAGAAACCCACCTTTGAGTCACAAATTCCAAGTTTGCACTCAATGCCTCATAGGAAAGAAAAGTCATGGACATTCCAATCAGAATGTCCTGTAGTCTCCTTGCAGCTTATTGTTTTAGTACCATTGAATGAGACTTAAGTTCAGAAATCTGTTTGGATGTTTCCTGATCAGCAAGTTACAACATGAATCTTGGTGAGTTTTAACTTTTGCAAGCGAAGCATAATGATGATTGAGATTGAAAGATCAAATCATTGCATTAATGTTTGAACTGTGATATTAAACTAAAGTCTTAGGAGCTATTCAACACAGACTAATAATGGCTTTAAAAAAATCCATCATGGGGCTGGGCACGGTGGCTCACGCCTGTAATCCCAGCACTTTGGGAGGCCGAAGCGGACGGATCACAAGGTCAGGAGTTCAAGAACAGCCTAGCCAAGATGGTGAAACCCTGTCTCTACTAAAACTACAAAAACTAGCTGGGCATGGTGGCAGTCGCCTGTAATCCCAGCTACTCAGGAGGCTGAGGCAGGAGAATCGCTTGAACCTGGACCTCAGAGGAGTAAGCTGAGATCACACGACTGCACTCCAGCCTGGGTGACAGAGTAAAACTTGGTCTCGAAAAAAAAAAATCCATTGTGGCCAGGAGCGGTGGCTCAGGCCTGTAATCCCAGCACTTTGGGAGGCTGAGATGGTGGATCACAAGGTCAGGAGTTTGAGACCAGCCTGACCAACATGGTGAAACTCTGTCTCTACTAAAAATACAAAAATGAGCCAGGCATGGTGGTGCACACCTGTAATCCCAGCTACTCAGGAGGCTAAGGCAGGAGAATCCCTTGAACCCGGGAGGCAGAGATTGCAGTGAGCCGAGATAGTGCCATTGCACTCCAGCCTGAGCGACAGAGTGAGACTCCGTCCCAAAAAAAAAAAAAATTCCATCGTAATAAATCTGCCACTTCAAGGAAATTTCTGTGCTCTAAGAACATCATTGCCTCCTACCATTGTCCGTGGATTAGCCATGATCCAAGAGCCAGTCAGAATAACAAAAATTGGGGACAACCAAGGCTTCTGATTCTACATCATTTTATCCTGTCTCTTTGATGAAAAGGCTTATAAATAAAAATATAAAAACAAAAAGATTCTGTTGTCAAACTGCCTATCTGACATGTCCATTTGGATGTTTACTGGATGTCTAAATAAACATATTCAAAACTGAGTTCCTTACATTCTGCCTTCTAAATTTGACATTTTTGTCATCTTCCACATATCTGTTAATGATAGCTGTTCTTCTAGCTGATCAGGCCAAAATCCTTGCTTTTAATCTTGACTTTCCTTTCATATACTGTATTGAGTTCATTATAAAAATCCATAGATTTTACCTTCAAAATATGTCCTAAATTTGTCACTTATTCACACTTCCACTGTGACTCTCTGGTCTATGCCACCATCAGCTCCCACCTCTATGGCTGCCTTTGTCTCCTATCCAGTTTTTTGTTTCTACCTTTGCCCACTCAAATCTGTTTTAAACAGAGAAGCCAAATGATCTGTTAAAACATGTCAGATCACGTTACTCCTTGGCTCAAAACTCACAGATAGCTTCCATCTGAGAGTAATAGTGAAATTCTTACTATGCACTTAATCCTGTTCCCCCAGACACACACATGCCTCATCTCTTAATATTCTTCTCTTAGCTCTCTCCAGTCTGGTTCCACCATCTTCCTTGCTGTTTCTCAGACTTTCCAGGGAGGGTCCTGTCTCAAACCTTCGCATTTGCTATTCCCTCTTCCTGGGCTGATCTACTCTCAGATTCCTTCATGGCTCATTCCCCCTCTTCCATCATGCTTTTTCTCAAAAATCACCTTCTCGTCTACTCTCAAATCTTATTCTCCCTCCCCGAGCACCATCTCACTCATGGAATTTTATCCCCTTTTCCACACTTTAATATTTAATTTCTTTCTAAAAGGTATACATTTTACCTGTCTCATTTCTGCCAGTTTTCTACTACTGGCATGAGAAAGGGAAATTTTGTTTTTTTCTTCAATATGAATCTCCATCACCTAGACCTGTGCCTGCCACATAACAGACACTCTAAATAATCGTCAAATAGTCAAATAAATAAATATATTTTTAACAATTCTCTTTATTAGCCCTGATTCTAAAGTTTGCCCAGTTCATCTAGCAGATGAGAATGCAGAATTTGGAGACATACTTAAAAGTGATTTTATTAATTTTGATCTGCCTTATCTATGTTTCAGCTCTCTGTAGAGGGACTTCAATGTGCATTAATTCAGGGCTTGTTCCAGGTAGACAACTTTTTTAATCCTATTGGGCTATGAGTCGATTCCTAGGTCTAATTGCCTCTTTCTATTAGGTTCTATTTCACGTGTTTGGAGTCAAGAAAACTGGAGTCGCTTCGATCGCCTTTACCAAATTCCGTCCAGAACATCAGGAAAAGACTCCCCTGTGGTCTTACAAGAAGGTTAGATTACAGTGTTCAATTCCCCTAGGCTACACAATTTAACTGCATTAGCAGTTGCCTTTATTTCCTTTTTTTTTTTTTTTTTGCTGCTGCTGGGGAGAAATTATGCCTTTGGGTTTTGAAACTTGCTGATGTAGCCAGAGTCTTCCACCTGCTCCCTCATGTCCTGCAACTGCTGCATATAACACAGAAATTTTCGGGCCAGTGAACTCTAGCTGTAAATACCTCCCTGTGTTTGTGATTGGAGCAGGTGAGGACCACAGCTGACAGTCAGAAGAAACAGGAAGGAATGAGAGGAGCACAGATGCTATAAAGAGGTCTCACTTTGTTAAGTCTTAGAGAACCTGGCAGATGGGCTGGGCTTGAAAGGGGAAATGGTGCAGGTCTGCTTCAGAAGCTGTACGGAGCTAAGAGATTCAGAGACTGGATCATGTTAGACTGCATGTTTGTCCAGAATTATCTGGGATTACATAGCCAGGGAGTAAAATCTGAATTGTGATCACAAAGAACAGCTGTGGTCATAGCCAGGAAAACAATGCCGAGCTCCAAATCTTTTGGGTGAAGACAGAAATGGAAGAAGAAGAAGAAATCAAACGGGTAATGGTGCATAGCAAAGGTAGTGCAGGCAGTTCATAACTGAGAATGTGAATCATGAGAGGGTGCTCAGTACCTGCTTCTACAAATACAAGCATTATATAAGCATATTTATCCTTTTGGTAATGACAGAAATAAGCAACCCCCTCCTGGAATTAGGTGGGGCAGTGCCACTATTTCTGAAAAACCATTACCTGAAGTCTAGTATCTCAGTGGTTGACCTCCAATGGATACAGAGAGTACAAATCCACTGTAATCTTGGTAGAAAGCTTTCATAGGAGGCTGCATGACTGCATATAAGGAAAGATGTATTTTTCCCTTTAATATCAGGCAGGCTACCAAAATCTCCCATAGTTCTGCCCCCTTAACACTGAATAAACTGATTGATCAAAGTATTTTGCACAAGGAACCCAAGAAGCATTCTATCAAAGTTATGAGAGGTATTGATGGAGTCTAGGGCAGTGGCGAGAACCGCAGGATTGAATTTTCATCCTATGCTTGACCATTAATTGTGAGACCCATGCTTTCAGTTTGCCAAATAACACTTTTGCCCAGTACCAGTATCTTGGTGATCAAGTGTAAGAATTTCACAGCTCCACTTGACCTTTTCCTTGGCTAGTTAGGTGGGCTTGACATTCACAGCACTTTGGGTCTGTCAGAAATAGCATCCAGGAGCTAAAGGAGAACAGAAGAGAATACTCCCTGAAGGTGATCTAAGTGCATGTAGCTTATGGGGTAATATAAACAGCATTTAGGTATTGAGTTAATGTTGTCATAGAAAGGGTAATGGTCAACACTGCAGGTCTGGTTCAGACTGTTTGTGTCAAAATCCTTTTTATCCACTACTTGACCTTGGTCAAGTCATTTTTAGACATTTAGCAACTTAGTCCTTTTATCCATGAAGCCACTAGTTGACTGTGGTCAAGTCATTATTGGATATGTATGAAAGGAATCCAATAATTAAGTGTGAATTCAACATTAAAAATGAGAAAATTGGGAACATATTCAGGAGCCAAGGAAGAATATCAGGAGACATTTAGGGTGTGGTTCAATGTTAAACTGAGCTGAAAGCATGAGATTCAGGGTTGATGTCTCAATTTTACACGGTGCCAGTTCTATACCACCATCTGTAGCACCATGGTGCCCGTTCTGTGCACCATCTGTGCAAGATGTGGCAGTTTAATGAACCTAAAAGTTGACATATAGAAGAGTTGAGTGTATGCAACCAATAATACATACTAACATCCATGGAGCCTTCACATATGTGCCAGGTCCTATGCTAAGTTAATTATACCAGTTCTATGAGATAAATACGATTATTCTCATTTTATGAATAACTGATGTTTAAAATTTTAAGTAATTTTCCCAAGACCTACAGCTAGCTTTGAAAAATCCAGGAAAAAACACAAGACAGTCTGACTCAAAATCCCATGTTCATAGTCACTAGAGCATACCACATCATACCATGGCACAGAACAAAAGGCAAGTGGCAATTGTTAGAAATTTGATCAGAAAAGTCACATGTGTCTTGTAATTGATAGAAGGTGGTTACGACATGGGCTTTGTGTCCCAAAAATCTACTATGTTCTTCCTATGAACCAATCAGAAACAAGGGTGCTATTGTCAGAGAACTATTAAAGGTAAGCTCATTTCATGTTCTATGTTTCTCATCTGTAAATGAATACAGATGCTCATTTTTAACAATGACTTTCTCTTCTAATATTTTCACAAGTGTTTAGGCAGGTGTTATCATATAAATAAAATATAACTAGGAAAATAAGAGGCTAAAAGTTAATAGCTTTGAGTTGAAGGATCAGTCACCCCTCTAGAAGAACAAAAACACAGAGAAGATATCCTAGAAAGAAAAAATAACAAAACCAAAGTCTCAGGGTCTGAGTTCCAGTGGAGGAAAACACAACTTCAGCTCAAGTATGGGCATTTTAAGGGAGGGAGAAAGGAGGAGAAATGAGAGAAGAAAACTGGCTGAGCAGACTGAGCTCCTTGAAAAATTATTTCAACTACCAGTATATGGTAGCAATTAAGAATGTGGACTTTGATGTCAGCCACACTTATTCATACAATATTTCTTTTAAAAGAGTTCCTGGAGGTTACAGAGGGTCCTAAAGAATTTTATTATGACATGTAAAAGGTTATGCATATTGAGACAAAACTGGAACATTTCTCTCGATATATATATTCATTAAATCATACACATAAACACTCAAACATATTTATAATAATTTTCAATACCAATATTTTACTAAGAGTATACTATTAGCTTCTTTTTAGCTATAATTTATCATCATTTCCCAAATATTTTTTTATCAAGCCTTTTTGAGGATGGATAATAGTCAGCAAAATATATTTTTAGCTAATCCAGTGAACTTTTTTTTTTTTGACAGAAGTTTGCTCTTGTTGCCCTGGCTGCAGTGCAATGGCATGCTCTTGGCTCACTGCAACCTCCACCTCCCAGATTCAAGCAATTCTCCTGCCTCAGCCTCCCGAGTAGCTGGGATTACAGGCATGCACCACCACGCCCAGCTAATTTTGTATTTTTAGTAGAGACAGGGTTTCTCCATGTTGGTCAGGCTGGTCTCGAACTTCCAATTTCAGGTGATACACCCTCCTCAGCCTCCCAAAGTGCTGGGATAACAGGTGTGAGCCACGGCACCCAGCTGCTAATCCAGTGAACTTCTAAAAAGTGACGCTCATCCTTATCCAGAGAGCCACTTCAGTGTTCCAACAAATGTTTTGTCTTTTTAAAAATGAGGCAAACATAAATTAACTCCTGTCCCATGCAGCTGTTTGTGAGAACTCTGACTGGCCTGGGGACACAACCGTTGACCTCATTGCCCTGTGGTGTTTCCAAGATAACCAGCTCTCCTGCATCTGCTCAAAAGGTCTCCATTTGGGGAACTTGCCCTTTCCCGTACACTGTCTTTGTTCTCAACTTTCAACTCTCAGTCGTGGACTCAATTCTTGAGTTTATTGCCAATACCTTCACATTTACATTTCAGGATTAAGCAATTTTCTGTGTAACTGCTGTTTCTCCCTTCTGAAATGTATCTTAGTAATTGCTTAATTCATTTTTTTTCAAACCTAAGTCTATGCAGAACTTCATGCCAAAATCCATTCATTTGGATCTCACAACTGATTTTTTTTCTTTTCTTTTTTTATTTTTTTGAGACTGAGTCCCACTCTGTCACCCAGGCTGGACTGCAGTGGCATGATCTTGGCTCACTGCAACCTCCGCCTCCCACATTCAAGCGATTCTCCTGCCTCAGCTTCCTGAGTAGCTGGGATTACAGGTGCCCACCACCACACCCGGCTAATTTTTGTATTTTTAGTAGAGACAGGGTTTCACCATGTTGGTCAGGCTGGTCTCAAACTCCTGACCTCATGATCCACCTGCCTCAGCCTCCCAAAGTGCTGGGATTACAGGTGTGAGCCTCACAATTGATTTCTAGTAGATGTATCTTTGATTCCTATCCCAGTCATGCTCCTAAACTTATCACTTGGCTGTGTGTATTCCTTGCCTATTTTCATTCTAGGGAGAGCACCTTATGACTTAATATGAAAGCATATATTACATATATACAGTCCAACTGCCACCAATATATGCATTCCCGCTAAAGGAAGTATAATGCATTAACTCTCCTAAATAATTTTATATATTAACAAGGGATCATATGTCCTGCAACTCAGAGAAACCACTTTCTGCTTCTAGCTATAAAATATCAAGCATTCACAAACAGCAGCAAGTTATTTCACTTATATGCATTTCATTCACTCAACAAACCTCTATGAAACACTAACTATGAGTCTGGTCTTTGGAGAGGCTACTATGTGCCTGGTATGCTGTTGCATTCTTTCTAGCTGTAACTTCCTCCTGGTGTTAGGAGACTTTGGCATGCTGTTGTAAAAGAAGCTAAGAAATAATACAAGCGTTGCACAAAGATTCTAAAATTTTCTGAAATTTGAATGACTTTTCTCTACAAATATACTGTGCTTTCTGAGATTCTCTCCTAATCAGAAATTTTCTTTTGTTCTGAGAATAGAATAGGCTTTATAATGCTAGCAAGATATCTTGTGATTTCTTAATTAGGAGGACTACAGAAGCTGATACTAAATATTGAGAATCCTTTAATGTCTATAGTGCTGCAGTATGATAGGCCAAATCAAAGGTCATGATTTTTGTTCTAGGTCAAAATGGACAGGGTCGAAGTTAAATCATATATTCGAGAGACAGCTATGCTGGACTCAGATGGTGCTTAGCTTCACCATCTGCTATTTCCATAACTATCTCTGTTTTAATTTCCTTATTTGTAAAATTGGAGAAATAGTAATACCCATAAGTAGGTTGTTATGAGGACTATGTAAGTCAGCATATTCACAGTGCTTGGTACAATGCCTTGCACACAGCAAGTGCTATATGTGTTTGCAGTTATTACTATTAAATAAATAATCTGCTGAAGAGTACATTTCAAAACACGAATCCCTCAGTGACCTCTATTATCAAATTGGAGGTGTATTTTCTTCATGACAAAATATAAGCCTGGAGATACGACAAAAAGACATTTTAAAATTCAGTAAACCTCTTAAAATTACATGGGTAAAGAAAGAAGAGAATAATAATTTTCTGATGAAGTATTAAAACAATACTCAAATCAAGTCATTGAATATGGATGTGAAAGTAGCCAGCGTTGTTTTTCTGTTTGACAAACAAGACTAGAGGGAGAAAAAAGACAGCAAAAACTGATCACAGCTCTGTGTACTGAGAAGTAACTCAGAGTTTATTATGCACCCCTCTCCAAATCCCTCAGCAGAATAATAACACTGAGTACTTAGATTCTGCATCCTGCCAGTGTCTAGAAATAAACAAAGTGGTGTGGGCTGAAGGGAAAGATAGAAGCAGGGATGTTACAGAAGTAAAGATTGAAGCATAAAATAACAAGAAGGGCAGCATTATGAAAACAACTTAATTCTTGCAAGACTCTTCCAGTGTCTTGGAAGTATTAGCAGCCTTTAGTGAGAGTGATAACACAAGGATTGACTTCTCTGTAGTATCTCACTCAGCTGGTTTCTTGCATTATAGTTGCTCCTTTGTGTTAGTGCATTGATTCCACTAATATAGTCTTATAAAAATGTTCCTTACCTGTAGGAGAGAAGGGCCAATAATGCTGGGTCCCTTTTCAAATCTAGTTAATGCTGAAAATCCCTTACTTTGTGTGTGTGTGATTACACGACTCCTGAGATGGGGCTCTGTCTTTGAAATACCTTCCCTACCTGCTTATTCTCACTGTCATTTTTCCCTGATTAGTAAAACACAGATGTCCCTACAACAGGCAACTAATTGGTTTAACTTTTTCCTAATGGAAATATTGTCATGGAGTATAAGAGGATGTGAGGAAACAGTATGAGAGCATATGTGGAATACTGTCGTGGAGTATAAGAGGATGTGAGGAAACAGTATGAGATCATATGTGGAATACTGTCGTGGAGTATAAGAGGATGTGAGGAAACAGTACGAGAGCATATGTGGAATATTGTCGTGGAGTATAAGAGGATGTGAGGAAACAGTACGAGAGCATATGTGGAATATTGTCGTGGAGTATAAGAGGATGTGAGGAAACAGTATGAGAGCATATGTGGAATACTGTCGTGGAGTATAAGAGGATGTGAGGAAACAGTATGAGATCATATGTGGAATACTGTCGTGGAGTATAAGAGGATGTGAGGAAACAGTACGAGAGCATATGTGGAATATTGTCGTGGAGTGTAAGAGGATGTGAGGAAACAGTATGAGAGCATATGTGGAATATTGTCGTGGAGTATAAGAGGATGTGAGGAAACAGTATGAGAGCATATGTGGAATATTGTCGTGGAGTATAAGAGGATGTGAGGAAACAGTATGAGAGCATATGTGGAATATTGTCGTGGAGTATAAGAGGATGTGAGGAAACAGTATGAGAGCATATGTGGACACGAAGTGGGTGTCATGGAGACAGGAATGAGTACTGCAAAGAAGGCAGAGATTCCTATAGGAAACCATTTGGTGATTTCTCAAAGATCTAAACATAAAACTCACAATTTGACCCAGCAATTCCATTATTTGGTATATACCCAAAGGAAAATCAATTATTCTACCAAAAAAACAGCCATGCTCATATGCTTATCACAGCACTACTCACAACAGCACGGTGACAGAATGAACCCAGGTGCCTATCAACTGTGTAGTAAATAAACAAAATTTGGTACATATACATCATGGACTACTACACAGCCATCAAAAGCCAAAATCATGTTTTTTTGCAGCAATATGGATGCAGATGGAGGCCATTATCCTAAGTGAATTAATGCAGAAACAGAAAACTAAATACTTCATGTTCTCACTTGTGAATGAGAGCTAAACATTGGGTACACATAGACATAAAGATAGAAATAATC
Source organism: Pongo abelii (assembly GCF_028885655.2). NCBI lineage: Eukaryota > Metazoa > Chordata > Mammalia > Primates > Hominidae > Pongo > Pongo abelii. The sequence goes on from NC_071992.2 coordinate 36,536,042, forward strand.
GATACTGGGGACCACTAGAGGGAGGAGGAAGAGACAGGGCAAGGGTTGAAAAACTATCTATTGAATACTATAGAGACTATTTGAGTGATGGGTTCAATAGAAGCCCAAACCCCAGCATTCTACTATACATCCATGTAACAAACCTGTATCCCTGGTTTTAAGCCCTAAAAAAAAGAAGGTGGATCTGGTAGGGAAACACATTCCATACTCTAATATTAACTCTGCCAAGGATGTGATTAAGCCCGTTTCTGCCAGCTCTGGTGAGCCAATTGTGGACATCTTTTCCCAACTCCATGTTAGTTACATCATGAGGACAGCTTGAAGTTTTGAGGGTATTTACATCATAAAAATTGGCTAATGGTGGCTGGGTGTGGTGGCTCACGCCTGTAATGCCAGCACTTTGGGAGGTTGAGGCAGGTGGATCACCTCAGGTCAGGAGTTCAAGACCAGTCTGACCAACAAGGAGAAACCCCGTCTCTGCTAAAAATACAAAATTAGCCAGGCGTGGTGATGCATGCCTGTAATCCCAGATACTCAGGAGGCTGAGGCAGGAGAATTGCTTGAATCCATGGGGCAGAGGGCAGAGGTTGCAGTGAGCTGAGATGGTGCCATTTCACTCCAGCCTGGGCAACAAGAGCAAAACGCCATCTTAAAAAAAAAAAAAAAAAAAAAAAAATTGGCCAATGCTACAAATCAGGCCTTTTTTTTTTTTTTTTTTAAAAAAAAGAATAGCAGTTTATGGCTAGTGATAAATAACATGCCTGTAAGCTACCATGAACACTCTAACCTGAGTTATTCTGAGACATAAAACACAGGACAGATAAATATTAAGTAGGCCACAACTTATTTAGAAACGGAAATATGTGCTATTATTTTGAAGAACAAATCTCACTATTCCAAAAATAAATCTTTGTACTTTCTCTATTATATCTTATATTCTGTATACCTATTTCTGTCTCGTCCATGACATTGTGAATTTCTTAGGGGTAGAACTGCATATGATTTACTTCATTTATCTAGTGTTTAGTAATATTTAACAGAATCCTGAAGATTTCCAGACTTGTCTTTTTTTTTTTTATTTCTTTGCCTTTAACAGAACGGAAATATTACCTGTTTCAACAATGTCTTGGGATTACTATAAGAATCAAACAATAGAACGTAAATGCCAGACACTGTCCTAGGTAGAAACTTTTCATATAATTTCTAAAGTGTGCTGTAAAGTGCAGAACATGATATGAATATCAGTATTTATTAGTTGTTCTTTGGAGACAGCCAGATAGTATAAAGAATCAGAGGAACTTTGGTTAAAACAATGACTTGCCACTTCCTAACTGTAAAACGTTTAGGAAAATCACTTAACCATTTTGAGCCTGTTCCGCATTTTATAAAAGAGATAGATAAAACGTAGCTAACAGGGTGAACATGAAAATTATATTATATATGAAGCTCCTACCCAGCAGTTGCTGGCATATAATAGATGCTTGACAAATGTTCATCCTTCCCCTATTTCTCTAGTAATAGACATTTATACATGAAAAACTGTCTAATGATGTTCATCTCAGTAATTTCTATTATAACGATCATCTTTGTCTTTATCACTGCAATGTCTATGGACAAGAAGCTTTTCACAATCACTCTATCTAAACAACTAATCTTTTAGAGGCGGTCCAAATCTAGAGCATTTTAGACGCATTTTTGTTCTATAAAGAAGAAACACAATTCCAGTCAATAATTACCATCATCATCACACCAGCTGATGAATGTCTTCCAGCAAAAGCCTTTGGGAAATTTTAGACAGAGCATAACTTAATTTTTGCAGTACTGTTGTTAAAACTCCCCCGCCTTCCTCTTTCACAATGTTTAGCATAATGTGATGTTCACAGAGTCAGAGGCTGCTTGCATTAAGTTTGTGCAATGCACAGAAGATGCCTCCTAAAACCAGCTTGGGCATCAACCTGTGTGTGCTGGAGAGATAGATAGTTTTTCCCTATCTGAGTATAATTTGTGAATTGAGCCAAGTGAAGCTCAGGGCTCTCATCTTTTCAAAGCAAGTATATTAAACTTAGGCCAGAGCAGAGGAAAGAAGTTTTTCCAGACATCTCTATGGGTGCCATTTCTGGGCCTTTGCTTTACTTGTGGAAATATTCACTCTGAATTATCTAACTGTACCATTTTTGAAACGTGCATATGGAATTTGGTCTGAAAACTGATTCCTCTTTCATGCATATTTCCTAGACCTTTGGACTCAGTGACAACCTGCTTTAACTAAACTTCAGAATTAGGAAACAGAATATCTTACATGTTATAATCCATGTAAAGAGAGGCACATCAGGTAGCTTTAAAAAAGGTTATGATAAGATGCTGATAGAGTCACACAGATGGAATGTTTGCAAGCAAACTTTTATCAATTTGAAAACAAACAACTTTCTCAGTTTGCAAAAAGGCAACCTCATCTTGTTTCTTCAGTAGCAATCAAAATTTCTTAGAGAAGTACCTTAATTCTTGCATGTAAATGCATGGATTCATCTTGTCTCCTTGGGGCTTCCAAGATCTTTACATATAGAATAACTTGTTTATGCATCTGACTCCTTCATCAGGCTGTAAACCTCCTCTAGGCTAGAAGCTGTAACAGTTTCATTTTCCTACTGTCTGGCCGTTGCGTGGTGACTGATACATAGTAGGCACTCAAAAATATTCTTCAGTTCACTCTTCCTCTTAAACCCAAGTCCAAAAGGAAAGGTCAGGGGTGGGGGAAAGCTGATATCCAACAATAATTTTGCACAAATCTTATTCAACCAGGTGAATGAAGCTGTGATCACTTATATCTGCAATTTCTTCCAGTCGATAGTTGCCTCCCAGGGCACCTCGGGACTAATTAGATTAACCGTTACTGTCAGGGATATCTAATTGCTTGCATTGAAGAAAGCAAATTGCAGACAGTAGATATCAGTGTAAAATCAAACAGAAAACAGGTGTTTGCTAATTAAAACTGAGATTTTAATGAATGACCCATGCAGTTTTGGTGAATAAATACCACTCTTGGCATCTGTTGTATAATTAGTTTCTCTCTCTCTCCTTTCTCTCTGTCTCTGTCTCTCTCACGTTCGCACCCTCTGTCTGTCTTTCTCTCTCCCTCTCCCCTTTTCTACCCTCTCAGATCCACTCTGTCAACAACATACTTGTAAATAACTGTGAAATGACAAATTTTTAAAATGCAGCCTAGTAATCTTTACTTTTTTCAAAGGGACAGAAACAGATGTTTCTGTCCAGGTAAGTGTAAACAAATTAATTTAAGAAACTGAAAAGAAGTACCACCAATTTATATTCATACGTATGCATATATCTAATAGTGTATACATTAAAGACAGTACTATATTGATAAAAGAGGTGACAAGACTAAAAGTATGGGGAAAGATCACATTAAAACATTTTAAGGCACAAATTGGTCAGGGTACCCTGGGGGAAGCTTATTATGAGTTCTGGTTCATCTACCATTTGAGGCTTTATTTTCAGTTAATTGGGCTTCCTGCAGAGATGACCTCAGCCAATGGATGCTGGGTTTTGCTTTTTGATCCAGTTGAAAATGAAAGAGGAAAACTAATTTAAAAATATAATAATAGGTCTATGGAATGTGCCTGGTCAGCAGGTTTAACTGTATAGAAATGCTTCATTTTTAGGAAAGCTAAAATGAGGGAGCCAACTTAGAATGACTTAATAGACATAAAAGAAAGGACATGAAAAAATGCCAGGGTATTTTGTTGACATCATTGTGGGAACATTTTCACACCATTTATTTGTGTGTGTGTGAGTGCTCTAAGTGAATTTCTTGTTGTAGCTATTTTATGCAATTAAACCTGGCTGCCATATCTTGGTTACAGGAGCCCTGAGGACTTTGCAAAGCTATTGAGTGCTGTGTCAACTAATAAACAATTGAATATGTTGAAATCTAAGAAAATCAAGTGGCTTCTGGACAAGACTCCTTACTTATTCTAAGGTGCTGGATCAAAAGGCCATAAGGTAAGCATATGATAAGCATGTCCTACATATTGGAGACTTCTGACATGCCACCATTTTATTTCAAGAATAGGACCCATTTAAGCATAACCATGAAGCAGAATACGCACCAACGCCCTTCATCAAATGTTTTGGATAGTATCTGAGAAACTTGATGTCATACTTGAATTTCTTTCTAGTGAAGATATATTCTTAGAAAACTCAATAGGAGTGATGGGGACAGGAGGCAGAGAAATTCTAGGAGGAAAAGAACAGGTCCCCAATGAAAACCCCACCCCCAAACCAAAAAGCCTGAAACCACGACCCAAAGTGATAACTTATATCCCTGTTTTCCAGCTCGAATATTGCCTTTTCCTAAAACACCCACGGCCCCACCCTGCACCATCCTGTGCCTATAAAAACCCCAGACTCACCTGGTAGATGGGACTACAGCTGGACGTCAAAGAGAAGCAGCTTGACTTCAGAGGGACAGCCTGACAGTGTTAACTTCAGAGAAGAATCCGGCTGGACTTCAGGGGAAGATTACCTACCCCCCCACACCTCCATCCCCTTTTCAGTTCACCTTCCCGCTGAGAGCCACTGTCATCCGCAATAAATTCCCCCCGCATTTATCATCCTTCAATTCATTTGTGCAACCTCATTTTTCCTGGATGTGGGACAAGAGCTCAGGAGCCATGAGTGTGGATACCAAAGACTGTCACACTGGCCCTTTGCCCTTGCTGGTGGAGGGCAGCTGCCCCATGCAACAGGCAAAGGGCCCACTGAACTGTTATCATTTAAGCCATCCACAGATGGCAGAGCTAAAAGAGCGCTGTAACCTGCCCTCTGGGGCTTTGCGGGTTACAGACACCCCCATATGGATGCTGCTGGGGGGTCCTGCACAGAGTGTGCCAAAGCAGCCAGCCAGTTCCAATTGTCCTGCACTCCAATTCTTGCCTCATTTGCTCATGCACTCCCTCCCGCCAGGAGCTGAGAGTGACAGGCTGACTAAACAAGGCAACCCTGTTGCTAGTCCCACGAGGGGTCAGGGAAATATCTTGCTTCAGAAGTGATTCTCTCTTCTGAAATCAAAAAGACATAAAGCATATAACACACAGTTACATATACACACACTTTCGTTTTTAAATTATACTTTAAGTTCTAGGGTACATGTGAACAACGTGCAGGTTTGTTACATATGTATACATGTGCCATGTTGGTGTGCTGCACCCATTAACTCATCATTTACATTACGTATATCTCCTAATGGTATCCCTCCCCCTTCCCCCGACCCCAGGACAGGCTCCCGCACATACAGTTTTTAGAAGTGTTATTTTGTGTGTAGGGGGTTGATGGGTGTGTGTATGTGTGGATGTGTGTGTAGCAACTCTTTATGTGTATGTCCAAAATATCAACTGGCATAAATGACTGTGGGTAAAACTAGACTCATGATGGCATTTCAGGAGAGGGTCTCACCTTTCTCTAAGTGCCGCATTGTACTATTTTTGACACTTCCAAAATGAGTGCTTCATTTGGCCCCCAAGCTCCAGAGTCAGCATCAGCCAGTTTGTGTCACCTGCACTTTCTGTCTTTCCTGGCCTGACTGCCACTGGGTTTTCCCTGCTGTTTGTGAGGCTTCTGGCAGGAAGTCTACAATGGCAAAGACACTGAGAGTATTCATTGAGAAAGGCCACTCTCTGGGCTGGTGCCTCCCAAACCCCTCCTCCCTCAGACTTCAGTTTTCAGGATGCCAGAAGGAAGCCCAGCTTGAAACAGAATTGGGGATAATGATTTTCTATATTTCTGTGACATGTGTTGTCACATAAGCCCTGAAGCAAGTTGTTTTGCTTATGCTTGGACTCTCCCAAAATCTTTTATGAAAAGAATTCAGGCAGCTTGTGGTCCTTGAACCTCTGATTGTGGTAGCTACGACCAAGTCCCTAAGATGGGTGAAGGCCCTCACTCCGAAGTGCTTTCTCTTCTATTGCTCTTTCTGACAGACTTTCCCCAGTCAAATGCCTTTCACCCCAACGCACTTGTATTTTAATTTTTAAATCACGTATCAATTACAGCAAAAGATCATTTATGTTGATATTTAAGTGGGACTCTATCACCAATATTAGAGACTATTACCAATCCCTCTGATGCCTCACACTTCAGAAATAACAATTTCTCCAAATTTCGTGTGTATCATGCCCTTGCTTTCATCTTAAAAGTTCAAATATGCATGTGTATACTCCTAAAAAGGTACCCTTATTAGTTTTGTATGTTTTAAGCTACATATCAATGAAGGTTGTGATAAATGCTCCTCTGTGACTTGCTTATTTTACTCCTCACTTTATTAAATTCATCGCTCAATTTCAATGTGTTCAATTATATTAATCATTATCAAATGATAAATTTGCCTTGCATATCTGGGAAAAATAACTTGTTCATTATGCATTACTCTTCTTATATATTGCAGAATTTGATTTGCCAGCATTTGTTTAAGATGTATTTACCTATATTCATGAGTGAGCTTGGCCTCCAGTTTCCGTATATTTTACTATGTGTTTTCTTGTTTTGGAATCAGGAACTGCCATATGTCTCTGTTATTCTCCTACTCTGAATGAGAATATTTAATGTGATGTCTTTGACCTCTTTAACTGTTGTATTTTAGAGGTGGTGGAAGGGGCTGGACATAACTTATCTCTTTCAGGTAATAGTTTGCCAGGATGTGAGGATCCGTATGTTTTCCTATGGAAAGCTGTGAAAATCAACTGAATTCTAGATTTCCAGGTATAAGCTGAAAATAGTTTGAACCTTGGGTTGTCTCCATGAGAGAGGGTATGATTGTCTTTCATGTGTGAAGAGAAGAGTGAAAGGCACATTTAGTGGCCAGAAGTGTTAACCTGCAAAACCTGCAGACCAGTCATTAAACTCATTTCCTGTTCTTTCCGGTTCTTAGCTAGGCTGCATTTTCTGACCTCCCTAACAAGTAAATAGGACCATGTAGCAAACTTCTAGCAATAAAAGTTGAGAAGAAGGTTATGAACATAATTTCTAAACCTGTATCTCCAAACCCATTTATGAATAATATTTTATGCTATTTTCTCTTTGACATGATGCCAACCAACAAGCACGATCACATTTCAGTCATGGTTATGTTGCCAAAACACCAGGGGAACAGTCTAGGTTCTGTTGCCTGCTGTACAGAAGGCCAATCACTGAGACAATAAGTATTGTCAGGGAAGAAGGTGTTTTTGGGTGCTGCATCCCAGAAGGTGGGAGATCATTCTCAAATCCATCTTCTCAACTGGCTAAAATTAGGGGTTCATATCGCAGGAAAGATATGTAACTATATGTGGGGAAATAGGAATTAGAGAGGGGTACAGAAGAGGAATTGGTAAAAAGGAATTAGGGAAAAGAAAGGAAGAGGAGTTGGAAAACATGAATCATGATGTCTGAGGGGTCTGACAGATCATTGTCTGGATGCAGTGATTTGGTGAGTTTCAGTTCCTTGATACTGTGTGGGATGCCTGAGGGTTGGTTCCCTGAGGAAGGAACTCAGAAAAAACAAATGTAAGTCTCAGGCTTTAAGAAGAGGAGAGTCAATTTCTATGTATATCCAAAAAATAGTAATTATCGGTTCTATGGGCCACTTGGGCCCAATTCAGTTCAAAGATGATAGAATGTACATACTTAAGTCTGTAGTCTCTGGGTAGGTGATCTGCAAATCAGAAACACATATTTAACACATCACATTAAAATTTTCTATTAATCCTTCTATTAATCCACCAAGATGATAAAGTATATCTATAAGAATAGCTCTATTGCTCAACTAATGTACTCCAATTTCTTTCTATTTGCCTTCTACAACTTCAGAAGTCTAGAAGACAAGCTAGATTTTATGACTTTCACCTACATTTCTCTTAATATCTCTTTTATATTCCTTTCTCTTTTGCTATGCTGAATTCCAGATAATTTCTTCCTATCTAGCTCTCACTTCATGGACTATCTCTTTACACATTTCTAACCTGCTAAGGGATAGCAAAATACAGTTAGATACAAGGAATAAATGTTATCACTCAATAGTACAGTAAGGAAATTATAGCTTATAATAATTTGTTGTATATTCCAAAATAGCTAGAAGAATTGTAATGTTCCCAATACAAAGAAAAGATAAATGTTTGTGGTGATAAATATTCCAAGTACCCTGATCTGATAATTACACATTCTATGCATCTATCAAAATATCAGCAGCACCTCCAAAATATGCTCGATTATTGTATAACTACAAAAAAATTTAAACAATTATTATGTATTATTTATTTCTAAATGTTTTATTAGATTTAAAGTTTTCTTGGTGTTTAATTTTTTCATATATTACCTTATACCCTTTAACTTCCTAAAATATATTAGGTCTTCATATTTTAGAGAAAATTCTGAAAATTCTTTGAGCATCTGATTTTACAATCTTTTCTTCCACTGATTTTTCCTTAGCAATGGCCTGTTTATGTGTAAGTGTTGTGATGATGTTACTGAGAAATGGACTGGCTACCTGATGCACGTAGAAGCCAATACTATGGCAGTGGTTTTCTAGAAAAGAAAAGGCTTTACTGTGAGTCTACTGGCAAGGAGACAGGTGGCAACACTCAAATCTGTCTCCCTGAGCTGAGGATGGTAGGGGAGGTGGGGAGGTTTTATAGGCAGAAAGTAGCAATGAGAGAGACAGGAAAATGCAAGGAGGCGTGATCTGATTGGATCATGCAAAGAGGTGGTGATGGGTCCTTGGCTCTTAAATCTGGAAAAAACAAACAGACAAACAAAAAAACAGGTTCCCCATTTCTTCTTAATGTGTCCTCCATTCCCCAATCCAGACACTTAGGTTCCCTATGTGGTTGACTTTTTGTTCTTGCCAGCTCTGGGGTCATGAATTGGGCGAGCTTAGTTCATCTGCATATCCTCAGGCTGCTTGACTTGCAACCTGGGGATTCATGGCAACTGAAAAACAACTCACCATTTTATTACATTTTATCACTGACAAAGCTGAAACAGATTGAACTGGTTCTGCAATTACAATTGTCATCATTTTTTCAAGCTCCTTTTTCTCCTGTTATCTTTGCTGCCTGAGTTTCTGTATCTAGAGTGTCTTCTTTGAAAAAAGGATTTGAATTTGCTTCTGTCTGGTCCCTGAGGACACCATCAATCCAAGGCCACTTTGGGACTAAGCATTCAATTTAAGATTATTTTATTTTGGTGTTGTGGGAGTAATTGAATTATATGAATTTTATCACCAAAAGTAGGTGCAGGTGGGTTTGTAGTTAGAATTCTTATGAGACACATTTTTTTTTCTTCCCTTCACCACCTTCCCCCAAAATCAAGATTGAGAGCTAATCCTCTGTCTGTCTCCCTCTGCTGGAAGGGTTTTTGTTGTTTTCCCTTATGAAATTGTTGAAGTGTTTCTTTGTTTTGCTTGGTAGGATGGAATGCAGAAAATCAGCTTTACATAGGGGTCTGTAACCCAGTTTTCCTCCTTGTTCATGCCTTGGTTTTGTACCCTGCATCTTCCTCATGCAGTCCGTTAAGATCACACCCCAGCTGCCTCTATTAGCAAATGCTTCAGAGTGAATATTGGCTTCATAGTGCATTTGGCTTTCTATATTTCCACTTTTTTTTTCAGAATTTCTGTCCTTTGATGCTTTTCTTTACTTAAGTAACTGTTCGTTCATGTATTATAAAATATGCTATTCATATTTATCCAGTCTTTTATATGTTTGCTCCCAAGATGTTTCTTGTAGACATCTAATTCCTTATTTATTAATAGACTATTTTTTAGGGCAGTTTGAGGTTCACAGCAAAAGTAAAAAGAAGGTACAGAGATTTCCAACTTGACCCTGGCACTCACACATGCACAAACTTCCTCATGTTTAACATCCCCCACCAGAGTGGTATATTTGCTACAATTGATCAACCTACATTGACATATCATCATCACACAAAGTCCATAGTTTACTTAGGGTTCACTTTTGGTGTTGTAAATTCTATGAGTTTCAATAAATGTATAAAGAAATGTATTCACCATTATAATATCATACAGGGTAGTTTCATGGTCCTAAAACTCCTCTGTACTCCACCTATTCATCTCTCCTGACCCTCCAACCCTTGGCAACCATTAGTAGTCTTTTTATTTTCTCCAGAGTTTTGCATTTTTTCAAAACATCTTATAGTTGGAATTATACAGTATGTAGCCTATTTCGATTGGCTTCTTTCACTTAATAATATGCATTTAAGTTTCCTCCACATCTTTTTATGACTTAATAGCTCATTTTTTCTAGTGCTGAATAATATATCACTAACTTTATATACCAAATTTTATTTATCCATTTACCCATTGAAGGAGATCTTGCTTGCTTTCAAGTTTTTGCAATTATGAATAAAGTTGCTATCAACATCCATGGGTAGGTTTTTGTGTAGATATAAGTTTTCAACTGATTTGGGTAAATACCAATGAGCAAGATTGCTGGATGTTATGGTAAGAGGATGTTTAGTTTTGTAAGGAACTGTTAAACTGTCTTCAAACTGGCTGTACCATTTTGCATTCCAGCCTACAATGAATGAGAATTCCTGTTCTCTACATCCTTGTGAGCATTCAGTGATGTTAGTGTCCTAAACATTGGCCAATCTAGTAAGTACATAGTGTAATGCCTTATATTTTCAGAAATGGAATTCTCTCTCCCAGTTGTCATGAATAATAATAAACAGATATTTATGGTGGAGAGGAGGGAGGTTGCCTTAGTAGTAGTGTTTCAGTTTCAACTAAGTCACCCAAGCCATATTGCTACCCCCACACAAACTCATATTTGTAGCCTTATCCTTGGAAACTATGAAGTGGATTAGTAAAATGATGACTTTACCTGGTGTTCCTGTGAGTAAATAGTGGAGTGCCCTGAAAGCAGAAAGCGCTCAAGAAATATTGAAGGCTGACTGTGATGATGATTGCATCATTGGGCTGAATAAGGTGATGATGGGCTGAATAAGGGCTTGTTGGCAAATGTAACAAATGGTGAAAACGCAAATGTCTGTGGATATGGAGATGGTTCAAGATTACTTGTACAGGAGGATATATGGAAAAAATCCACAGGGAGCAGTACCACTTAGGATCATCTTCTTCAAGAAACCTTAAACCTAATGGGAGAGATAAAATAATTTAAAATGCACTTTAAATGTTATTTATTATCTACTTTGCTCCAAAATGTATTTTAGTTGAGATGCTTTTCTATTACCTATATATATGTGGCCTTGCTAAATGGGTTCATATATTAGCCTTGGGGCTAGAAAGCCAATCCAAAAAGCAAACTTCTCAATTTTTCTTTACTCACAGGAGACATTTGCTGCTGTTAGCTAATCAGCCCTAAACACAATCGGTTTGCTTCACAAAAGTGGCAGCCTCTCCCTGTTCTGACAATGCCCACTTTCAGAAAGTCTCTTCTTATATTCCCAACCTTACTTACCGAGTGACTATCAAAAAAGATTCAGCCTCATTAAGCTGACATAAAAGATTCTGGTTAGTTTGAGGAAATAGCCCCTTTAGAAGATGCTCCCACATGGGAATCATGCTGAGCCCCTACCCATCAGAACCACATTCTTGCTTTCTTTTGTTCATAGAATATGCAGAGGACATACCCACATGTAATGAGCAGATCTAATCTTAAAAAGTGTGCTCACAAGCTTGCATACTAACAATAAGATTTATATCCAGGTGGAGAGCTTGCAGGTAGTCTCTTCTTTTCCAAGGTAGTTTTGAAAATTAACAAATTAAATCACAACGTTTACACTGTACAGAAGTACCTAGTTTGATGCATTGTTCTTTTTCCCCTTATGCAGAAGAATATTTTAATAGCTAGAAAAGGACAAAGCTTGCTATTTCCTGGTATGGGCAGCATGCCAGCTCTTCCATCTGAAATGATCAAAGACTGTAAACACCATGTGATAGAGCAAGAGATCTTTTTTAAATAGTAGGGCTTTATTGCAGTTTTATGAAGCAGTAAACTCTGCAGTCATCACATGTAAGATTTGGGGAGAACTTGGGTCATTTTTATCTTTCAGGCTCTAAGTGACAGGATCAAAAGGAAGTAAGTTCATAAACATTTCAATCTCCTTTCCTTGAACACAACAGTATCGTGAGGGGATTTAGCTCACCTAATGGTGAGACTTTCAGTATGAATACTTTGTACTCATCATCCAGGTGAGAAAGGTCTCCGTTATTTCAAAATCTGGCCATTTGGAGGTTAAAGTAACATGTACATTATTGCCAAAGACATAGTTTATGTGAGCTGCAAGGAGGATATTGTGTAACCAATGTTCTCTAATAAGGGGAGATAGATGCAAATCATGAAAATAATTCATATCACATATGCACTTTTCATATTGTGTTTATGAAACTCAAAAGGTTTTAACTGACTATGCTTGCTCTATAGTCAATTAGCTCAATTTCATACTAAACGCGTCATTTCCTTTTAAATATTTTTTAAATGCTCCAATTCAAGCTTATACATGTTCTCAAAACTACTCAGAAAATTTTCCTAGGATGATAAAAGATTAGTTAATTTGTAGTAAGAATAGGTAAAAAAATTATAATATAGTAAAGAACTGAGGGGTCTCTCCAACTCATAACTTGATAGTTCTCCCTATTCCTTTTGGTTAATAAATTTGATACCCTGATTCCCAATTTTTCTTAGATCTTATTGCATATTATTTGTACCAATAGACACATGAAACATTTGTCTTAGTCAGATTGGATTGCTATAACAAGTATACCATAGACTGGGTGGTTTGTAAAACAAACATTTTTTTCTGACAGCTTGTAGATTGGGAAATCCAAGATCAAGATGCAAGCAAATCTGGTGTCTGGTTAGGACCCTCTTCTTGATTTGTGGGTGACCATCTTCTTTTTGTATCCCCATATGGTGGAGAGCAAATAGAGAGTAAGCAAGTTATCTTATATCTCTTCATACAAAGGCACAAATCTCATTTACTCATAAGGGTTTTACCTTCACAGTCTAATTACCTACCAAAGACCCCACCTCCAAACACCATCACATTGGAAATTAGCCTTCAACATATATATTTTTGTGTGTGGAACGCAAACATTCAGTCTACAGCACGTATTACGTCCCATTAACGTATTTTCAATACTATCCTTACTAAAAGAGCTAAAGTGAATAAACGCTTTTAATTATGTTCTCCAAAGCTCAGAAGAGTTGTAGGGAATAAAATGTGGTTTTAAATTTCATGTCTTCATTTCCTGCAATTCCTAATCAGTTCCTGAGGAGCAAGTTTTTGGGATTGTATGTACTTTCCACATTCATATTCTTCCTTCCTCATCTGCAACCTGCATGTAGTTATTGTTTTGATCATTTCCTTCTTGTCAATATCTCTACTAGCCCTGTTCAATATGCCTTTATTTCTTACCTTTGTCACAATTTAACATTTTTAAACTATTCCTAATTATTTCCTCTACCATCTTCCTTAGATACTATTCAGTTTCCTGTCCCCTCAAAATGATAAGACACTTCCTCCCTTTCTATATAGAAACCAGAAAATAAGGCAGACTGTTCACCAGATTTCTCAATGTCCTCTGCCTTCTCCAAATCCTTGTGTTATCCATTTTATTTAACAAAAGTACATAGTCTCAATTCAGATCCCATATTACTTCAACTGCTTTACTTTCAGAACGTTTTCTATCTAGAACAAAAATCAATAGCCCATTTTCTCTTATTCTACTGCCTGATAGAGAAAATAAAATATGTTTATTGATATAACTTCAATTAAATACTGTGTAAGTCATGCACCAGAACCACTAATGCTAATCATCAGTCTAGATGTTTTATTCTTCTCGACTTAATGTACCCATTGTCCAAGGTGACTATTTAGTGCTTCTTCCCTTTTTCAAAACCTTCCCCCAACCCCTTACTCTTAGCAATTTAATTCAACTTCGTCTCCCTCAATTTTCTTCTCCTCCAGTACTATCTGAGTCTTGAACTCATTCTTTTCTATTTTTTTCCTAAACTTGAGAAAGAATTTCCACACTCTCAAGCTAAATGTTTAATTGGTGAGCTTATCAATTATTCTTTTTATTAAATCTTCAGTTGTAAAACTGTAAACCTGACGACCCTTTATATTTATAAACATACACAGGAGTTTTTTTATTTAAATAAATAACATTCTTGAGTCTCTGTTTCCATCAGGCTAACTTTTCATTTTATATTCCCTTCACTTATAAGCTCCCAAACTACCTCAGAAAAATGCTGCATCATTCTCACACCACCAAGTTTACATGGCTATATACCAATCCACTCTCCCTTTTCTCCTGTATGAAAAGAAAGGGGCCCATGTTCCTATCTCATGTGACTCTACATTTTCTTTGGCTCCCATACTCTTCTACATAAGACAAACAATACCAAAAAAAAAAATTACCTCTTTCTGCTGCATTAACAGTTTTCCTCTCTACTGTATTATTCTCCAAAGCACAACATTACAAAAATATAGTCTGGATTAAGAAAACAATATCCTCCCTTTCCTCGCATAGTTGTCCAGCTACCATTCAATGTCTTTACTCCTTTACCCAATGAAATGAGGGAGAATTGTCTAATTTTGTGTCATGATTTGCTTACCACTGACCATTTCCTCAAACTACTGTAATCAGGCTTCTCTGTCCTTACCACCTTCACAAGTCCGCTCAGGCTTCCAGAACAAAATACTACAGATGAGGTGGCTTAAATAGTAGACATCTATCTATTTTCTCACAGTTCTGGAGGCTGGAAGTTCATGATCAAGGTGCTGGCTGGCACATTTGGTTTCTGGTAAGGACTCTCTTCCTAGATTGTAGACAGCCACCTTCTTGCTATGTCTTCACATGGCCTTTTCTGTCTGTGTGTAGAAAGAGAGAGAGAGACAGAGAGACAGAGAGACAGAGAGAGAGAGCTCTTCCTTTTCTTATAAAGACACCAGTTCTATCAGATAAGGCCTGATGTGGTTTGTCTGTGTCACCAACGAAATCTCACCTTGAATTATAATAATCCCCATGTATCAAGGGCAGGCCAGGTGGAGATAATTGAATCATGGGGGTGGTTTCCTCCATACTGTTCTTCCAGTAGTGAGCAAATCTCATGAGATCTCATGGTTTTATAAACAGGAGTTCCCCTGCACAAGCTCTCTTGCCTGATGCCATGTAAGACGTGATTTTGCTCCTCCTTTGCCTTCTGCCATGCTTGTGAGGCCTCCCCAATCATGTAGGATTGTGAGTCCATTAAACCTCTTTCCTTTCTAAATTAGGAAAAGAAAAAGGAAAGGAAATCCCTTTCACAACGCCAGCAGTCACAGTTGGCATTGAAGTTCAATCTGTGAATTTGGGGTGTCATGGTGCACAGTTCTGTCCAAAACTCTACCTCACTGAAACAGCTTTTCTAATCACCTTCCATTTTTATATCCTAGTGTTTTTTTTCTGTCTTTGTCTTATTCCACCTGTTTATGTCACTTAACATAGTTGACCACTCTGTCCATCCTGAAGCACTTTATTATCTTGTATTTTATTTTATTAAGATGTTTTATTTCTTAAGATTCAAGCTGTGTCCTTACCATTATAGAAAATCAGCTTTAATCAAAGTCACTTGTAAATTATTTGGCAAAACTTCTGCATCATTTTCAGGCTTGATCCACTTAATCTCTAGATATTTGACACTCCAGACTAGATGCTGACACAGAATGACCTATGGCCCCTAGACAGTGTTCAAGATGATCCATGGGTGCAGGAAAATATTCATATTTATTGATTCATTATTGACACAAGGTCTCCCTGTGTTACCCAGGGTGGAGTGCAGTGGCATGGTCACTGCTCACTGCAACCTCAAACTCCCAGGCTCAAGTGATCCTCCCACTTCACCCTCCCAAGTAGCTAGGACTACAGGCCTGCACCACCACACCCGGTTAAGTTATTCATTTATTTTTTATTTTTTGTAGAGATGATGCCTCACTCTGTTGCCCAGGCTGCTGCTGTCAAATTCGTGGTCTCAAGTGATCCTTCATGGTGCGAGTCATCATGCCCAATCCAGGAAAAATATTTAAAACTTATATTTATATGTATTTTATCTTAAAAATATCAGGCATTACAAAAGTTAATTATACGGCAGCCTCATCAGTTTCATTGGTCATCTAAGATTTGAGATTGAACTGAGAGAAGAATGGGAGCTCCTCCATGAAGATGGTTGTCAGTGGTGGCCTCCCTTATTCAGTTATTTTCAGTATCTTGAGTAATAGTTTAATAAATATGCTCACCTAAGTGGATTTAAGCAATATATAAAAATTACATATTAAAATATTGACAATGATTTACAGTAAGATAAGGAATATTTTGTATCATACAGGGTTTGCTTATTTTATGGCAAAGAGCTTCAAAATTTCTTTTACTAAACTTTAAATGTAAAAGAAAAAATACTAAAAATTGGTGTGTCATGCCACCCAGCAGATATTAACAGACATGCACACACACATACTGAGCAAAAATAAAATGAATTTTTCCAAAAAATGAAAATCATTCTATGGAGACATTATTATTTTTAAAGTGAATTGGGAGTGTTTTCTTTTTTTCTTTTTTTGTTTTTTTTGAGATGGAGTCCTGCTCTGTCACCCAGGCTGGAGTGCAGTGCTGCGATCTCGGCTCACTGCAAGCTCCACCTCCCGGGTTCACGCCATTCTCCTCCCTCAGCCTCCCAT
Organism: Pongo abelii; assembly: GCF_028885655.2. Classification (NCBI taxonomy): domain Eukaryota; kingdom Metazoa; phylum Chordata; class Mammalia; order Primates; family Hominidae; genus Pongo; species Pongo abelii. The sequence continues at coordinate 36,552,788 of NC_071992.2, forward strand.
GTAGCTGGGACTACAGGCACCCACCACCACGCCTGGCTAATTTTTTGTATTTTTAGTAGAGACGGGGTTTCACCGTGTTAGCCAGGATGGTCTCGATCTCCTGACCTCATGATCCACCCGCCTTGGCCTCCCAAAGTGCTGGGATTACAGGCATGAGCCAGGGAGTGTTTTCTTAATTAAATGACTTATTTACTGAAAAAAATGGAAATGTTTTATGTTTAAAACTTCTATATCAGAGGTCTTAAAAATAACTTGGAAACAACATGTTGTAATATAGTTTACAAAACTTCTTAATTAAAAGTTCAGCATGCTTAGAATCATGATTTGCAATTTGAATTGGAAAATACGTGTCATGATTTACTAAGTACAACCAATAATTCAGTTTTTAAATATTGTCTCATATGTCCTTGTCACTTTACTTCTTCATCTATGACAGCCATTTAGACTAAAATCATTTAACATAATCCTTATCAAAATCCCAACTGATATTTTCATATGAAATTACCAAGCTGTTGCTCAAATTCATCTGAGAATTGAAAGGACCCAGAATATATTAAAAAAAAAAAAAGCCTTGGAAAAGAACAAAATTGGAAGACTCACACTTCCTTATTTCAAAATGTACCACAAAGATCCAGCAATCCAGACAGCATAAGGACGGCCATACAGATCAATAGAACAGAATTGGGAGTCCAGAAATTAGCTCTTATAATTACGTTCAACTGATTTTCAACAAAGGTGCCAAGATTATTGAATGGGGGGAAAGAATGATGTTTTGAACAAATAGTTCTGGGATAGCTTGATATCCACATGCAAAGATTAAACTTGAATAGCTGCCATTGAACATACACAAATGTTAACTTAGAAAGAATCATAGACCTAAATGTAAGAGGAAAACTACAAAAATCTTAGAGGAAACGTGGGTAAATCTCTGTCATTTTGGGTTAGGTAATTGTTTCTTAAATACAAAATCAAAAGCACTAGTGATACATAAAAATATTAATTTCATTAAAATTGAAAACTTTTGAACTACAAATAAGACTATCAGGGAAGTACAAGGACAAACCCCAGAATGGGAGAAAATGTTTGCAAAAATATACCCAATAGGGCAGGCGCAGTGGCTCACGCCTGTAATCCCAGCACTTTGGGAGGCTGAGGTGGGTAGATCACGAGGTCAGGAGTGTGAGACCAGCCTTACCAACATGGAGAAACCCCATCTCTACTAAAAATACAAAATTAGCCGGGCATGTTGACACATGCCTGTAATCCCAACTACTCGGAAGGCTAAGGCAGGATAATCGCTTGAACCAGGCAGGCAGAGGTTGCAGTGAGCCGAGATTGCCCCATTGCACTCCAGCCTGGGCAATAAGAGCAAAACTCTATCTCAAAAAAAAAATAAAAATAAAAAATAAAAAATAAAATATATTATATATCCAATAAAGTATTTGTATCAAAAATATACCAAGAATTCTTACAACAAAAGACAACTCAATTAAAAATGGGCAAATAATTTAAATAAATACTTCTATAAGGAAAAATATACAAATTTACAGTAAGTACATGAAAAGATGCTCAGCATTGTTAGTCATTAGGGAAATAAAAATCACAAGCACAATGAAATAACACTTTACATCCACTAAGAGACTGTAATAAAAAAGACAGGTAATAACAAATGTTGGCAAGGGGATAAAAAAGTTGGGAATCTCATGCACTACTGATGTTTATGTAAAATGGTGTAGCTGCTTTGTAAAATGCTATAGCAGTTCCTTCAAAATGTTAAAAATAGAGTTACCATATGATCCAGAAATTCTCTGCTAGATACACACACACACACACACACACACACAAGAGTAAAAAACACATGTCCATACAAAAACTTACACATAAGTGTTTATAACAGCATTATTCGTAATCACTAGTAAGCAGGCACAGATCAAAAGTCCATAAACTGATTAATTAATAATTAAAAGACAGTCTAAGCATCTAATAGGATGTTATTGAACAATAAAAAGGCATAAACTACTGATATGTGCTATAATGCAGTTAAACCTTAAAATCACGTTAAGGACATCAGTAAGACCACATATGGTAGGATCTCACTTATAGTAAACATCTAGAACAGGCAAATCTATAGAGACAAAAGTTAGTGTTTGCCTAGAGGGTGTGGGTAAAACAACCAGGGTTTCTTTTAAGGAAGACAGAAATATTCTAAAATTAAATTATTGTGGTGATGGTCGTACAACCCTGCAAATATGCTAAATAAGATTGAGTTTTTCACCTTAACATGATTTGTACAGTTTATGAATCACATCTCAATGAAGTTGTTTAAAAACCAATCTTGAATCAAACTTTAAAATTAGATATTTGAATACATCACATTGTTGTAATTAAGCATTTTCATATTATAAATATATGAATATATATTTTCAGTAATATAAGAACATAAAATTGAAACAACATAAATACTATAAAATTGAAAGCTAAATGGTGTTTATTTCATGTTTATCTCACCATTTTTAAAGCTCTATTAAATTGAAAAATTGTATAAGGTACTCAGTAGGTAAAACATTAGGAAATGTGTTCACAATTTTTTTTTCTGAATTAAAAAGAACCGTAGAACAATATTTGAGATGATTCTCTCTGACTGTCTCATGTTCTCAATCGTTCAAAAAATCTCCATGCTCCTGATTAATGTCCCCATGTGGAGTGAATTCCACATAAATAACATACCTGCCCTCTTGGCAGACCTTACCCCTCTGTCTTTCACCAGAAAAGAGAGAATTCCTTTTGGGGGCAATTTTAGATGACTGACAGGTATGACTAAGCTTCTTCTGGGTATCTTTTGTGAATTTTATTACCTATGGAGAGAGAGTGAATTCTGGTTTGTTCTCTCCCCCATGAGATGGGACTCAGTTAAAAATTGCAAGATTGAGGCTAGGAGCTGGGCAACATATTGAGACCCTGCCTCTAAAACAAAAATTTAAAAAATCAACTGAGCATAGTGGCATGTGCCTATAGTCCTAGCTACTCAAAAGGATTGAGCCTAGAAGTTTGAGGCTGCAGCCAGTGAGCTACGGTCTCACAACTGCACTCCAGCCTGGAGACCGAGCAAGATCCTCTCTCTAAAAAAATAGGAGATTAAGTTTATGAAATATTAGGAGGTATGTTGAGGTGAAATACCAGAAAGTATGTTGTGACCATTCATAAAAAACATATTTTCCAATCAGTTTAATCTATTCTGTTTTAAACTGTTGCACCCGTATTTTAATTACTCCAAACACTGGTGGGGAATAAGGGCATTACATTCCCTTGAAGTCCAGTAGCATTCAACAAATGGTTTGGTTTAAGTACAGTAAAAGCATCATCTTTCCAACAAAAACATAGAATAGTCCATTTGGGGATAGGATTGTCATTCGAGAGTGGTAGGATAAGGTACCCCTAATTGTTGGCAGAAGTATAAAAGAGAAGCTGCAGGTATGACTAGGTGTGAGTCATGGAACCAACCATGCACAAAGAGAAGAGATATATCCACCAAGGAGGACAGCCACGGGTTTGAGTTGGGAAATATGACACTGAGCAATATCTCTGCCTCTTTCTGCAACATGTGGGAAACACTTTCCTTAGTAGATATATTTGCTGTGAGATAAAAAAAATCCTTCCTTAGCAGGTTGACTCTCTGGGCAGCAATTTTACCTAGGATTGATTAAACATGGCACAAGTGTTCCTTGCATAGCATCTATAGTGACAGACACCAAGTCAAATTTGATATAGATTAGGAGAACCTCAAAGAAACCCAAAAATTGTGAATTTATTGGACACATGACACAGCAGCAATTTGGGAGACACCTGCGGAAATTATCTTGTAGAGTATGAGTTGGGGCATGACTATGAGGAGCTACTACAGGGTAGGGAAAGAACCACATGAAAAAAATTAGAAGGAACAATCTTCAGGGCTTACACAGGAACAGAATACAGAATAGTGTCCGTTCCCGCCAACCAGATCTTAAAAACACATAACTCACAGGAATGCAGGAATAGTATTCAGAGGGCTCTTGCCTCAGTGAGGAAGAATTTTCAGCCCTAGACAAAATTGTTTTTTGATTCTACCTTACAAAGTTTAAAACCAAGATGTAAAAGGATCAAACTGCAAAGTCTCAAAGAAGAATATGCTGGATATAATTAATGACAGATTAGACATGTGCAGAAGAAAATATTAGTGAACTTGAAGACATAAGAATAGAAATGATCACAAGTAAAATGCAAAAGGAATTTTAGTTCTAAAGATGAAACCTAAAAGTATAAACTTTCTAGAAGAAAACAAAGGAACAAATATTTGTGAATTTGGATTAAGCAAAATTTTTTTAGGTACAACACCAACAGCAAAAGCATGCTATATGAAAGAAAACCTTGATACATATATGAAGATATATATATACACACACACACACACACACACACTGTGTAATAAATGTATATATATACACAACATACACACATATATTAAAATACATCAAATTGTGTACTTTAAATATGTATTATTTACTTCTGTCAATTACACCTCATGAAAGCTGTTTTTAAAAATTGCCACGATGGTGACATGGACAAAAGATTCAGTGCTTTTGTGAAGATTAAAGACTAATTAGAGTAAGTTCAAAACAGAATGAGAGGAAAGAAACTAAAGACAATGAATATAGCTGTAGAGAGTTAATCAATATCTGATTCTCTACCCTTCTGGGCACAAAGGAAAATTGCAATTTCTCGTCCCCTCAGACTTAGGCATAGCCTTGTAGCTTGTTTTGGCGCATGAGCTACTGTCAAAGTAACAGGCATCACTAAATGCTGATTCTTGAACTTCGGCCTATTCCTCTCCTTCCTAGATCAAAGTGGAAGCATAAGTTTATATAAAGCTGTAATAGATCAAAATATTTTTGCTTGTTTCATCAACATTGGGAGCTGCATTTTGTTGTTTCCTGGACCTACAGCAAATTTTAGGTGAATTAAAAGTAAATTACTGTTGTGCTAAGCCACAGATACTTGGAAGTTGCTTTTTGCCCTGGCATAACTTGGTTTATCTCTACTGATATAAATGTGCTTTCAGAAAGTTTTGCTATAAAGGGCAGTAGAAAGATGAGGCAATAATAAGAAGAGGATGTAGAATCAAGGATGGTTATTTTTATAAGATAGGAGTTGCTAAAACATTTTGCATAAAAGTTACTAAGTAAAAGACTTAATATTTAGTTAGAGCTGTTACTATCTCCTACAGCAATTATTCAGAAAAGAAACCCTTTCCTTTAGGAAGGTGACCTTTAGCTTCCACTTGCCCCCTCAGCCAGGTACTATTGTACAATAAACAAATTATATGGTTATGATGGCCCTATATCCAAGTCTTAAGGAAAAAAGAATAGTTCATATTGAAATAGAATGGGCAATACAATGCATTGGTACAGTTACAGAAAGGTTGGCAGATTTATTGATGGGAGAGTTAATTATTTCATTCTATAAATGTGTACTGATTTTTTGGCACATTTCAGGCACTATTCCAAGAGCTTGGGGTGCAGAAGTGAATAAGACATAGAAACAGCCTCGCCTTTATAGGGCTTGCATTCTAATGGGGTGGAGGGGAGGACAGGGAAAGCCAACACAAAATAAATCAAATCTAATCAAATAGATAAAATTTTAAAATTAACAAAATAAATACACAAAAATAAATAAGAAAACAGAATTACATTTTGTGGTATATTAGAACATATAAGTAGTATGGAAAGAAGAGAAAAATAAAAGTGTGGGGAAGAGGTATGGAATATGAACTTTTTCTTCTGGATGTGTATTTCCTCAGTGAAACAGAAAGTGTCAGCAACAGCAGAGGATAAGAAGATGTATTACAATTTGAGATGAGGCAGAAGACATGAAATAGCAATCTGGGAGTGTTGGCAAGTGACTTGATTAGGGGAATGTGGTAGAATTGTTGGGCAACACTGAAGGACCACTTGAGATTCAATGTAATAAAATTGAAATAAATCGAATCCATATGATACATGTTTTTCTCCAAGCATCTTCAGCTGAATAGGTACAAACAGTGAATATGTGGATGATGGATTAGATTTGACCTGTATTTGGGGTCAGTCAATTCCTAATAATTCAGGCTATAAATCTCAGGAGCGTTTGACCCCAGCTTTTAAATCTACTTTTTATATTCAATCAATTCCTTAGTTATTCAATTATTCATTCATTCCTTCAACTAATATATATTGATTGTCTATATTGTTCATGGCACTGTGGCAAATATGAAAGTATCTCTTGCCCTCAGAAAATATCATATGATATAACATAATATAACACAATACAATACCACAGCACAACATAACAAAACAGAACATGTATTATTGTTGGAGAAACCGTCTGTGCACCACGCAGGTTAAGTACTATAATAAAGGAACACATCATAGTAGCGCAAAAGAGAGTTGGTGGGTTGGGTGTGTGGTAGAAGAAAATTTCCCAAGAAGAGATGTTTAAGATATATCGTATAGGAATTTAATGGATTAGCTCAAAGGCGGCATTATAGGCAGAGTAAATAGCACGTGAAAACAATTATGAAGTGGGAGCGAATAGTATGTTTAGTTAAACTGTATTAATAGTTGAACTTTAAAAGATCAAAGTTTCTGGGTGTGAAGTGGTATCTAATGAGGAAATGAGAAAGGAGAGATAAGCAGGGATCAGATCATGAAGAAACACATCCCATGTTAAGAATTATAAAGTTCCCAACTGAAGCGCCCATCAACAGGTAAGTGGATAAAGAAAATGTGATCTATATACACCATGGAATACTACACAGTCATAAAAAGAATTGAAATGATGTCTTTTGCAGCAACTTGGAGCTGGAGGCCATTATTCTAAGTGAAGTAACTCAAGAATGGAAAAATCAAACATTGTTATCTTCTCACTTATAAATGGGAGCTAAGCTTCGAGGATGCAAAGGCGTAAGAATGATGTAATGGACTTTAGGGTCTCAGGGTGGAAGAAGACAGGAAGGAGGTGAGGGATAAAAGGCTAAATAATGTGTATAGTGTGCACTGCTTGGGTGATGGGGGCACCAAAATCTCAGAAATTGCCACTAAAGAAGTCTCCATCCATGTAACCAAAAATTACATGTATCCCAATAACTACTGAAATTAAAATAAAATTCCTATAAAAAGGCTCCTATACTTTCCAAATGTTCTTTTCTATATTGGAAAGTTCATATAATACAATATAACATAATACAGCAAAATACAACACCACAACACAACATAAGAAAGCATAACATGTTTTAATAATGCTGAAGAAACTCTCTATGCACTATGCAGGTTAAGCACATCATTGAACTTTTGGAAATAAAGAAATGGTAAGTGCTTGAGGTAATGGATACCCAATTACCCTGATTGGATCATTACACATTGTATTCTTTTATCAAAATATCACATGTATCCCCAAATACGTACAACTATTATGAATCTGTAATGATTAAAAATAATAAATTTAAAGAAATTTAAATAAATTTAAAGAAAAGTTAGGAGGTACAAAATTGCTCTTGGGATCTTAAGGAACTGATGTGATCACAATCATCCTTTAGAAAGGCCATTCCAACAATCTTGTACAAGATGCATCGAGAAAGAGGAGATTTGTGGTGGGAAGACTATTGTATTAGTTCGTTTTCATGTTGCTGATAAAGATATACCCGAGAGTGGGAAGGAAAAGAGGTTTTAATGGACTTACAGTTCCACGTGGCGGTGTAGGCCTCACAATCATGGCCGAAGGCGAGGAGGAGCAAGTCATTTATTACGTGGATGGCGGCAGGCAAAGAGAGAGAGCTTGTGTAGGGGAATTCCCACTTATAAAACCATCAGATCTCATGAGACTTATTCGCTATCATGAGAAGAGCATGGGAAAAACCTCCCCTCATCATTCAATTACCTCCCACCGGGTCCCTCCCACAAAATGTGGGTTCAAGATGAGATTCGGCTGGGGACACAGCCAAAACATATCGACTATTAACCTGATAATCAGTTTGCTTTTCAAGAACGTGCCTTTTATTTATAGACTAGTTCCTGAATTTCTTGATCTGATCAATGTATTCCATTTTGCTTTGCTTTCTACAGTTTTACAGCCACCAAATTGGGTGCTTTTCATTGTTTTGTTATGTCAATGTTGATTTCTTGATTTTAATGTATTCTTTTGCCTTTTTCAGTTATGCTCCCTATTCCTTCTAAGTTTTATTGGCTTATCCATCTTTGCAATGCACCCTCGAACTTACTCATAGAATGCCACTTCCAGACAGACCCGGGATTTTCTCCCTTGGAGCTCCACCTTAACTCATGGAATAAGAGAAAAATAGAAGTTAAAGAATGACAATATGAATTAAGTGAAAGTCATATTTCTGTAATGTTTAAAAGATAGCATTATCATTAAGTACTGATGATCTACTGGATATGGAGAGTAAGTGAGAAAGGGGATAAAGACTGATTTCCAAAAATCATTTCAGTAGTTAAGTATATAATGCAACTAACATTGAAATATGGACTATAAGAAGTGACAGCAAGTTTTCAAGGGAAGATAGTAGATTGAAGTTAAACATCTTTGTAAGAGAATGCTGAGTGAACGGTTAAATATACAAGTTGAGCTCAGATTTAACTTGGGCTGCAAGATGAAAATGTATGTGTCACATACACTGATGCCAGCCTGAAGACCACAAGTTAACATGAAGCCACCCAAGAAAATGGCCACAGGCAGACCCTCAGCAGTAACACAGTTAAGGAGGAGATACAGGAAAGAGCTCATGGGAAAGACTGAGAAAAAGAAAATGAAGATGAAGATGGAAAACCAAGTAAGGGTGTTACAGAAGCCACAGTATGAGGGGAATAGTCAGCAGTGGCAAAGCAGCTCACAGCCTCCTCCTTCTCAATGCCTCTTATTATCAGTCTCCTCTTTTCCATTCCTGCTGTGTCTGCCCTTTCTGAAGAGTTTATTAGATTGCCATGCTTTGTCTCTCAAATTATAAGTGTTTCCTTACACCATCCTTCACAGTCATCAGAGTTATCATCTGAATAAATCAGTTCATATTGTTATTTTTCCTCCCCAAATACTTAAAACCTGGAAACTTGGACAATCAAGTTCAAGCTCTTTACCTAGTGTTTAAAGTCTCCCATGTGATTGTCCCAATCAATCCTTCTAACTTAATTGTCCCCAGAATGTCCTTTCACACTTGTGCTCTATTCACAGCTGATCACTAACATTCCTGGACCGGACAGGTACTTTCAGCCCTAACTTTGTACATATCCTAGAATTACCCTTATCCTACAATTAATTAACTTACCAAGATACTCCTCCACCTACACCAAGATTCCTCCTTCACCCAAGCTTTAATTCATATGTTAACTCCTTATAAAGCCTTCTCAGGGCCTGCTGTTTATAAATAATTACTTGCAATGTGAACATTTTATGTATGTATTTTCACCTGTGTTTCCTTTTGTCTACAGGAAGTTTCAGACATACACATTCCTTAAAGTTAGTGACCCTGTCTTTTTTATACTGGTAGTCTTTACTTCTCTAGGCATGACTTTCCAAATTTTCGATCCTTGCCATATATATATATCTCTCTCTCTCCATATATAGATATATATATATATACACACATATATACAGTTGATTCTTGAATTCTGAATTAGTTTGGAGCAAATTAGAGTTTTCGACAGGTATGTTTATGGGTGTGTATGTGTGTGTGTGTATGTCCATGGTCACACATGCTTACAAAGGCAAGTAGATCAATACTACCTTGCTCATTTTTCTCCAAAAATACTTACAAGTTTGAAGTCATTCATCTTATCAGAAGCTATGGAGTCTCTTTTTCCAGTTGTTAAATGTAACATTTTATACGTGATATTGAAAGCACCAATACTAACTGAGATTTTCCTTCTATTAAAGAGAAACTGAGGCCCAGTGAGATGTCATAATTCACTCCTAATGGTACATATTCCAGCTGTACACTCTGAATATTTTCCAAATCACTCTGCATCATTTGATTTGATTCAATTACACAGCCTTATGTATTCATGGCTTTAACAAATGGCAGGACATGGAGGTGTTTAAATATAATCTAATAAAAATACATTTATGGAGTTTCCACCTAGCACTGTGATAGGCACTTTATAAACATTATGATTAACGCTCAGAATGACCTTGTGAAGTGGGTGTTCTTATCCCCATGTTAGCAAGAAATTGTATCTTACAAGATTAAGTAACTCACCTGCAATCACTGCTAGCAAATGACAGAGCTAAATTTCAAGTGTGGGTCTGTCCTAGTACAAAGTCCATGCTCTTAACAATTTTAGATCAGTGTAATAGCTGACTCTTGGCTAATGTATGTGATGAAAAGAGTAATATGAATTTTCAAACTGATCCTAGAGAATTTCATTAGTAAAAAATAGTTTAAAGAGTTTTTAAAACAAACCTATGAAAATGATTTTTGCTTCACTCTCACACACTTTATCCTGCCAAGCTTTTTAGCCTGTTTTATTGTCCGTTTATCCATTCATGTACTCACAACATTTTACTGAGTACCTACTAGGACCCAGCCACTGTTCTAGGCATTCATGGAATATATTCATGAACAAGACAAGAGAGACCTTCTCCATCATAGAACTTATATTTTAACAAAGGTGAGGCAGAAATTAGACAGTAATCACAATGAAGGAGCTAATTCTGTAGTTACATGATGCTAAGTGTTATGGAAACTTTTAAAAATAAAAAAGTAGGAATTGTGGAATTGGGGAGTGTATTGATGGAAAGTTAAATAGTGGGTTCAGTGGACGAGTACTCCTGGCAGAAGCAAAGGCTTGACTACATACTGGAGGAACAGCAACACCTGTGTGTTGGGGTGCAGTGAGCAAGGGGTGAACTTTAAGAAAGGAGATCTGGGCCAGGTGCGGTGGCTCATGCCTGTAATCCCAACACTTTGGGAGGCCAAGGCGGGTGGATCATCTGAGGTCAGGAGTTCGAGACCAGCCTGACAAACATGGTGAAACCCTGTCTCTACTAAAAATACCAAAAAAAAATTTGCCTAGCATGGTGGTGCACGCCTGTAATCCTAGTTACTCAGGGGAGGCTGAGGCAGGCGAATTGCTTGAACCCAGGAGGCAGAGGTTGCAGTGAGCCGAGATCGCACCGTTGCACTCCAGCCTGAACACAAAGAGCAAAACCCAATCAAAAAGAAAAAAAAAAAAAAAAAAGAAAAAGAAAAGAAAGATCTGAGAGATGCCAAGAAAGGGTATTTATATTTCTGCTGAACCAGAACATATGATATATATACACCGCTGTTTCCTGTTTTGTCTTAGTCTACCACCCTTGACTTTTTGCTTTTGCCCTTTTACAACTTTGGGTCTGGAAATCAATTGCGCCATACAGTGGTTTTGTTACTTATACGTGGAAACTTCATATTTACAGCTGTCAATTACTATAGTGAAGTCCAAGTAAAATGGAAAATCTGCCCGTCCGGTGTCAAGACCAGTGCAAAGGAGTGAATTCCTGAGTTCAGGTTAGACATTTTAGTCTATTTTCTTGGTCTCTGAACAGACTTTGTCTTGTCTTTGGGTTGATATTAACTCTCAGGGGTAAAGTAAAAATCAGTTCTCTTTATTCCAGAAGCTGATGTAAAGATCTGAGGCTAACAGATGTTTCATTTTCTAAAATGTTTTAACAATTATTATAGAGTTCATTCTAACCCCAATCTGAACACCTGTCAAATACTTGGTAACTGAGTAATTTACAGTAAAATCTTGAAACGTAAGTTCTTAAATTCTACATTTCAAAGCTCAAAAACCCTTAGTCTTGAAAGGAATAAAAAAGCTTATTTTCTGCCCTGAATTTTCACTCCAATTAAGTGTTGCTTTCTAAAACAGTAAGCATCTCCACTAGATGTTAGGATTTATTTTTTATTTAATTTTTTTTTTTGCCTTTAACAAAGAGCATGATGATTGCTCCCTCATGAATAACTGATCATCAGAGAAAGTCTCAAATGCATTCCATTGATTAGCATCTCCAAGTAAAACACAGGTTTTAAATCCTGGCTAGGATTTCCACCTGATTATCTCTGGGAGAAAGAAAACACAAAATACCCAGAGGAGAGATTTTAAGTTTATTTTCTCTTTTTGTACTTTTCATAAAGAATTTCTTTCCAAACCAATCAGCAGCCCATTGGCTGGAACCCAGGGCTGGCTCATTGGAAATTCAAGCTTAAAATGGACAGCGGGAAGCTGTCTTTTTGTGCAATATCTCAAGAAAAATAAAACAAATTTGATCATTATGAAGCCTGTGTTGCTGCACGATTGTGCTGCACTCCTTGACATCCCTGCCATTTTATGAATAATGAGAGCTCTTAGCATTGACAGCCCACCTTGTCCTAACTTGAGATTAGCATTAGTCACCCTGGACACCTGCTTAGAGGTCTTCAACAATGCTATTTTTTTTTTTTCTGGAAGTAGAACAGGAAAGCATTCAGTTTTAGCTAGCATTTACTAGGTCCTCTTTCTGTGTCGGATTCCATGCTAGAAGGTTTTTGGAACCAAATATTGAAGACTAGGAGCAGAGTGTATAGCTTCCCAGAGTATGGCCAGACATAGAGCAGAATAAATTTTCCCCAGAGGAAAAAATGGAATTAGAAATCAAGGCCTTGAAAATATTGCACCTACTTATGCCGACAAAATATTCAAAGAACCAGCATGAACATTTGCTCTAATGGAAGAGGAAAAAAATAAAACTTAATAAAATCCATTTCAACTATCTGATTAAGCTAAAATGTGAGTTGAAGTTGATTGTTTTATTTGGCACCTAAGTATGTGAAATGTTTTTTTTTTCCCCTCTCTCTTTGCAAATTAGCAGTCATGGCAGGACCATGCAGAGCATCTGGCAGGTGAGAATTGTAGCAATAATTTGATTTTACTGGACTAAGTGGTGACTGGAGCAACAGAAAAAAAAAAGAGGTGTGTGGATTGGGGGGTCTAAATATCATTCCACACACCAGCAGACTAGTTAAGTGTGGGCTCACAACATCGAACTGAAGGGATGCTAAGGCAAGTATCATAAGTGAGTGGAAAGATGTTCCTGGAATTTTCCAGCAGTGCTTGCTCACACACTGTTTTTGGTCTTTTATCATTTCTACAGAATCTAGACATCAAACTTGTCATGCTAAATGAAGAGAGTCGTGTAGGACTTTGAGAAGAGTAACAGGTAGACAAGAGATATGTTTGGGGACAGAGGGCCTGACTTTAATATTCCCAAAATCATTCCTTTAACTCTAGGTGTGACTCTTATGCTGCCCTTGACTTTGCTGCCGTCTTTTGTAGTGCGAGTCCAACATTTTTATGTGATGCGATGGAACAACTGTAACTGCTCCACTAAAAACTTTTCAGCAGTTTCCAATGGTTATTAGAATAACATCTAAATCCTTAACAACACATGACTTGTTTACAGTTCCATCCTCCCATTGTGTGTCTCAGCTATTCCAGCCATGATGAAATTGATTTCCTTGAACTGCTTTTTTTTCTCTCTCTCTCTGTATCTCTCTCTCTCTCTCTCCACCCTATGATTTCACTCTTTTGTTTGTTTGTTTGTTGAGAGATAGGATCTTGCTCTGTTTCCCAGGCTGGAGTGTAGTAGTGTGATCCTATGTCACTGCAGCCTCAAATTCCTGGACTGACGAGATCCTCCAGCCTCAGTCTCCCAAGTAGCTAGGACTACAGCCATGTACCACCGCATGCTGCTAATTCTTTAAACAAATTATTATTGGTAGAGACAGGGTGTCCCTATGTTACCCAGGCTGGTCTTGAACTTCTGGGCTCAAGCAATCCACCTCCCTTGGCATCCCAAAGCCCTGGGATTACAGGCATGAGCCATGGCACCCAGCCCATACTTTTACTCTTTTATTGTCCCAGACAAGAACAGATAAAGTAGGAATAAAGAAATGCTAACTCACACTCAGGTCTCACTTTGGCCGACACTTACTCCAAGATGTCTTCCCTGATCCTTGCCCCCCCACCGCCATTACCCTTGGCTTATCAATCACAGCTCACTGAACTTAATTGCTTTTTACCTTTCCTTGTTGTTTATTTTGGCCTAGTGCATAGCACAACACCTGGCTCAATGATTCACTCATTCACCACATATTTGTTTAATTGAATTATATCGACAGGGGAACAAGAGACCTTGGTGTTAATATCAACTCTGGTATTATAACTTGAATTAACTTAACTTTTTTGGGCCTTAATATTATAATCTATAAATGAGAGCTGTGATTATGATCCTTCCAATATGATGCTTTGCTTTCTAAAAATATTTTCCCCAAGTAAAGTAGCATATCCATAGAAAGGAATTTAGTCATTTCCTCAATTTCAATATTCAGGAATGACAGACTGATAGTCAGATTACAGCATTCACACGGAACTGAAAGACTGCATAAGTTGATATCTCAAATAATCATAAAATTTCAACTAATGATTTTTAGAAAGTGCCCACATTATCATAATAATTATTAAGTTCTAGTTTTCATAATGATTCTATTCACATTTAATGGTCTTGCTATATAACTCGATTAATCCTCATACAACCATACAATTTATTGTATGCTTTAGTTAACTGTAGCAGGACTTTTTTCTCAATTTGAAAGTTGATTTGGTAAATCCTCCTCAGATGACTTCCGAGTTGAACTGGTGGGAAGAAAAATGAGAGGAAGAAAAAATAGACATTTTTATTGTTAAAAGAGAAGATGAATCTATCCAGGATAGAGCTGCTATTAATATTCTGAACCACATGGTCAAACAAAGTTATGTTTCCTGTACAGGATAAGAAGCTGTAGGGTAATAAACAAGACTTTCGTGGCTTTATTTTTCCAGCTGTTTGTGGAAATACTTGACATTTAACAACATGCACTTGGCTGTTCGACAGAAAATGGAATTATCACATCTTTCTAGCAACCGTCCATAAGGCAGATCTCGTTCCACACTACTGCCAGATGTCTTCTTGAGCCTAGAGTAGAATTCCCTGCAGAGAAAATTCAAATGCAGTGAAAATAAAGGGTGGGGGGACATTTAAAGCAATGGCAAGAAATAGCTCTTAAATGCAGCAATTTTCTAGACTATGTCTTATTCTTATGGTGAGAATTTTTTTAAAAAGTGTGTATTCTGACACATCAGTCATCTCTCCTATCCTCAGTTTCACAAAAGGAACAATTTGTAGCAAATAAAAGATTATATTATGTCATTGTCATCCTTGCCAAGCTCATGTATTTTCTTCATTGGTAAGAAGGTTAAAAATGTAACACTCTATTGGAAGAAGCACAAAAATGAGATGTGGGGAGCTTATTTAGTGATTCATCCCCCCTCCCACTTTTTTTCTTTGCTGGAATCCTATGACTTCCGAACAATGCCATTGCTAAGCAACAGATCAGACATTTCCTTGCAAACTGCAGGTGAATCAGAAGGTATAACGTGAGCTTAGTCAGAACCCTCATGGATGCAGTGGCCCTCTGCACCTCAGGGTGAGAGGCAGGAGCAACTCTTCCCTTGTGCTCTACATTTTCCATGGTGATGGGAATTGGGCACCTATCAGGACACAAGAGGCCAGGTTATCCTTAAAAATGCAAATTTGGCCAGATGCGTTGGTTTATGCCTGTAAACAGCACTTTGGGAGGCTGAGGTGGGAGGCTTGTTTGAGCTCGGGATCTCGAGGCTGCAGTGAACCATGATCACGCCACTGATGGAATTATCACATCTTTCCAGCAACTGTCCACAAGGCAGATCATCCTATTCTGGGAGACAGAGTGAGATCTTGTCTCAAAAAAAAAAAAAAAAAAAAATCTAAATTTGCCTAAGCCATTTAATGTCTTTAGGCTTCAATTCTCCAAACTGTAAAATAAGGCAGTTGTGCTGGATTCATTATTTCTCACACTTTATGTGCATCAGAATAATCTGAAGTAAGTATTTCAATAATTTTTGAATTAATAGATTTTTATAGATTTTATCAAGGCATGTGTAGTTTTAAACAGTCTCCCCTAGTCATGCTGATACAAACCAAAGATTAGGATTGCTCAGAGTAAATAGTTTGTAGAATCCTTTCTATTCTAATATTCTTTGGGGTTAAATTTTGAATTAAATGAATTCAAAATGGTTCATTGGGTAAAAATCGAGTGGATAACTCCTTAGGAGGATCCTGTCATCACTGACCCAGGAAAGCTTTGCCTCTTTCATATCTTCATTTCACTTAACTTTATAATCATGAGAAGTAATGGCATTATCTAACTTCTCAGGTCCTTGAAGCTACTTTAATTCCTTCTCTTTCATTTTCCGTGTGCAATTAATGCTTGTAATGATAACAGTAGCTAAGACTTAAGTAGCACATATACTGTGCTAGGAATTCTCCTAAGTCCTTTATTTTTATTAAAGAATTTAATCTTATAACAACTCTATACAATAAGAATAATGATTAGCCCTATTTTACAGATGAGGAAAATTAGACACAGATAAGTTAAATAATTTACTCAAGCTCCTACACATAATAGTAAACCCAGGCAGTATTGCACCAATGTTCATACTTAACCACTATGCTGTTCTGAATCTAGTTTATTGGGGCAGTTTTGCTATTTGCATAATTTATAGTGTCTTCTGATTTATTTTTCTCTTTTAATTACTACTACCAAATGCCTGATTTATGTTGATGCCAATTCACCACAAATAACTTCAAAATTTACTGAGCACCTTAAAATGTGAGTAGAATTGTGCTCCAGTAGGTAATGATAAGGTCTCTGCTTTTAAGGAACTGCATAGTGTTTTTAATAAACTTGTAGGTTTTCTTACTTGGATCTCTCTGACACCGTTTCTACAAGTGGCTTTAAGTACAAATTTGCCAACCAATTTCCAAATGCTTCACATTACACTTTCACTTTCAGTAATTAAAAATATTTTATCCTCTACTTTCATTATAACTAAAGGTACAACTGCTGGTAGTCTTTTGGAGAACTCTCATACAAAGCTGTCAAGATATTACATAGAAATGTTACCTTTACATAAATGTTCTAAATCAATCTTTTCCCAAGTCTTTGAAAGTCCTATTAGAATTCACATTTACTAGGAAATCTTAATTCAAATTAAGCAAAACTGATTTCCAAAGCATTTCTAACTCCCAAAAGAATAGTTTGCAATTGTGATTGTGGATGTCTCTGAATACATCTGTGGAACATTCACACATAGATGATATTCAGAATTTTATATAAGAAAACTACTATTAATTCTGGTCTTAGGAAGTGAATCTGATATCATAAAAGCACTCATGTGTCAAAATTTAATTCTCAAAATGTTAGAAACATAATTCTTATGTAAATAAATAGTGATCATTTGTCAAATTTTTATTTAATTTATTAATGAGGGAACCAGTGATCTGAGAAAAGTGATTCAAAAAATATATGAAGAAAATGATTCTATATAATCAATGAAATAAAAAAGAATACTAATGTAAGATTCTTACATTCAATTTAAAATGTAGATTGGGCCAGGCATGGTGGCTCATGCCTGTAATCCCAGCACTTTGGGAGCCCGAGGAGGGTGGATCACTTGAGGTCTAGAGTTTGAGAGCAGCCTGGCCAACATGGTAAAACCCCGTCTCTACTAAAAATACAAAAATTATCCTGGTATGGTGGTGGATGCCTGTAATTCCAACTACTCAAGAGGCTGAGGGAGGAGAATCGCTTGAACCTGGGAGGCAGAGGTTGCAGTGAGCCAAGATCCCACCACTACATCCCAGTCTGGGCAACAGAGGGAGACTCTATCACAAAAACAAAATAAAAAAGCAACAAAAAAAGTAGACAGATTCACATCTTAGATTGCAATAAAGTCATAGGCTTTATCTTTCCTTGTTACAAGAAATAAAGTCATCTTGATTTAGTGTTGTTCTAAAAGTTAACCTCTAGCTATATGAAAATGTAAAGTATCTTAGACATAATCATTAGTAAATATTATTTCAAACACAGACTCCAAAATAGTCAGTTGGCCTGTAGATAAAATGATGGACAATGATTTAGCGTAGTATTAAACTTTTACACAAACTCTTGCTTTATTTTCAATGAATGGATAATTAGAATACATTTTTATTTCACAGAATCCATTATGCATTCAGAAAGTTAACTCATTTTGATGGATTACAGTTATTTTTAGTGTTAAACTTAGCATTATGTGACAGATCTTTACCCCAGAAAAAATTATTGTAGGTCACAAGTGGTTGTATTAGCACAGGTTAGACTTAAGTCCATGAGATCATGAAGGAAGCTACCGTAATAGTCCATGCAGTACATGCTAGATGAGAGAATGACAGCTGCTGGTCTAGCATTTATTGTCTGGTCGATGGATAAATGCTTAATTTCCTGATAACTTAAGTCCACAATAAATGCTTGTACAGGGAAAGGCAGTTACTGGTACATAACAGTTGGTGCATAAATATTCACTAAGTAAATATGTCTACGTATAACTTTAAGATAAATAACTGATTTCAACACTAGCTGCTATCGTCTGAATGTCTGCATCCCCCAAAAGTTAATATGGTAAAATCGAATCACCAAGATGATAGTCTTAGGAGGTAGGTCTTTGGGGAGGTGATAAATGGGCAGGCCTTTTGGGAGGGTTCTGTCCTCATGAATGAAATGAGTTCTGTTATGAAAGAGCCCCCATAGAGCTGCCTTGTTTCTGCCACCATGTGAAGACACAGCAAGAAGGCACCAATCTATGAGGAATCCTTTCCTCACCAGACACCAGATCTGCCAGGGCCTTGATTTTGGACTTCCTTGCCCACAGAACTGTAAGAAATAAATGCTTGCTGTTTATATCCATCCAGTTTAGGATATTTTTGTTATAGGAGGCCAGATGGACTAACACACTACTTGATAGTAAAAATAAATAAATATAAGATTCATTGGATGACCAGTTCTTTTCAAAATATTCCAAGTCTTGAGATTTTTATTTCTCATTGATTTATTATCTGTCATTACTGTATCTACTAGTATCTTAATGACCCCAAATGAAATGCACTAATATTTTCCTTGCCATTTATTTGTTGTCCTTGTACTTGCCATTCCTTCTGCAGGGAATGTTCTTCCCTCAGATATCTACATGGCTCACTCATTCCTTTCAGGTTTCTGTTCATGAGGCATCCACAGGTACTTCCTGTGACCACCTTCTCTGAGAAAACAATTTTACTCTAGGTTCTCTTTCTTCTGCTTTACTTTTCTCCATAACTACAGATATTAACATCAGTATGTATTTATTTATTTTAAATACACTTTCTCTCTTAGAGCATTTTATGCTCACAACAAAATTATGCATTAACTACAGAGTTCCCCTAAACATCCTGCTTCCCCCACCACACACATAGACTTTCCTACTATCAACATCCACCACTAGAAATGGTACATCTGTTAAAAATCAATGAACCTACATTGACAAATCACTATTATCACCCAAAGTCCATAGCTCACCTTAGTTCACTGTTGGTGTTGTACTGTGGGTGTTGGCAAATGTATAATGGTACGTATTTACCATTATAGTATCATACAGAATAGTTTTACTGCCCGAAAATTCCTCTGTGTTCTGCCTAGTCATCCCTCCCCTCACCCCCATAAACCACTAATCTTTTTATTTTCATGGTAGTCAAAAGAAGCCTCCAGAATTCTTATCAGATACTCTGAAGGAATGATAAAATCTTTAGATTATAGAAACAGTATTGCATACAAGCATTTAACTTCCAAACACCTAATTAAAATGTTTCTGTCATAGAAGAATTATGAGATTTGCTGATTGATCAATTGATTGATTGATTTTAGGAAGTGGAAAAAAGAAAGATCTCGTACGCAGAACAGCATAGAAAAGCAGTGTTAATCATTTTAGCAGCAATTATTTATTTTCTTATTTTATAGTGTTTTGTTTAATCTACCCAACTCTTGTTGCTTTTGAATGGGATGGGACTAAATCCATATGATGAGTGATAGGCTATGTGTTCAGAGGATTCCAATGAGAATTTGCTCTAATGTCAGGAAATGACTTAAACGTCTGATCTGTACGATCTGTACACACCTGCAGAGTCAAGCGTATCTGAGTTGCTTCTCCTAATGTTTCCAGGAAACTAACTACCATGCCAAGTACATGACTTGTTGCCTGGCAACCTCAGGACCCAGCTTTCACTACATTTTGTAAGCACTTCTCTGTTGCAGGTTTATGTTATTTTGGGAACTCACCTCAGAACCCTATGACCTGGTGTCCACAATCAAAGCAAAGTCAAAGATGGAGAAAATTTTCTAGAAAATTTATAAAATAATCTTATTGCTATAATTACTCCAAACTTTTGAAAAAAATTGTCAGATTTTGATGCACTTTAGCATAATCAAAGTCATGATTATTTAATGGGTGTACAGAATCCACTTATTTTCTAGGTCGAACTAGAGTGATAATTTTTGAGTTATGGTTCAGAGACAACGGCATATTGTAGGAATTAGAAACTTGCCTCTTTCAATAGGTAGGGCCAGCTGACCCTCAACTGCATGATAAATCCACTTGTTGCTATCAATTTTGCAATACATACATGAACAAACAGTATGTTAAGCTCTTCACATAAAATAATATATTTAATTATCACGAAGACCATATGAGGTAGAGGCAATTTTTTTTTTTTCAGCACACGTGATACAAACCCGTCTGTACAGAAACATTAAGTTCAGTAGTTTTCCCTTATCCATGATTTTGCTTTTCATGGTTTCAGTTACTTGCTTTCAACTGCAGTTTGGAAATATTCAATAGAAAATT
Source organism: Pongo abelii (assembly GCF_028885655.2). NCBI lineage: Eukaryota > Metazoa > Chordata > Mammalia > Primates > Hominidae > Pongo > Pongo abelii. The sequence goes on from NC_071992.2 coordinate 36,573,649, forward strand.
CCAAAAATAAACAATTCATAAGTTTTAAATTGTGAGCCATTGTGAGTAGTCTGATATCTTGCTCTGTTCTGTTCCATCCAAAGGATGTAAATTATTCCTTTGTCCACAGTGTGTGTTAAGTGCTTAGTTAAGATGGAAAAGGTATTAAATTTGTGGGTGGTAGACATGAACAGAAATGTGTTACAATCTCTGGTTTCAGGCATCTACTGAGGGTCTTGGAATGTAACCCCGGTGAATAAAGGGCAATGCTGTAATTTACAGAAATTTCATAAAGTCACAATTAATGGTTAAGCTAGGATTTGGACTCATGCAGTTTGACTCTAGTTTTTGTTTTCTTAAGGCTCCAGAACCAATTCTGACCTCAACAGGAATGTAAGAAATTATAAGATAACACATCAGTGGCTTCAATGAATTTAGTTGTTTCTAGGCAAGCTCTAAATGGCCTTACTCAGACGATTAGATCTTGCATTATTCCTAAGGCCTAATGTCCCCCTCCTAGGAACATTCTATTTACCAAATCCTGATCCTTCCCAATAAGAAGGATACATTTCTGCCCAGTAACTTCACAACTTAGGAAAGAAGCATTATTTTTGAAGGTTGGTTTACTCATTCACTCAGTTTACTTGTTTGTCAACTATTATTTGCCAGCAATACACTTTGTGCTAGGAATACAAAAGATAATAATTCCAAGCGGCATGATTCTCGAAAATTGAAACATGATCTTTGGTTTCATAGTGATTTTCTGATTTAAACTTGTTTCCTCATTGATAAAATCACAACAGTAACAGAGCTGCTAGCTAATGGGTTGTTAATGAGGTTTAAATGAGATAATGCAGGGAAAGTACATAATGCCTGGCAAAGGGTAATTACTAAGCAGAAAAATACATGGTTTCAGGCATTAGCAGCACAAGGTTCAATTGGAGCCAAGAACTCACAGAATATCACACTCCTACGAGTTAAAGGAAATAATAAGGATACACACAAATGGTAAGAGAAATAGTTTGAGGACATCCGAAAGGAGGGGCACGGAGTGGAAACCACAAGCAACAGCCGGGAGATGAACAGATATTTATTGAGTGCCCACTATGTGCTAGGCATTGCTCTAGGTGAGAGGAATGCAACAGTGACCAAAAAAGTTCCTGTTCCCATAAAAATTATATTGAAATAGGAGAAACAGATATAGACAAATATACGCTATGTAAAAAAATACATATGCTATTTAAAATTAGAAAAGTGCTGTGAAGCTATTTGAACCAAAATTAAACCTGCAAGAGGGAGCAGGCCCTGCAGATAGATGGGGTTGAGGAAAGACCAGCTTTATGTGGAAGGGAGGAATAAATGCACGAGCTCTGAATCAGAAGCATGTGACAAGGAAGCTAATATGTTTGAAGACAGTGAGTTAGTAGGAGACTGGCGGAAGACGTAGCTAGAAAGCTGGCAGTGGCATTGATCATGCAGGAGTGTGTAAGCCACGTAAGAATTTGGGTGAGGTGTATTAGGCATGCGGGACAAATTGTCGACATACTTATGTTATTTATGAAGGTCTATAAATTAGCTCATTTAAGTATTATCAAAAACTCATTTATTCTCATAGAATCACAGATTATTAAAGATGAAAGGGACATTCACATTATCCATTTTGGCTATAAATCTTATACTTGATTCTCTCATACAATGTCAAAATAACAGCAACCACAGTAATGACTTGTGTTTAGCAAGTGCTTACGTATTAATCATTGTGTAAACAATGTTATACACTCTTTTCATTTTAAAGTCAGAAACAGATGATAAAAATAAGTCTCACAGAATTAAAGTGGCATCACTTCCAGAGAACCATCCAGTTCTGCTTGAATAATGCCAAAGTGCGGAAACTTACCATGTTAGGACAGGGTTGACAATGAGCATATGCAGTTTCTCTTTGTGATGATATGAGTCATTCTGCTTTCTGTCTTTCTCATTTACCCTTCCTTTATTTTGTTTTGCAAACTTCTTTTAAGGTATGTGTATGTATATGTGTGTGTGGGGGGCGGGGGGAATTTTCTTCCCCAAATAGGTGTGACTGGCATGGCCACTAGAGTAGTTTGAGTAGGAAGAGGATTTCCAAAATGAAATTAGGGAGACTGACAATATCATAAAAGCCCTCACAAGGCCAATTTTAAATGTTCCAAGGTTAAGTGTCAATTGCTAAGTCATACACTCAGAAACCTCAAGACATGCATTGTTCAATCAGAGGCAGACTTACATTAACCAAGGTCACAAGTACTGAAGTACAAGATCAGTAAATCCATTTATTATTGAGGAATAAAAATTATGAATGCTAAGGAGACTGGAAACTTGAGCTCTTCATCCAATGTGTTATTGTCCTGTGAGTATACAAAATATAAACCTAGAGTATAACGAGAAGATTGCATGGAACAAGAATAAAATAGTTAGATCATTTAAATTTCTACTGATACCAAGCTAAGACTTTTGGTATCAATAATACAGGTAGGATGATGAGTCCTTAGGCTGACCAGCCCACCAGACAGTGCTCAGATGAGCACTGTGAATATTTCCCAAGTGTTTCTTCATTGTTCATGGTTTTGCGGTTGAATTACCTCCTTATTTTTTTAAATGTAGCACAACAATAAACAGAGATCCCATATGGACCATTTCTTACATGGTAATGCTTTACAGATACCACAGTCTAGCAAGAGTAATTAAAAAACAATTCTAGCCTTTACTCGTAGCTTTCAGTGAACATTAATGAGGATCCAATTCTTAACCCACAGCAGGAATGCACAAATGGAATTCCTCTTCAACTGCACTTCAATTCTTTCACAAACTGCAGGTACTTTGAGCCTCCCATTATGTAATTACTTTCAGATCTCTCCACAAAACACCCCAAGATATCCTGCCTGTAAGGAATTTGTGCTTTCCTCCTTCCCTAGCCTCCTGCTGGACCCCCACTCCCTGAGAGTGGCTATTTACTTTTATAGTCCCACTCATCAGCTGTGCCAAGTTGCTGTTAGAGGGTTGGAAGGACTGGCAGCCACCATGTCTGAGTCTCCCTCTATCTGCAACAGTAAAGTTCACAGAGTGCCTTGGGAATGCATTTTTTCTCACACTCAGCCTGATTTTCTCAGGCGAAATTCTAATAGAGAATTCTCAAGGATGAGTTCTGGTCAATAACATTCTCCATCTTGTTATATCTATATATAGTATCACAATAAGATACCTGAGGATCAGGTCAAGGTCTCTTCAAGGTGACCTTGTTCATCTCTTCTCTGAGCCATTATCAGGAGATAATATAATCTAAACATCTAAGGAAGATATTATTTTGTTCATGTTCAAGTTATTGAGCAACATTTTACAGTGGCCCCTGGACCTTAGTACTTCATGATTATACAGAGTTCGTTGATATTTTCACAACATTCATGTCCTTTTCTTGCTCAGGGTCCACCTTTGTTGTATCTCTATTAAAGCAGCAAAGATAGTAACTTTAATTCATAACTGCCTGAAATATTTGTTGAAAGAACTGAGGTAGCCTGTAAGTGAGTTCTATAACCTTTTATTTAGATGCTATCTGGTCACCTACCAACACGCTCTTGGCAAAAAGGGAATAATACCAGTTTGGTATCATACACCTGGATATTGAGAGACCACATACACATAGGCATAGGCAAAGATTCACACATTGGAACTATTCTCATGGAAAATACTTAATGTAGCAAGACTTTTGTAGAAATTATGTCAAAGTATGGTGTTCAGAATTATTGAAAAATGTTATTTGACCTCACTGTGGAGGAGTTCTGGGTTTCTGAGCTCTCTTCTCACCCAGTTCATACATGATGTCACATTATTTAAGTCTTCAACCTACTTTTTATGATATCAATATCAGCTTTGACCAATATATCTTAGAACACATTTTCTGTTGTTTTTCTCTCCTTTCTTATTTCTGACCTTGGACTTCATCTTCTTTTAATCATCTGCTGTTGCTCAATGGTACTTAATACAAAGCACTATTTTTCCAGCATTTTATTTTTATCTCCTACTTCAGTGATTTGTCAAATGCTACCTCTGTTTATGCTGCCTTTCTCCCACCCTTTGTGTATATGGATCTAGCTTAGCCCCCAGAAACCTTGAACTCTGTGAAAAACTGTATGGCCAATCACCCACTAAATTATGCCTAGTAACACCAAGTGGATATGGAAAGGAATTTTAAAGAAAACTACATTTTGTTTATGTAAATAAGAACATTTTTACCATATAAATTGTGCACACAATTGGACATTTAGCCTACTCATAACTAAGAAAAAAAGGGGTTATTGTTTCTGGCCCACAGAATGAAATGAAAATCATGCCTATTACATTTAGCTCCCAAAGTCCTTTTATCCATACTCCTTTAACTGGTTGTAATTCCAGTGGAATCTCAGAATTTGTAGGGTAATCAGAGATTATCTTGTCAAATTCTTTGCTTATGTATAAAGTTTCACTTAAAAATTCCCAACTAACAAATGTCTGTTTTTTTCTAGACCCTTCTCATGTAGCTTTGATCTCTGAAGAACCAATTTTGCACTCAGGAAAATCATAATCACGTTAATATAGATATTAATTTAAAAGAATGATTGCTGGGGAAGCGATGGTTTTCATCACACATAATTCCCACTTAACTAATACACATTATTCTCATTGTACAATGTAGGCATCAGAGGGGTTGGCGAGAAATTTCAGAAGTCTGGACATGAAATATGAGTCTTAGGAAAGGTAAGATAGCATTCATTATCTAAAACCAGTAGCCTCAGACAATACCCCAAACTGCCTATTACATAGGTAGCTGAAAATGCCAGTTCATATGAGAATCGATATTTTTGCCATTAGCCCTAATTGTGATCCAAATTAGCCTGTCAGTTCTAAACCCTGAATTGGTATCCTAACATCATGGAATTCTTTGGCAAACTAGAAATAACCAGATATGATTATTATTTTCCCAAATAAAAGGGTTTCAAATACTGGAGTAACGGATTCCAGCTAGAAAGATAGAGTACAACTGTCAAAGATGGAGTATGACAATTTTATGATAACTGAGATGCTCCTATACACACACACATACACGTGCACGTGCACACACACAATTTAAAAACATTACGTCAAAGCCAGCTTTGGCACTACAAAAGCTCAATTTGAAGAGTACATGGGCAGGGAAGGAGCTGCTTTAACAATCTGAACCTGCTTTCTCAGAGAAATGGGGCCGTGGTTAAGGCTTTGACTTCTCTTCCTTGGGAAAGGGCCTGCTCCCCAACTTCTAAATGGCTGTTCGAATCCTGGGGTATTGGTACGGAGGCCCATGATCCAGCTGTTGTATGGTCTCTGGGCTGTCTTGCAGAGAAATTATGACCTACAACATCAGAAGAATGATGTGAGCGCAACTCAAGATTTGCATAAACTGAACATTAGCAAGTCCTAATACTTAAAGTGGGATAACTAAGTAAAAACTCTCTCCAAGCTGTCTGACAGCCTTATGAATATGCAGATAGGAAACCAAAGACTGACTTCCAGTTGTCTGTAGTAAATACATCCGCCGAAATGTGCAGCCAAAGCGGAGGATTTAAGTCTACACAGTGTTTTCTTCTAAGTACAACACTTAGAGGCAAGTTTTATTATAATGTACTGAATCTATTGAGCATTCAAATCAGCTGATAGCATTTTTAAATCACAGTTATTTTGGCATTTCTTATTGAAAGCAATAGAAGAGTATCCAGAAGTAATAAATTTGTTTGTGAAAAGCAGCTTCGCTCGTGGTGGTTGTACATTGTTGTAACTAAGACAAAATTATGCAATAAATTTACAGATGTATTGCCTTTATTGTTAGCAATGGCCAGCTTTTTCTTGTTTATTTTAAGCATGTTTACACATAGAATTGCTTATGTTTTAATCATCACTGCATGGGCATATAGTTTAACCAAACTATTTCTACTACAAGACAAGGCTCAGGCTATTTTAATGGATGACATGCCTTCCCAAACCTTGGATTTGCAGCGGGTACTTACATCAAAAATGTTTTGACATATTCCAGGAAATCATTAGTTTTAAATGCATAATTCTGTCTGAATAACTCTCTCAATTGCTCTCTACTCCCTAAGCGTACGTGGTGAATGGCAGGGAAGAGGCATCTCAGTTACTCCTGACAAAGTAGATTGGACAATTATTTAAAATATGTATTTTTTATTTATTAGGGGTGGATGGAAAGCTCATTCTAAGGTGTCCTTGGTCTCCAGTTTAATAAGTTTGACTATCACCTCTATAATCATCTTTCTGTTCAGGAGGCATTTAATTCCCTATCTTCTCACTCAATGCTGGGATAGCTAAGTAATTATACTTTATTTGTTCTGCAATTTGAGTAAACCATATGGAATTTTCCTTCCTCTATGTTTAAAACATGGAACAAATTTGAAGATTTAGTATGAAACAAAAGAAGAAATCTGTTTCTAAGGGGATAAAACAAGAATAGAGGTTTCACATATTTTTAGTTACAGGAAAGAGTGAGTACCTGGGCAGTTTAGCACTGTGTTTCTACAAAGGAAAAGAAAAAAAAAAAATAAAGTGAACAGATGTCTGAATTCATAGGAGCCCTGTGGCTTGCATAGTTGAGGCCAGCCCTGTTTTATAGTGATTTAATTCCGGAAGTGAGGACATTATAGAATGCAGCCAGGGGACAGAGCTTTCAAGATAGACTGGAATCATTTCCTTGACAGAAATTTAAAAGTTCTTCTCTCTTCCCACTCCTCAACTTTCATCTCTGTATATTTTTCCTCTCCAGGATGCAGCAACATTGGTAACAACTTAAGCAAGTGACAGAATGGTAGCTCAGTGTGAGCAGAAAATAAATGGGAGTCCAGAGGGGAAAACATTTCCCTAACTGGGTACTCCAATCTTTCATTACTGGCTTGAGAAATAATCTTTGATTGCATCTCCAAGGCTACAGAAGTCGCAAACTGTGCTTAGTACACCGTTCTGCTGCCTGGTAATCAGCCAAGAATGATTAACCTGGATTATCACACCTCTTCATCAAGAACTGTGGTCCTGTCCTCAGTTTTCTCTACTCAACTCCCAACCTAAGTCATCTCTAGTGTCTCCATCTTCATTGGTGGTTTTATTACCCCATCCTGTCACTCAAGATGGAAGCCTTAAGAATCTTCCTTTGTGCCCACCTCTTGCTCACTCCACCCTACCTGCATATTTCATATCCTATTGATTCTGCTTCCTAAACATTCTGGAAAATGTTTCAGTTTCTCGATGTTGCCCCCTCTTTCTCTCTAAACCTCCACACGCATTTTTTCCTCCCCTTGGAGCCACCACTTCATCCCTGTACCCTATGCCTCCTACACACCTCCCCACACAAGCTCCTCACACCCTTTCACATTCAGGCAACCCTTCTCTTCCTTCAGACCCAAGTTTAAGATGACTGTCACTCCAGGAAGTGCAGAGGTTAAGCCGGGAGGTAGACTAATGGGCTCCACAGTTTGCACCTTCGCTTACTAGTTATGTGTCCTGTAACACAGCTTTGACATCTCTTTGCTTTAGTTTCCTTCTTTTCAAAATGGGGATAATAAGAAGAGCAACATTAATGAATTGTTATGAATGTTAATGAGCCTGTTCCTTCCTACTCAATAAGTAATCCCCAGAACAGTACCAGTCATACCAGCTGGAAGCTTATGGAGATGCAGAATGATGGATCTACCCCTGTATTTGGTGTACCACAATCTGCATTTAAACAAGATTCTCAGGTGATACATACATATGTTAAAGTTAATTTTTTTTTTTTTGGTATTTTTTTAGTAGAGTCGGGGTTTCACCATGTTAGCCAGGATGGTTTCGATCTCCTGACCTCGTGATCTGCACGCCTTGGCCTCCCAAAGTGCTGGGATTACAGGTGTGAGCCACTGCACCCAGCCCACACATGTTAAGGTTGAAAGAGCAGTAAACAAATGAATATGAGGAGTTTAGTGCAAAGCCTGGTGTAATTTAATATAAGTGATTATCATTATCATTTTCATTATTTTTATTCCCAGTTCCTAACCTATCCTATGTTCCCCCACCCCCACCTTTTATTTATTTATTTATTTTTTGAGTCGATCTTTTGATCTATCGCCCAGGCTGGAGTGCAGTGGCACGATCTCGGCTCACTGCAACCTCCGTCTCCTGGTCTCAAGCGATTCTCCTGCCTCAGCCTCCCAAATAGCTGGGACTACAGATGCCCAGATAATTTTTGTATTTTTAGTAGAGAGGGGGTTTCGCCACGTTGGCCAGGCTTGTCTCAAACTCCTGACTTCAAGTGATCCATCCGCCTTGGCCTACCAAAGTGTTAGGATTACAGGCATGAGCTACTACACCTGGCCCTATGTTTCCTATTGTATTCTTTTATCAGCCCTGTACTTGTAGTTTTATGCATTTATGCATTTATGTATGCATTACATACTACAGCAAATGTTTATAAACCTGTTTCTGCTATTAGGCTATATGCTCTGTGTCAGTGTTCATCTTTTGACTGTCATATTTCTAGAACCTCGAGTAGGGACTAGTAAATACAAAGTGCCCAAGAAATCTTAGTCAAATAAGTAAGTCCCACATTTGGATTCTTCTGTTCTCAATGATGGGTCCCTGATCCAAATTACCTTGTTTTTTTGGCATAGGCTATGTAAATATCTGCTTAGCCAGTGTTTCTGCTTTAAGTTTCTGTCTACTTCAGTATATTCTGGTCAGTTCCATTCATGAAGGGATATAGACATTTTCCTCCTGGCTAGATACTTGAGCATCATAGTCTCATCAACATCAGCAACGCTAGAAGACAGTAGAAGTATCTTACACAACTGAGGCAAGCCCAGGAAATCTTAGTCAAATAAGTAAGTCCCACATTTGGATTCTTCTATTCTCAATGATGGGTCCCTGATCCAAATTACCATTTTTTTTTTGGCATAGGCTATGTAAATATCTGCTTAGCCAGTGTTTCTGCTTTAAGTTTCTGTCTACTTCAGTATATTCTGGTTAGTTCCATTCATGAAGGGATATAGACATTTTTCTCCTGGTTAGATACTTGAGCATCATAGTCTCATCAACATCAGCAATGCTAGAAGACAGGAGAAGTATCTTACACAACTGAGGCAAGTTATGTTGCTAGAAGAAAATGACAGAAATTTACCCCTTGACCTTACCTACATGGCTGATAAGCCTACTCTATGGGTTATGGACTGAGTTCCAAAGAGTAGATGACAATAGGACCATGCTGGTCAGAGACTGCCGAGACAAAGAAAGGAGTGCATCTAAGGAAAGTATGCCTGATGCTTCCAGCACAGAGTCTAGCAGAGTGAAAGCTCTGCTTAAAATGTTTGCCGTGATTCTGGGGACCTAGAAGGCTGCAGGCTGTACCTGCTCTTGATAGTTCTCTAGGCTTTCTAACTGCTCAAGCGGCTAAATTAGGAGCGATGTCCAAGAGATGGTGGGCAGCAAACTCACTATCACCAAGTGTGATCAGCCTTGTAGGATGGTAACTCCACCTCCCACCAGGGTTTTCTGTAGAATGTGGGGAGGAGGAGAAAGGGGGAGGGAAAGTAAGTCACACACCCATCTGCCAACAGGGGCTCAGGGCTGGATGCTCCTTCTGAGTTCCCAGAACTGGCAGTGATGAAGGCTAATAGGATATAAATAGGATTGAATATTTACCCTCAAATTAGGTGTCATTAAAATGGATTGCAACACCAATCACTGGATGAGCTAGTTATCTTAATGAATACCTATTATTATAGGCAGCACTAAGATTACTTTCTACTGTTTCCTCCCTCTATCCCATACTCTTTGCCCTAGATTGTGGAAGAGTAGGGAATTAACTAAAGTGATGACAATTATTTTTAAAAATCAGAAATATCTCTTTTTTGTACATTGCTCTGTTGAGAGTCTTCAATCCAATCTATAATAAAATTATGAAAGGAAGTGCATGGAAGATCAATTCCTTTTCCTAGTTTAATCTAACATATTTCTGCTGCCTTCTGACTGTTGGAAATAGATTAGATTTTCATAATGCATGTCATTTATAGTCATTGTAGGGGAAGGTTTGGGGGATCTCTTCTCTAATATTTTTATCAGAAGGTGATTTAATTCTTCATGAGTCTCGATGTACTCTTTGATTTCTACTTTCCCTCCCCCATAAAATTGATGAACTAGTATTGCATCTTAATCACAATCCATTATATTAATAGTTCTTTCATCTGAAGTGCTACCCTAGTCATCACTACATTTAATCCTCACAACATCTCTTTAGGACTGTTATTTCATCTCCACTTTCTTAAAGGGAATTGGGCCTCAGAAAGTTCTAGAAAGTTTCCCTAGCTAGTCTATACTACCAAGAAAACTAGAAACCAGTTTTGGGCACTTGGGGAAATCATGACATGTAGATAAAGTTGAAAACTGAAATGCAATTGTGAGTGACATGATGTCCTGGAATGCCATGTGTATACAAGGGAACAGGTTCTCTAGACTCCTTGCATCATTCAGGGCCATGAACTTGATGGCACCAGGGGAACGTGGAGAAGCTGATGATGCCACATGAAGTCTACACCAAATATCATCCTTGAGAGTCTTTAGTTTTTTTAAATTTTTATTTTTTTTTCTCACCAATCATGCACAGAATGCAGAGGAGATTTCCAAGGCCCTGGAGGATTGAGAGTACACAAAAAAGAAGGCAGCCTGGACTCTAGATTTCCCACTACAAGACTCTAGATTTCCTGCTAAAAGAAGAGCTTCCCAGGAGGTCCCCTTGACCACACACATCTTCACTGGAGTTTGAGTGAGTCAAGATATCTATATCTATATATCTATATATAGATATCTATATAGATATATAGATATATAGATATATATAGATATATAGATATAGATCTATATAGATATATAGATATAGATATAGATATATATATAGATATATAGATATATAGATCTACATAGATATATAGATATAGATATATATAGATATATAGATATATAGATATATATATCGATATATATAGATATATATATAGAGAGATATATATATCGATATATATAGATATATAGAGAGAGAGATATATATATCGATATATATAGATATATAGAGAGAGAGATATATATCGATATATATAGATATATATAGAGAGAGAGATATATATCGATATATATAGATATATATATATATAGATAGATATAATTAAACCACCGAGATTTTAGGGTTATTACAGAAGTCAGAAAACTTATGGTGAATACAGATATCGAACCAAAATTAATTATATCTATGAATTACTCTCACAGGAGAGAATTCTAGTTTTCTCCCTTGTTTAAATTGTTAGTCCTTGATTTATTGAAATGCCTTTCCTACAGTGTAGAATGAGATAATGAACCTGAATAATAATTTATTGAGTCCAAATCGTGCTTGTGATTTTTTTTTTCCTCATTCAAAAAATCCTTTTGAGTAAAAGAGTAACAGAAAAATACTTCTTTGTTTGCAGGAAAAAGTACATAATTTAGTTGTATTTAAATACGGAGGTGAACTTAGGGTTTTTTCCAAGCCTGGAAAATAGAACAGAAATTTAGCAGGAAGGTATGGCACTGATACATGAGGTATAAATACCAAAGGCAGAAATTAATTATGTCCAAGAGATGTTCCTGGAAAGCTGTTAATCCATTGTTTTTCACCCGTTGTCAGAGCAACCACTAGAGATGAGTGGACTGTCAATAATAATCAGAGTCAAGTCGTGAACTCTTAAAAGTGACAAATGTAAAATCTCCAAATTGAAAGAAAGAAAAAAAAACAAAAACAAACCCTTAGGTGCTGAGGCCTGAGGTCTCAGTGACAGAAGGCAGCTGGCAATGTGTTATTTGAGGTAACTTTTCTTCTCTTTTCTCAGGAGCCATGCTGGACAAGAACTCTGTTGTAAATGTGATGTCATACCTGCCGTGGAAGTTGCATTGTGGTCTTGTGATCATGAAAACTAGCATTAATAGCTTCATTAAAAATAAACACATCTGGCTGGGCGTGGTGGCTCACACCTGTAATCCCAGCACTTTGGCAGGCTGAGGCGGGCAGATAATTTGAGATCAAGAGTTAGAGACCAGCCTGGCCAACATGGTGAAACCACATCTCTACTAAAAATACAAAAAAAATTAGACTGGCGTGGTGGTGCATGCCTGTAATCTCAGCTACTCAGAAGGCTGAGACCAGAGAATCACTTCACTAGGGAGGCAGAGGTTGCAGTGAGCCGAGATGGCGCCACTGCACTCCAATTTGGGTGACAGAGAGAGACTCCGTCTCAAAAAAAAAAAAAAAAAGAGAAAAAAAAAGAAAAAATAATAATAAATATGTCTAACCAGACCCTAAAGTTCTCTTTTTTCAATTATGATTTTTAAAGCTAAAGGATTTTAGTAGAGTAACAAACAAGAAACAAGGCCAAAATAGAGGGCAGATAGAGGAATAGAGGAAACACAGAGAGAAAAGCAAAGCTTTTGGGAGAAAGGGGTGTTCAAAAATCTAGCGCAATAGGAGTGCTGCAGTCCAAGCGAAGAAAGAAAGAGGGCAGTATTGCAGGAAGAGATAAAACAGATGGAAGCCAACTTACAGAAGATATTCAGTCACATTCTTCTTAGAAAATACCATTAAGTAACATAGATTTAAAGAAAATTTACTGAAAAGATCTGAGTACTATCACTTTAAACTTATATAAAAACTGATAAAAAGAATTTTCACAGTGTCATGTAATGCAGTGTGGTGATTACATTCATGGCAATTAGACTACAAAGGTATTATATGTATTAGATAATAGTTATAATTAATACATAATATGTATATAATATGTATATATGTATATAATGTATATAATAATATATGTATGTAATATATAATATGTATATAATGTAATATATAATATGTATATAATGTATATAATATGTATACAATATGTTTTATATATAAAATATCTATAATACCTATAATAAGCATGCCTATAATATATAATACCTATATTTTAATAATAGCTATAATATAAATATTTATAATATATAATATAATATGTGTGCATTGTACAGATTTGATATATTGATAATGTCCATATATCAAATATATTTTATATGTTATATGTAATATATTGATCTAATTATATAATAGGTATAATATTATATTATTATATATTAATATATGATATGTATGATATATTATGTGTAATATGTATAATTGTATAATACATAATGTATTTATTTATTAATATTATACATAATATACATAATTACATTATGTATTATATGTAAAATAATAGGTATAATATACCTATTATATAGTTAGATCATTGTAATTATATATAACAAAATATATAATATATGTATATTTAACATATATATTTTATAATGTATAATACATGCATTACATATAATACATACTCTAGGTAGATATAAATCTATACAGGTATGCTATATATTGTATATATAAAATACATACAATGTTTATGTTATATATGTTAAATACTATAGGCCATATGTATATAATTTATAATATCTATAATACATATAAAACAAGTGAGTACTCTGTGTTTGGTGAGTTTAATTTCTCATCAAATTCACACACCAGTCTATAGAATTTGGATTCTAACTTAGAGACGTAACTCTAAATTTGATAGTCTGTCTACCATAGCATTCTACAAAGAGAGTTGGCCGAGTTTTCTTTCTGTTATTCAGTTATTAAAACTACTGGTTTTTAATTTAATTTTCTGTTACAGACCTGAGGCAAATGGTGCTGAACTTCAAGAATGAACATTTTCACTATTATAAATGCCTAGAGTTATTTCACCCTAACAGTAACCTGGGAACAAAGTCAGCTTCTCTTGCCTTAGTTCAGTGTCTCTGAAGTTTGCTTGGCACCAGATCACCTGCGAAGTTGATCCTGGATTACCAGTACTGGTACTATTCCCATAATCCCCATGAAAGGAATCTGGGAATCTAGATATTAAACAAACACCCCAGGTAATTTTTATGATCAAGGATCTTTAAGAAATATTTATACCAATCAAACACTTGCCCTTCTGAGAATCTACAAATGTTCAAGAACAATTCATAGATAGTATGTTTTTAATTGTATTCTAATTAAGGCTGGTATTTCTAACTTGAAATGACTAGAGATTAAAACATTTTTTATTTCATGACATGAGTCAGATATTAGGACCCATTATAAAAATATAAAATTCATATATAATCTACAATTCTCTTTATTAACAAAGTTTTATGATGCTCACCTTCAATCTCTTTCTTTTATTTTTTTTAACTGTTGGCATCTCTTAACATCTTTACTTTCACTTGAATCTCATTTCTCCTTGTATGTTCTTCAAATGAAACAGAAGCACCCTGAGGTCTCAGACTAAATTCACTTTTTATGAACAAAGCTTCACCTGTCTTGACTGCTTACTTAATATGATAATTTCTTTTAAGAATGTTAATATTGATCTTTTAACAAAGTGCATCAAGAGGAATTTTTCTCTTTGGCTGAAAGCATGAACTGGAGTGGTTAGGAGTATTATTTGTGCTAAGTGTCATGATTGCTATACTGCATGTAGCCCCCTGACTCAGGTCACCATGGCAGTGCCACATCTCTTCTACAGTTTCTGAATACCTAGAAAATATTTGAAGTACTGTCTCCAACAATCTGACCTTGTCATGTCGCTAAAAGTCTGTGTATATTTTTCTTATTTGCTGTGGATAGGGGAAAAAGCAGCATTGACTTGGATTATTTGTTTTATTTTAACCACTTCATGGAGTTCCACTTGAAGAATAGTTACATTCTCACTAAACATTGCCCATAGTTTCTTGGAATCTGTGGATTTCAGCAAAACAACATAGAATAAAACTCCAAACCCTCCTAATATTAAATGTTGAAAGAAATATGAGCTATACCTACATTTAAGACAGACGAATCAAAATGAATAAGACAATGATTTGCTCAATTTTTTATGAACTAGTGAGTGAGGGCGGTTGTAGTGTAGTGGGTTAAATGGAGGAATAAATGTTTGCAATCACAGATCATCAGAAGCAACTCCTACCACCACAGTTAAAAACAATCACAAATAGGGTGGGCTTGCTGAGCACTTTCCTGATGCATTGTTTATTGTCACACATTTTTATGGTTACCATAGACTTGATGAATTTGTATTTGACAATCATTTGTATTCATTCATTTATTCATTTTCCAACCCACTTATTCCAGTTCAGAGTGGTAGTTAGCCTGAGCCTATATTGGCAGTTCAGGGAACCAGGCGGGAACCAGCTGGGGACAGGATGTCATCTCATAATAGGATGCATCCACACACACCCACACACTCACTCAGACTGGGACATGTAGATGCGCCCATTCACCTCATGCGCACAGCTTTGGAATGTGTGAGGAAATCTGAGTACCTGGAGAAAACCCACGCAGACGTGAGAAGGTGCAAACTCCACACAGGTAGCGGCCCTGAATAACAATCAACTCTTTTTTCATCAACCTTATAAGGAAACAACGTTGAACAACATGTTTTTTTGAGGACCCGCTGTACAGCCAACTGCATACTTTAATATATATAATTTGGAAGATTTGACATATGTCTATTTATAAAATTGTTAACCACAATCAAGAGAACAGACATTTCCATCACTCCTAAATGTTCCCTTATGCCCTTTATAATCTACCATTTCCTCCACCTCCATTTCTAAAGAACCACTAATCTGCTTTCTTTCACTATGGACTAGTTTGATTTTATAGAATTATTCTTACTTTTCTTTTTTTTGTCTTGCCTCTTTCATTTGGGATAATAATTTTAAGAGTAATCCAAAGTGTCAGCTGGCCCGGATTCTTATGTGGAGCTCTGGGGGATGCTCCACTTCCATGCTTATTAAGGTTGGCAGAATTGTGTTCCACCCAGCCATAGCGCGGAGATTCCCTTGTCTGTCAGAGGGACATTGTTCTCAGGTTCTGAAGACCACTCACATTCCTTGGCTCATAAACCGCTTCATCCAGACTCAAAGCCAGCGATGGAATGAGAAGTCAAATCTCTCTGACCTCATCCACCCCACCTATCCCTCTGCATTTCTGTTATGCTTGCAGCCAGAGAAAGTTTTAGGGGTTTTCTGTTTTGTTTTGTTTTTTTGAGACGGAGTCTCACTCTGTCACCCAGGCTGGAGTGCAGTGGTGCGATCTCGGCTCACTGCAACCTCTGCCTCCCGGATTCAAGCAATTCTCCTGCCTCAGCCTCTCGAGTAGCTGGGACAACAGGCGCATGCCGCCAAGCCCAGCTAATTTTCTGTATTTTAGTAGAGATGGGGTCTCACCGTGTTGCCCAGACTGGTCAAGTCTCTGTTTCTAAAGACTCATGTGATGAGGCTGGATCCACCCAGATAATCCAGGATAGTCTGTTTATCTTACAGTTTATAACCTTAGTATGAAATCCCTTTGTCAATGCTGTATAACATTCACAAGTTCCAAGGTATAGGGGGTAAATATTTTGGGGAGGCCATTCTTCTGCCTATCACATCCTCCTTCAGTTGCTTCAGTCACAATCAAATTCTCATGTTCATTAGATTGGATCTACCTTAATAAAGTCGAAATCTCTCCCTCCTTCTCCTTGGAAATTCCATTGTGCCATCTGGTTTTTCTGGTGAGATATTTTCAATAGGCCCCACTGACTCGAAATTTTCCCTGAATGACTTCTATATTGTCTTGCCTTAAGTGAATATGGCTATCACCTGAGTAAACTGCTGCTTCTGCTGTGTTCTCGAAGGAGTCAATTTATTTTTGCCCATGCAGAAGCACTCCTGGCCAAAATGTAATGTCAGGCTACCTAGCTCCGTGTTGCCAATTACACGCCACTTTCCCTCCCTTTCTCCCTCTTACGGCATTTGAAGCCCATGATATAAACCACACATCCATTATCTCTGTTTTTAAAATAATCTACCATTATCTTGATCACTTTTCTTCAGTCACTGAAGATATCAGCACCTGGATTATGACCATCTTTTCATTATTATTTCTAACATAAAAATTAGATATCCACCAGATAAACCAAGCAACATATTGGACTCTCAGTCTTGAACTCCTTTCTCTTCATCATCTTGTCACGCACCCTCTTTCAACTCTTCGACTCCCAAATTGTATGCTTTTGTTCTTTTTCTTTTCTTTCCTTTTCTTTCTTTCTTTTATTTTTATTTTATTTTATTTTTTTGAGACACAGTCTCACCCTTTCGCCCAGGCTGGAGTAAAGTGCTGCAATCTTGGCTCACTGCAACCTCTGCCCCCTGGGCTCAAGCAATTCTCCTGCCTCAGCCCTCTGAGTAGCTGAGATTACAGGCACCCACCACCATGCCTGGCTAATTTTTTTGTAATTTTGTTGGTGACAGGGGATTTCCATATTGGCTAGACTGGTCTTAAACTCCTGACCTTAGGTGATCTGCCCACCTCAGCCTTCCAAAGTGCTGGGATTACAGGCATGAGCCATCAGGCCTGGCCCCAAATTGTATGCTTTTTCAGTTAGCAATAACTGTACAATGCTCAATGTCAAGCATCCCTCTTCTTGACCACCAGCTCGTATCTCTCCATTTTACTCCGTGTGTTATCCCAATCCAGCGATGCATTGACCTGGATGACATCTATAACGCATGAGCCCCTCTTGTGTTCAACTGATTATCACCCTTCTTATGCTCTCAGTCCCCCTTTTTCTTCACCTAGCTTCCATGTTCTATTATCCCTTACATGTGCCCTCACCATTGTAACTCCACTTCCTACCATGGTGTTTATCTGGTAAAATTCTTGTCATGGTTCAATCTATCTATTCTCAGCCTATACTTGAAGCAGAGAAAAATTTTGCGGGAGAACTGATACTTGCTGCTGATTTACTTTTCAACAAAATTTAAGAGTGATCTCAGTGCTCCCAAGCAATTAAATACGTTTTTGTATTCAGTTCATTCTCTCAATCACCGAAGTGACTGCATCTCATCTCTCCCTAAAATTTAACAATCTCTCCTCTTCCTCAATCTAAGTACCCACAATGATTTTTGTTTTACTGAGAAAATAGAAGCATGTAGAAGAAAACTTCTACATGTGCCTCCTAAGAAATCTACCAAAATACATTCTTCTGTACCAAAAATTTTGTTTTCCATCATGTTATAATGTATAAACTATTCTTGCTTTAATATAGGTCTAACATCTTTCCCTTTCTTGAATCTACTCACACATTATAAAGGTTCAGTTTTTTTGCAGTTATATTCTTTCTTTCGTTCATCATCATTTTTTTTCTGTCCGTCTCTACTGGATAATTTTCATCAGTGCATCAGCATACCACTGTACATTTAAACACACATGTTCCTCTTTAAACCACATTTAACTGTTTCATTTTACTACTCCTCATTACAGTGAAACTGCTCAAAAGAGTTCTCCGCATCTGCTGTATCTAATTTATTCTCTCTCATTATAACTTGAAATCTTCTAATCAGGTTTTGGCCCCTGACTTCACCCCCAAAACCAGCATCAATAAAGTCATAAGTTATGTAGGCACTGAAAAATTTATAACAATTTTAAAGTTTACATCTTGGTTAGTCTGTGTCATTTGACGTAGTTGTTTAGTTCATGCTTCCTGAAAAATGTCCACACCTTCGCTGCTGGAACATCTCTTGTGTCTCCTAATTCGCAAGCACATCATTCTCAGATTCATTGGACAACCTTCCTTTTAATCTCAACCTCTGAATGTTTGAGTGTCCCAGGGTTCACTTCTCATCAATCTTTATTTCTGTGTCTACATTCATTTAATAAGTGATCTCACTCAGCCTGATGATCATAAGTATCCATCTGCCTGAGGATGATTCAAAAGTGTGTATTTCCATCCATCCTGCTTCTCTGAACTCAATGTTCTTTTGTACAAGCACCTATTCAACAATTCCACTTGGAAGTAAAATAAACAACTTAAATTGTTCAGGTCTAAAAATGAACTTTTGTTTCCCCTAGCATGTACACATTACTTCCCTCTGTATTTCCATAACAATAAATGTTACTTTTATTCCTTCAGATGCTCAGACACAAGTCTTTGAATTATTTATTTTTGAGAACTCCTGTGGTGTGAGTTTCACAGTGTGAAAAGAAGGAATTAGCTATTGTACCTGTATTACTAAATATTTTTGCATTCTTCAGTCTTCTTCAACCCAAGTCAATTCTGAACATGTTTTAGATTAGACTTCTAAAGCCACAAGCTTCAGAAATTCAATGGTTCTCTCTTACCTAGAGAAAGAAACCCCAGATTTTAAAATACTCATTCAAGGTTACTTGAATGAGTAACCTTACTCCAATCTTCCCTGTGAATTTCATCTCTACATTTTATGAACCTTCTATTTCTACCAAATATTCACACACGCATGCTTTCAACTCTTTTGATATTCTGCCCTGTTTTTTCTTTTCTCCCTTACAATGCCATCTTTTGAAATCTCTACCAAAAATACTCTTAGTTTTTCTTATAAATATATGCTTTAAGTCCCAGCTACTACCATTTATTCTCTGTTAAAACTCTTCAGATGTCTTCTGGTTTCCAAAGACAGTAATTTTCTTCCTCTGAGCTTCTCCAAAGA
The DNA here is from genome assembly GCF_028885655.2 of Pongo abelii. Classification (NCBI taxonomy): domain Eukaryota; kingdom Metazoa; phylum Chordata; class Mammalia; order Primates; family Hominidae; genus Pongo; species Pongo abelii. The sequence goes on from NC_071992.2 coordinate 36,593,275, forward strand.
TCATTCTGCATAATATTCATAAAGTACATAATGTATTATATCTCTTATATACATATTTAGATTTTTTAAATTAAAATTGCCTAAATACTTGCAGGTGAAATTGTGACTAATAATTATCTGAATGTCTTGCAGTGCCTAGCACAGTACATTTACATCTATTTGATAACAAATAAATGCTTTTAAAATTTGAATTGGTCTTACATATCAATTTAATCTCTAAAAAATAAAATTTTCCTCTCATAAATAGCACAATTATTCTAAGATTGAGGATAACAAAGAATATTAACTAAAGTACAGTCAGAACAAACAAACCACACCAATTATTTTAGCAGAGATAATTTAAAATAAAGAATTGTTGGGGCGAGCATGGAGGCTCATGCCTGTAACCCCAACACTTTGGGAGGCCAAGGATAGCAAATCACTTGAGCCCAGGAGTTCGAGACCAGCCTAGGCAACATAGGGAGATCCCGTTTCTGCAAAAAAATTAGCCAGGATGGTGGCACATGCCTGTAGCTCCAGTTACTTGAGAGGCTAAGATGGGGGAATCTTTGAGTCCTGGTGGTGAAGGTTGCAGTGAGCAGTGATTTTTGCCACTGCACTCCAGCCTAGGTGATGGAGTGAGACTCAGTCTCAAAAAAAAAAAAAAAAGTTGAGTAGTTATTAAAAATCTGAAAATTCAAAGGTGTACACTAAGCTATCACACAATTATCAACTACAGGAAGCAGGTACAATCCTTAATACTAGAGTACTAGAGTAAAGGGGGAGAGATTAAGATTATTAAAATTATTAGACATTTGGCAGAAGATTTCTGGAGCTAAAACACAGAACTTGAAGGAGTAGGCATTGCTCAGTGAATGCCGGTGTCTCTTAGCTCACTGAAAAGCCACATGGTGCTGGGCAATAGACCTACTGAAGGGACTTTCAGCTGGCTGCCACTGACTTGTGTGAGGGGCCTAGATGAAGCTGGTGCTACAAGTATTGTGGAAAACTGCAAACTAGAATTAATTGCTGCTACAAACAATTACCGCTGCTGGAGGGAAGAAGTATTGCCGAAATGACGCTAGAAAAAACTGAAGGCCAAAAAAAAGAGGAAAAGGTAATGAATGGGAAGGAGTGCATTTTCCCTCCTCCTGCTTTTGAGTTTCTTTCTAGTGTTCCTTATTGGCAGGGCCTGAAGAGAGCAGATGCAAAAACTGAAATGTGGTTGGCAGAGTCCCGGCCGCAGAATTACAAAGCAGAATATAGAAGAGTGAGTTTGAAACAGAAATAGCAGCTTAATTCCTGGCACACACAGGCACCCCTTAACTCCAAATGCTGATTGCTCCCTTACAAACTACAGAGTCAAAGACGTAAAATGAGCAAAAGAAAATTACTTAAAATAGATGAATATCTCATTGTGATGTTTAGTGATGTTTCAAAAATATCCCTGTTTTATTGCAATACCAAGATGTATATATTAGGGTGAACAGGTTAAAAAAAAAAAAAACACTGATGTTTTAAAAAATTCTTTGAAATTTTTAAGTAAAGTTTGATAAACAATTAATCTTAGAGGTTTTTCCTTGAATCTTTGGCTTGCCAATTGGTAATTCAACAGGTTTTACATTTTCATGGGTTTTTATTTATTTTGCATTTAAGAAATTCTTGATTATTTTATAGTATTCTATTGCTTTGCTGCTAATGTTTTCTCAAGTGTTTACTGCAGCTATCCTTTGGAATATTTTCTTATACAACTGATCTACCCAAGAGGAACAAGTGTATTACAACAAACCCCTCTGAGGTTTGCTCAGAAATCCTCTGGTCGAAAGGAAGATATACACACTAGACTGTATTTCTTCTAAACTGAATTCCTAAGACTTGTCTGTTGGGTCTGGGGAATTGTGTTAGCTGCCACTACTAAGTCAGGAAGATTTGCAAACCAAGGAACAAAGGATCCTATTAAACAAAAAAAAATTATATTGTGACTTTTATGTTCTCTACTCCAGTTCAAGTTTATCAGGGAAATGTCATGTTGTAGCTGAATTAATACTGATCAAACTCAATTTGCATATAATTTGGCTTTCAAGAAGAGATGGAGAGGAAGAGAGTGAGAAGCATAATTTTTTTATTAAATCAAGTATACTTGCTTTCCTTATATTGTTTCAAATGGAAAAACTTTATTTAATAGGAAAGCATTTTGTATCATCCAAATCTCTTGCCACCGTGTTAGACGATCCCAGATGAAGGGGTTTGCACAATAGTATAAGTCTATCATGATTGGCACTGATGAAATTCTCAGTGCTTAGCAAGAATATGTGATATAAGAAATTATTCATTCATTCATCAAATATTAATGGAATGTCTACTATTTATGAATCATTGAATCCAGTAATTTAAAGCATTTTTTCCTAATCCAAAAAGGAAAAACATTTCTACTTCTTTCTCATTCCATATAGCCTTCTAACTTTGATTCGTATTAAGAATATATACCTAGATATAATAAAAGAATTTCAATTGAGAGATCAATCTTATCTAAGCAACTGACTTTGATTTGTTCTGAGGTTCATAAAACCCACTCCAGTTTCTTCAATATTTAGATACATGGTCTGCTATTCACACAAAATAGAATTTCCTTTGCTTACCTCCTTTGCAACCATATGTGACCATTTGACTAAGTCTGGACAATGAGTTGTAAGCAGAAATGTTGTGAAAGGCTTCTGGGTAATCTTAAATGGAGCTGAATTGTCTAGAAGAATATTTCTGTTTGTTTGTTTTGTTTTGTTTCCATTTCCTTTTCTTCTTCTTCCAGCCTGAAACTCAGAGCTCCACCAGCTATTTTATTTTTATTTTTGTTTTTTTGAGACAGAGTCTCGCTCTGTCACCCAGGCTAGAGTGCAGTGGCACCACCACAACTCAGTGCAGCCTGGAGCTCCTGAGCTCAAGCAATCCTCCTTCCTCAGCCTCCTGAGTAGCTGAGACCACAGGTGCATACCACCAAGCAGTTTTTTTTGTTTTGCTTTGTTTTGTATACAGACAGGAGTCTTTCTATGTTGACCAAGCTGGTCTCAAACTTCTGGCCTCAAACAATCCTCCCACCTCCGCTTTCCAAAGTGTTGGGATTACAGTCATGAGCCATCATTCCTGGCATGCTAGTCGTCTTAGACTTTCAGCGTGAACTTGAAGAACAAGCCTAGTGCTAGAAAGATGAAATAATCATGGAGTCACTGTAGTAATCTTGCAGTGACTGTCCTTTAATCTGCTTTATGTGACAAGAAAAAATCAAACTATATTTTATATGAATCACTGTAATATAGATTTTTCTTACATGCAATTGAACCTAATATTCCCTGAAAATCAAACAAAATTTTTGTTGTAGAAAACTATAGTTGTTTTCATTCTTTTAATGCTTTTCTTAAAATTGCAGTATAAATTTTTAATTTAAATTTCTACCTAAATTATTTAGAATTTCTATTTTCCTTTTAAATGTTATAAGTAACTTAATATGATTTATCTGTTGCACAAGAATTCCCCCTTTGTCTTTTCCATGTTGTTAGAGATGTGGTTCTGCCATTTTTACAATAAACACATCAATTTGTTTTTAATTTAACAGCTGATGATTAATTAAATTTATCAAATAGGTATTGATTTCTGTTTCCACTACTCATTTTGAATTCCTCACTTTACTTCAATGAGTAGTTTTCTTTTGATTTGTGTAAATGATTTCCTAATACTTTTTATAATTGTATATCTGTATATCTGTACATGTTTTTATGTCAGACTTTCTTGAAAGATAGTTCAGTTCAATATAGAATTTTAGATTCCTAATAATTTCTTTTAGAACTTTGAAAATATCACTTTATTTTCTTCTGGAGTGTATCATTGCTTAGGAGATATCATCTATATATCCGTGACTCATTTGAGTTATTCTGTCTCTCTCTTTTTCTATGGTATATTCTCTCTTTCTACTGATGTTCTATATTTCATAATTATGAATCTTAGGATGCATTTATTTTTACTTAATCACTTTGATTCTTAGAGGTTTCGTTGTTTTGCTATGTTTTTTTTAATGTGAGGAGTCACATCTTCAATTATCAGGAGCTCTCAAGTATTAATCTCTTCACTGGCATGTCTTCAATTTGCATATCCTAGAACTTCTATTAGATATTTACTCAACTTGAGCTAATATTTGAATATAATGGAAATTATGGTTCAAATTTCAGTGATTTGCACATGGTTATCCAATTTTTTCAGCAGCTCTTGTTGAAATATTGTCCTTTCATCACTGAATTGCCTTTGAACCTTCCTCAATATTTTATTGTCTATATAGGGCTCATTTTGTTCATCTATTTGTCACTGCACCGATACAATGCTGTTTTCATTACTGTAGCTTTATCATAAGTACCAAAATTATGTAATGTTAGTTCTCCAAGTTTGCTTTCCTTTTTAAAATTTTGATTATTCTCAGTCTTTATACTAAAAATTCTGTGAAGATTTTGATTGGAATTGCAAAAAATATGTGGATCAATTTGGGGAGAATTGACATAAGAATATTGATTGTTCTGACCCAAGAGAACAAGATGTAGGTTTGAATTTTTATTACACTTTTAAAAATCTATTTTACCAATGCTTTGGAATAGTTTTGGAACAGTTTTTCCTGCCCACTACACAGACAAAACCAATTCACTGAGAGCATTGCATTGTGATGCAATTCACTGAGAGCATTGCCCTCAGCTGGCACGAGGGCAACCACATCACGTGAGTGATGAGTTATTACTCAAATCAATCTCCTCAAGAATTCAGAGCCTAGGATTTTCAAGGAGAATTTGACAGACACAGGCCTATAGGAATGGGTGTTGCTGATTTGTTGGGGTTGCAATCACAGGGGTGTGGGAAATGGTCCTCTTGCACTGCGTCCATGTCCGGACGGGATCACAGGACTGGTTGGAGCATGAGGGTGGAGCCATTGGTTTTCAGAAATGCAAAAGCCTGAAAAGACATCTCAAAAGGCCAATCTTAAGTTCTACAATAGTGAAGTTATCTGCAGTTACTACTGGGAAAGTTCCAAATCTTGTGACCTCTGGAATAATGGCTGACAATCATTTATATCTAAACCTTAGCATAATCCAGGGTCCTCTCATCCTCCTAACCTGGAGTTCTTTCATTAGTTTTACAAAGGTGGTTTAGTTTTGGCAGGGGCTATTATCATTTAAACTATAAACTGACTTTCTCCTAAAGTTAGCTGGCCCAAGCCCAAGAATGACCTAGGCAATTTGGAGGCTAAAGGCAAGATGGGAGTTGGTTAGATCAGATCTCTTTAATTGTCATAATTTTCTCACCTTTATAATTTTGGCAAAGGTAGTTTCAGTTTTGGTGTATGAGTCTTGCACATATGTTCTGACATTTATCCCCAAGCATTTCATCTATTTTATGTCATTATGTATGATTTTTTTTTTACTTCAATTGCTAACTGCTTACTGTAAGCATATAGTGATATAATTGATTTTTGTATGCTTATCTTGTATATTGCAAACTTGTTATACTCACTTAACTTTGTGGCTTTATTCATAAATCCCATCCAATTTTCCATAGTCAATCATGTCATCTGTGACTAAAGACAATTTTGTATCTTTATTTCCACCTGGATGCTTTTATTTATTTTACTGGATTTATTGCACTGATTAGAACTTCTAGTAAAGTATTGAATAGAAGTTGTGAAAGAGGTTATCTTATCTTGTTCCTGATCTTAGGTGGATATTCATCAGTAAATATGATGTCCCCTGTAAATCTTTTATGAATGTTCTTTATCAGATTGGAAAAGCTTTCTTATATTCCTGTTGACTAAGAGTTTTTATCAGGCAGAAATGTTGGACTTTGTCAAAGCTTACTCTACATCTACAAAGGTGATCAGATAGTTTACTTTTTTAGTTTGTTAATACGGCACATTACGTTGTATGATTTTGAAATTTTAAACTCTTATATTCTGGAGTAAACTTCACTTAGTCATTGTATTAGTTTCCTATTGCTGCTGTAACAAATAGCAAAAAAAAAAAAATCAGTGGTACAAATATATTATTTTTATTGTGGAGGGCAGAAGTCCTAAAATTGGTGTGCTTGTAGGGCTACATTTCTTCTGGGGGCTTTCTTGCCTTTTCCAACTTCTGGAGACTGCATGCATTCCTTGGCTCATATTCTTTCCTCTGCCTCTTGAAGAAGCCAGCCCATAGTTCACCTGTCTCTCTCTTTCTCTCTTTCTTTCTCTCTCTTCTCATCTATGACTCTATAATCACATTTCCTTGTCTGACTTTGGTTCTCCTGACTCCCTGTCTCCCTTATAATGTCACTCCCCTAGCTAACCCAGGCAATTCTCCCTATATGAATACTCTTAATTTAATCACATATGCAAATCCCTATTGCCACATAAAATAACACATTCACAGGTTCTGGAAATTAAGACATGGGCATCTTTGGTGGGAGGGGCATTTTTCTACCAAATAATGCTAGAAACTAATGGTAGAAAAAAAAATATATATTATGTTTGTTTGTTTAGAGTATTTAATCCACATGTATAAAAATATTGATATTGCTGGGCAAGGTGGCTCATGCCTATAATCCCAGCACTTTGGGAGGCTGAGGTGGGCAGATCACGAGGTCAGGAGATCAAGACCATCCTGGCTAACACGGTGAAAGCCTGTCTCTACTAAAAATACAAAAAAATTAGCCGTGTGTGGTGGCGGGCACCTGTAGTCCCAGCTACTTGGGAGGCTGAGGCAGGAGAATGGCATGAACCCAGAAGGCAGTGGTTGCGGTGAGGTGAGATCGTGCCACTGCAGTCCAGCCTGGGTGACAGAGCGAGACTCCGTCTCAAAAAGCAAACAAACAAACAAAAAAATTGATATTTAGTTTTCTGTTCTTATAATGTCTTTGTCTTGTTTTGATATCACGATAATGCTGGCCACATAAAATAACTTGTAAAATTGGCTCCCTCTTCCATTTCCAGGAAGAGTTTTATAGATTTAGTATTATTTCTTTCTTTAATGTTTGTTAGCATTCAGTAATGTTTGGTAGATGCCAGTAAAGTCATCTAATGCTTGGAGTGGCCTTTGTGGGAAGATTTTCAACTACAAATTCAATTTATTTAATAGATACAGGACTCTTAGAATTACTTATTCATATTTAAATGAGATTTGGTAGTTAGCATTTCTCAGGAATCTTATTCATTTCATCTAAATTGTTGAATGTATTGTCACAAAGTTTTTCATAATATTCTCTTATTTTTTAAATATTTGTAGAATGTGTATGAGGAGTGTTATCAGTTCTCTCATTCCTAACATTGGTAATATTACCTTATCTCTTTTTTTTCTAATCAGATAGGCTATTAAGTTTATCAGTATTATGGATTTTCTCAAATATCTAACTTTCAATTTATTTTCTCTATTGCGTTTCTATTTTATTGATTTTTATTTTGATCTCTATTTCATTTCTCTGCTTACTTTACATTTAATTCGTCTTTCATTTTTTAGTGTCTTGAATGGAAGATTTCTTGTTTTTTAATAGAGTCATTTAATAACAGAAACTTCACCCAATTACTGATTTAATGGCATCCCACAAATTTTAATATATTTTATTTTCATTCTCCTCCAGTAGCAAATATGTTCTAATTTCTAATTTTTTCTTCATTGGCACATAGATTATTTAGAAATATATTGTTTTGTTTTCACATTTTGGGGGAGTTTCAAGAGATCTTTCTGTTATTGATTTCTAATTGAATTTCATCACAGTGAAATAGCATACTTCGCATACCTTAAAATTTTTCTAATTTATTTGGATTTGACTGATGGCACAGAATATGGTCTGGTACAGTAAATATTCCACATGTGCCTGAAATAAATATGCAGACTGGTGTTTTTGGGTGAAGAGTTCCGTAAATTGTAATTAGGTCAAGTTATTGAATATTTTATTTAAGTCATCTAATTATTTGCTGACTTTCTGCCTACAGTTCTGTCAATTACAGATAGAGAGATACTAAAATCTCCAACTATTAACTGTAGATTTATTTATCCTTGCAATTTTATTAGGTTTTTTCCATGTATTTTGAAGCTGTTATTAGGTGCATGTTAGTTCATTTTATGCTGCTACAATAGGATACCACAGACTGGGTAATTGATAATCAATAGAAATTTATTTCTCACAGTGTTGGATGCTGGAAAGTGCAAGATCAAGGCAGTAGCAGGTTAGTTTTCTGGTGAGGGTCTAGTCTTAGTTTCTAATATGGCACCTTAAGTGCCACATCCTTAGGAGGGAAGAAATAAGTATCCTCACATGACAGAAGGCAGAACTGCAAAGATAGCAAAATACCTCTGTCAAGCCCTTTTATATAAGGATGCCTAATCCAATTGGTTAATTCTTGTCTCAATAACCTCCCAAAGGCCATGTCTCCCAGTACTGTTGAATTGAGGATTCAGTCTCAACAAGAATTGTGGAGAGGACAAAAATAGTGAAATCATATCAATGCATAATCTTTAGGATAGTTGTGGTGTCTTTATGGACTTAACTCTATATCTTTATGAAACTGACTCCTTTAGCCTTGTGAATATTCTTTCTTCTGAAATATTTATCTGATATTGGCATACTCACCCAATTTTCTTCAGTTAGTGATTAACATATCATTTTCTACCATTTTACTTTAATGCATTTGTGTATGTATATTTTAACTGCTTCTTGTAGTCAGCATGTAATTAGGTTTTGCTTATTTATCCATGATAAATATATTCATTATACAGATATGGCAATCTGTAGGTTTTAATTTGGATGTTTAGACTATTTACATTTAATGTGGTTATTGATATTTTCATACAGAACTCTATCTTCTTACTCTTTGTTTCTATTGACAAATCTGTTTTTTTTTTTCTGTTTCCTTTTTCTTACCTCATCTTGGATTAATCCAGTGGTTTTTAATGATATAATTTATCTCCTTTGTTAGATTATTACCTACAATTACTTGTTTTATTACTTTAATAGTTGCTTTCAAATATAATATAAATATGAGTATTTGAACTCATTATAGTCTACCTCTCAATAATACTCCATCAATTCAGATATAGCATAAAAAATGTACAAAAATATAGTTCTATTTCTCCCTTCCATGACTTTGTGCTATAGTTTTCAAATATTTTACTTTTACTTACATCATAAATTTTATACTATAAACTCCACATTATGTTTTCATTGTTTACCTTTAAACAGCTGTATTTTAATATATTTACATAACAATAAAATTATGTGTATTTAACCAGGTAGTTACCAAATCCAATGCATATAATTCCTTTTTGTAGTTCTGCATTGCTGTATTGCCTCATTTTTCTTTTTAACTGAAAGGTATTCTTTACTAATTTTTGTAGTGCACATCTAAGACTGAATTATTATTTTACCTTTTGTATATGTGAAAAACTCTTTCTTTTGACTTAATTTTTTCGTATCTTTTCTTGATATAAAATTATAAGTTAATAAAAGGCTTTTGTTTGCTTCTTTCTTTCTTTTTGTTTCCAGTACTTTAAAAAATATTACCCTCCTGTCTTATAACTTTTTATTCTGATGAGAGATTTTCTGTCATTCTTATCTTGAACATATATCAACAATGTGCCATTTTATCTCTGGAAGCTTTTAAGATTTTCTCTTTATAGTGAGTTGATATGGTTTGCATGTTCTGTCTCCTCCAAATCTCATGTTGAAATGTGACATCTAATGTTGAAGGTGGGCCTAGTTTGTGGTGTTTGGATCAGGGGGATGGATCCCTCATGAATGACTTGTTGCTTTCCTCACAGTAATGAATGAATTCTCACTCTAAGAGCTCACATAAGATCTGGTTTAAAAGAGGCTGGCACCTCCTGCCTCTCTCTTTTGCTCCCTCTCACCATGTGATGTGTCAGCTCTCACTTTTCTTTCCACCATGATTATAAGCTTCCTGAAGCCTCACTAGGAGCTGAGCAGATATTAGCACCATCCTTGTACAGCCTGCAGAACCATGTGGCACATAAACCTCTTTTCTTTATAGATTGCTCAGGCCGGGCATGGTGGCTCATGCCTGTAATCCCAGCACGTTGGGAGGTTGAAGCAGGCAGGTTGCCTGAGGTCAGGAGTTCAAGACCAGCCTGGATGACATGGTGAAACCCCATCTCTACTAAAAATACCAAAATTAGCTGGGCATGGTGGTGCATGCCTGTAGTCCCAGCTACTCAGGAGGCAGAAGAATTGCTTGAACTCGGGAGCTGGAGGCTGCAATGGGCCCAGGTCATGCCACTGCACTCCAGCAACAGAGCAAAAAAGAAAAAAATAATAAAATTACAGTCTCATGTATTCCTTTATACCTATGTAGAACAGACTAACACACTAGTCTTGAATAACATTATTTAATGTGTATTGGTATAGATTTTCTCATATTTATTGTGCTAGGGTATCACTGAGCTTATTGAATCTATTTTCTTATAGTTTCAATAAAATTGGGAGGAAAATAGGAAATTATTCCTCAGATATTTTTGTATTTTTATTTGGAATCTACAGTGATTTCGATCATACATGTATTGAATGCTTGAAATTGTCCCAGATGTCACTGATACTTTTTTCATTTTTTGTTATTTTAGAAAATTATTCTGTACTTCATTTTGAACTGTTTATATTGCTATGTCTTCAGGCTCATTAATCTTTTTTTTTTTCCCAGTGTCTAATCAGCCATTGATCTCATTCAGAAAACGTTTCAACTAACACATTTTAGTTTTCACCTCTCAAGTTCAAACTGGGTCATTTTAAAATATCTTCTGTGCTTCCACTTAATTCTTTGAACATACAGAGAAGAGTTTTACCAATTATTTTAATGCCATTTTCTACTATTTCTAACATCAACGTGAGTTCTGGATCAGTTTTAATGGGGCTAATTCTGCTCTTCGTTGTAGGTTGTAATTTCCTGTTTGTTTGTATGGTGCCATCATTTTTTATTGATGCCATACTCTGTGGAGCTTACTTTCTTGCATACTGGAGCTTTTACATTCTTTTAACTATTCTTGAGCTTTGCTTTAAATTACTTGGAAAGACTTTGATCCTACAAGACTGATTCACTAAGCATTACTAGTTTTCTCCTTTTCCCTTGATACTAAAGCAGAATCTTTCTGAGTGTTCTACCCAGTGCCCCATATATTTTTGATGTTTTCCAGTCTGGCTGGGAAACAGGTGTTATTAACTGCTCAATGTGAACACCAAGTACTGATTCCCTCTAATCCTTTGGGATGGTTCTTCCCCGGCCCTGAGTATTTTCCTAATGCATATAACATATATGCTAATCAGTGCTTTGTGGCATACCCACCAGGGACCTTATGTAGATCATCAGAGTTTTCTCTTTGTGTAGCTCTCTCTTCCCTGGTACTTTGTCCTGTGAACTATAAGCATTTTTGTCTCACTGAATTTTCAACTGTGTCTCGACTTAGTGAATCAACTAGACTTTACCTACGTTTTCTTTTCCTGTACTACATTCTGGCATCTCTATGATGTCAGTAAGCTGAGACAATCAGAAGATTTACTTCCTTTTTCTTTCTTTTTCTAGAATCACTGTCCTCTACTCCTCCTTATAAAACTCTATCATTTAGGAAATACTTATAAATTCAATAAGTTGTTTTATATAAGAAGAAACCTAGGCTCAGAAAAATTGATTTCTCTCTTACTGTTAGTGTGATTACAAAAGCATTTTCCATTAATTTACCTTGTTTTTTACTGAAAATGTGTGCTAAAATTGTCCCTAATCATTCTGCCCCATCTCCATAAACTGTTTATTGAGAATTGGTGGGATAGAACAAGATCCACTTCCAGTTCTATATATGCAATGCTAATCTGCATGACCACAGTGATCTTCCAGACTTTCATTCCATAGTATTCTTATGTATTCCTAGTTAATTTAAAGTTAGCTATTGTAGTTGGAAATAAAAATAGAGTTACACTGTATAAAGCTTGATATACAATCTTGCAACCTATGATTGAAGCAAACATCAAAGAACAATAATGGAGAAACCTGCTCCTCACTTTCTCAGTCCCCTGTCCTCAGTCTCCGACATTTCTTTATCTCAGGAAGGTAGAGATGAGTCATTGGTTGATTCTGGACCCACATTGCAGGGCACCTTTTTAGCTATTTGGAATTATTTTCAATTAACGACACCAGAAAGTGAGGGTTATGAAAAAAACCCAGCATTTTCTTTATTTTTGAGTAGTTATTTTCCACCTCTTAAAATGTTTTTAATCAAAAGAAGGAAAAGGCATGCATGAAATATAGGGTTTTAATAAATCCAAGTACAAAGGTGAACCTACTGGCTGCACAGCTCCACTGCAATTCTAGGAAATTAAAATTTTCATGCATTATCTGAGGCAATGTACAATTTCTGAAGGTCAGGCACCTCCTGGAATGTGTAAACTAGAAGAGCAAACTTTAGCTTCATTCATTCTTCATTGATGATCTTCATTTCTGATCCCAAAAGAAAATTTGCTTTTTAATAATGGTAATATTACTGACCTTTTCCGATGGCCTGTTGATTGATTATATAACCTTTCAGTCTGCTGTAGCATTGTGTGCCTTCAGCCTGTGTCCCATACACCAATTTAACTCAATGGGAAGAGAACACAAGGGTTGACCTATGGAATAAGAATTATAAAACATTTGGGCTATTGGGAATGCCTGTGTTCCAGAAAAGATAAAAAAGTAATTAACTATTGATCAAGCAAAAAAATCAAGAACATAGAAGCAAGAGGATAGGTATTACTTTCCCTGTGGAATCTTAGTTACCCAGGTAACCATATCCTGATTTGGCATTGTAGATCTTTAGATGTGTGTTTGGAAAGGAAAAGGGCTTCCATATTTTTAAAAAAATTTATTTAATTTTTGCATATGAGAAAATTATCACAAAGCAAGTGTCATTTGGAAGAGCAGAAAAAAAATCAAACATAAAACTCATAATAGGTGTATAGTGCAAAGTTTCCCTAGAATGATGATTAATGCTTAGAGGAAGGATTGATTTAAACAACTACCAGAAAAAAAAAGTAATATCATAACAAGTTAGAAGAACTGTTTCAGTCAAGGCATTTAGGATCTGCCATCCTCTAATATTAAAAATGAAAAGAAAGGAGAAAACAGATGAGGTACTAATATTTTATTCTATTTTAAATTTGCCCTTAGTTCTATTTTTGTTTCCATATCTTTTAAAAATCAATTTTCACATTTACACTGTTTAAGCAGAGATAATTTTGAATGTGGAATAATGTCAAATATATACTTCATTCTGTCATTAGGACCATGATATTCATGCATTGAATAAGTTTTCCTTGTTGAGACTATGCTACCCTAAATAGCACCTCTGCCCTCAATAATGGCAGTTGGAATTATAGGAATTTGTTGTTATGGGAAAAAAGAGGGAGAACAGCCACTTATTGGTGTGTGTGTGTGTGTGTGTGTGTGTGTGTGTGAACTTAGTCTCTTCTTGCAATGTCAAGAAAGTGATTCCATGATCCAGAATCAAGTTTTCTATTTGAGACCAAGTATTTAAGTCATTCAGGAGAATTTACAGTATGCATACAGAGATCTCTTCTCCATATTCTTTGGGAAACATATTTTTTCCTAATCCTAATTCTGAGAAAAATAAATTAAGAAATCAGAAATTAGAAAATATAATTCTCCTGTGGGAATTAAAATTAAACTATTAACATAGAAATGTAAAGCTTTGAAAGAATCCACTCATGTCAAATTGAAAGCAGAGCAAAACACGCTGGCAGGTGGAGTAGACAGTTGTGGCTAGCATTTCTAGAAACCAGAACAGGGGCAAGTAGACAAGTGATCACAATATAGTCAGTCAATCTCACCTGTGGCCTGTGGCATAATGTAAGTGTGCATTGTAGCCCTATCTGCTAACAGTGACTCATTCATTCTTGCAAATAAAATGCATTTTAATACATTTATCCTCATAGTATGCTTTATACTCATCCTATAAATGGCATTTCAGCAATTAAGTTTGAAAGCAAAATAAGTTCCTGTATTTACAATTTGACACACGATTTTGTGTAGTGCTTTTATCCTTGCAAAGAAATACTAATGTTGTGTTATCTGAATACCACCCAAAAATGCTCACTTGCCATCTTACAGTTTTGAATATTTGCTAAGATACAGGATTTAAAAAACACATTAATAGAAGAAATTCATTGGGTAGACGTGAACATGATTGATTGAAAATCTGTAAGAGAAGCAACAATGTTGATAACCAAGGAAAAAACAAAATCAGGGCAAACAGCCAAAATAGTTTAATCACTAAAAAGAAAAGGAGCTCATATAAAACAACTTGTATCCTAAGATCCTACATGAAAGTGCTTTTAGACACACTCAATATTATTCAGTTAATTTCATTTCAAATTGAAAGGATGTTTTCTACATTTCACATTTTTGTCATGTAAAAATTACAGGATAGGACAATAGATGTTTTGGGTATCATAAAATTTTATTTAAAGAATGGTGATTTTCGTAGCATGATTATCTTTCAAATTTTAAAATAATTTTAGTTGACATCTTATAGTTATATTTCTGTTTAATATTCTCTATTATAAAATATTGATATTAGGTATAGATTATACATGATATTGAAATTCATAATCTTGTCAAAATTTGTTAATTTATAACAAAAATAAATCATGCAACAAAAATAAATCATATGTAAATTAATATTGCTTAACAGAAAAAACCCTAAAACTTCTTAGCAAAGAAAAAGGATTCATTCTGTATTATGATGATCATTCATCATTACTTAACTATATATATATAATATTAAGAGAATATAAAATACTTTATGGTTTTAGATAATCTTTAAGCAATTCCTGGAATTTTTATTTCTTTTTCTAAAATCCCAAGAATTAATATTTGTTAAGTATTTGCAAACATTAGGAACTTTTAATTATAATATTATTTTTTAAAAAATCTCATCAGTTTTACATTTCACCTTTGGCTTACAGTGCATGAGGCTTCTTTTGAAGACTTGCTTTCACCCCTCAACACTCCAGGTTTTTGTAACATGCCTAAAATCCCCACTCTCCATGGATACAAAGCTGGACATGAGATCCTGGCTTGGCTACTCAGAGTTCTCTCGAATTTCCTGAATTTGAGGTAGAGGCATCATTTTCTGTCTTTTATGTTGACTTTTATTGTACATATACTCAAGATGCCAGTAACAATTGCCACTGACCAGATAGAATTGCTGGAGAGGAAGGCCAGTCAACACAATTACAGATGAGAAGCCAGAAAGGAGAAAAAGAATATGAAGACAAGCCACAAACTCATGAGACTGTTTGAGACTATGGATTCAATTGCACTATTTGAGACCAATTGCACTGCTTAATTTATAAGGTATGACAGTAAATATCTCTTGCTTATTCCTTTATTGTTGACTTAGATCTTGTTTGAGTTGGGTTTCTGTCACTTGCAGACAAAAGGGACCTAACAAATATTAAACATTACTCTTTCATAGAGACAGCTCTTTCTCTATTCAAGACCTGGGGGATTTATGGTTTGTAAGCAATTTCTTTCTTTTTTTCTCAACTTTTATTTTAGATTCAGGGAGTATATGTACAGGTTCATTAAAAGGGTGTATTACATGGTGCTGAGGTTTGAGGTGTGATTGAACCCATCACCCAGGTAATGAACATAGAACCCAATTGGTAGTTTTTCAACCCCTGCCTACCTCTCTCTTTTCCCCCTTTTGTTGTCTTCAGTGTCTATTGGTTCCCATATTTATGTCCATGAGTACCCAATGTTTACCTCTCACTTATTAGTGAGAACATGCAGTATTTAATTTTCTGTTTCGGTGTTAATTTGCTTAGGATAATGTCTTCCATCTGCATTCATATTGCTGAAAATGGACAGGATTTAGTTCTTTTTTGTGGCTGTGTAGTAATCCATGGTATAAAAATGCCACATTTTATTTATCCAATCCACAGTAAATGGGCACCTAGATTGATCTCATGTCTTTGCTATTGTGAATTGTGCTGTGACGAACATGCGAATACAGGTGTCTTTGGTAGAATGATTTATTTTTGAAGGTTGGAGTGGGGGGTATATACCCAGTAATGGGATTGCTGGATCAAATGGTAACTCTATTTTTAGTTCACTGAGAAATCTCCAAAATGCCTTCCACTATAGCTGAACTAATTTACTTGCCCACCAACAGTGTATAAATGTTCCTTTTTCTCTGCAGCCTAGCCAATGTCTGTTATTTTCTGGCTTTTTAATAATAGCCATTCTGACTGGTGTGAGATAGTATCTCATTGTGGTTTGATTTGCATTAATTAAACACCTTTAGCAAGATATTAGTAAACAATTTATCTTTATTGAGTTTTATGGACTCAATTAATCCTGCCTAGTCTTCCTTAGTACTCTTAATAATATTTGTAATATAAGAAATGTTACTTTTATCACATAATTTATCCTTCATTTTAAATGAACAAAACCAATATTGATTTCATTTTCAGCATTGAAAAGAAACAACTAGCATATCTTCTTTCATAATATACAGTCTTGCGGTTATTCATTAATTCAATAGGTAAAGGGTCTTCACATTTAGGAGTTTATACCACATTTGCTTGCTGCTAAGACACAATCTATTGGGTTTTCTTTACTTCCCTTCCTTTCTAGTTTTACAGGAAGGAGATTGTATTAGTCTATTCTCACATTGCTATAAAGAAATACCTGAGACTGGATGATTTATTTTTTAAAAAGGTTTAATTGGCTCATGGTTCTGCAAGTTCTTCAGGAAGCATGATGCTGGCATCTGCTTGTCTTCTGGGTAGTCCTCAGGAAACTTACAATAATGGTGGAAGGTGAAGGGGAAGCAAACTTGTCACATGGCCAGAGCAGGAACAAGACAGAACCTGAGGTGTCACACACTTATAAATAGCCAGATATTAGGAAAATTCACCCACTAGTACAAGGACAGTACCAAGGGGATGGTGCTAAACCATTCATGAGAAATCTACCCCCATTATCCAATCGCCTCCCACCAGGCCCCCCACCTCCAACACTGGGTATTACAATTCAGCATGAGATTTGGGCAGGGAAACAGATCCAAACTATATCAGAGATAAGTTTAATTATACTCTAGTTCATGACCCATTACCACTCTTGTTCCCACCAAGCACTCCCTTGTTTTACTTAATCCCTTTTATCCACTTCCCCTACT
Source organism: Pongo abelii (assembly GCF_028885655.2). NCBI lineage: Eukaryota > Metazoa > Chordata > Mammalia > Primates > Hominidae > Pongo > Pongo abelii. The sequence goes on from NC_071992.2 coordinate 36,610,494, forward strand.
CCTTCTTGCCTCCTCAGCATGAACAGCCATTTTAATACGTTGAATATGTATCTTTTTGTTTGCATGTGTGCCAACTATGACATATATCTCCTCACAGTCACTTCTTCCTTGAATCTGCCCACTTCTTCCACCTCAGTCAATGCTATAGCCCAGTGATTCCACTTGGGAGTTTTAAATTCTCCCAGCATAACACAATGAACCATACCATAAGGCATGGGATCTATCTTCCCCAGGGACCAATTCCCTTCCTCAACCTTAAAGTGAGGTGCAGTTAATTCCCCATGAGAAAAATTTTGACCAATCGAGACAGGAGCTGTGAGTGACCTAGACAATTCTGTCTCCATTCCAATGTCCTATTGACTCTTCCAAAGCACAATTTTTTTTCCATGGTGTCTGTCCAGAAATGCCTGGCCAAGCACATACACAAGACACAAGAGAGACAAATTGTGCCTTTTTGTAACTCATCATGAAGAGGTAGCCAGAACAGGAATGCCTCACTCTGTTTTAGCATCCCTTGCTTCTCTGCCCCCCTTCTATTTTTTTTTTTTGAGACTATATCTTACAGTAAAGAATAAACACTTATAATTCACTTCTGGCTCCATTTTGTAAAGTTATCAAATTGAGATACTATGCACTCTTGCAAATTGCAAATTATTCTGTTTGCATAAATTTTATTTATATAAGAATATTATTATGTTTCTTCCTTGTTTTCACTTGACCCTTAATTTTTATTTAAATTCTAACCTTGTTGCCATCTGTACATGAATTCCGCTCTAGTTTGCATTGCTGCATTTTACACATCCACTTACCTTCTGATGAATGCATAGATTTAACCCTCCAAATGCTTGCAACCACTAAAAACCAATAAATATCTTCAAACTTGTCTCTGTCTCTGCATGTATGTGAATATATATGTAAGAATTTCTGTAAGGTTTACATTCAGCAACAGAATTGCTGGACTTCTGATTCTGTGTATATTGAGTTCTTCAAGACTGCTTCCTGTTTTTGTCTAATCGATGCATCAGTCTGCATTTCCCCTGGCAGTGTAGGGGAGGTCCACAACATTGCCAACGCTAGGGAGTATGTAGTTTTCTAATATAAAGTGATGTTTTACTGTTGTTTTAATGTTATCACTAATAACACTGAATATTTTACTAACATATAAGCTATTTGAGTTTCTTCTTATATAAATTACCTTTTTATATATTTTATGGTTTGCCCAATTATTCCACTGAGGTGTATTTTTTCATGTTGATTTGCAGAAATTCTTTATCTCGTCTGTCGGTTTTAGGCACAACATACACTGTTATCTATGCATTAACTTTATTCGAGGTTTTCTTTAGTGAACAGAATTATTATTTTGATGTAAACAAATCTCTTTCCCGCTGTCCCTACCCACACCTCACTTTCTCTGTCTGTCTCTCTTTGTGTTCATTTATTTGTCTCTTTCTCTCTCTCTTTCCTTATAGTTCTCGTTTCTGAGATCCCACTTAAGAATCTTGAAGTGATACAATCCAAAAAATATATTGTTCTCACTTTTTTATAAAGTTTTAATTTTTCAATTTTTTTCTATTACGTGTTTATATTTTACTTTTTATTTACTTATCATGCCTAATATGTATGTGTTGTAAAGTAGGGAACCAGTGCTTGCAAAATATCTATTATGTCACCCAACCCTCCTTACTGATTAATAGAACTCATTTGTTTTAATACATATACGTAATAAATATATTTGTTTCTGGGGTTTCTATCCTCTTACCTTGTTCTACTTATCCCTTTATTTTCCAGTACAACAATGTTTTTATTATTAAGGCATTTTAGTAAATCCTAGGATGTTTATGACAAATTATTCTTTTTCATTTTTTTCAGAAATGATGTTGTTAATTACAAATCTTTGCTCTTTCATATTGATTCTAAAGTAAGTTTATCATATCCTTCCAAAAATGTTGCACTGGAATTTTTATTTGTATTATATTCACATTTTTATATTAATTTGAGAAAAATCCATATGATTACAATTGTTTTCCATATAAGAACATGTGCATGTGCCTTATCCAGATCATCTTCTATGTCTTTTATTAATGCATAAAATTATGTATGTAAGAATCTTTTAATGTTAGTTAATTCCTAGATTTTTTGTGAACTTTGCTGCAGTTGTAAATGATATCTTATTTAGATTATAATTTATAGTTGGCAATTGTTAAAGTAAAATTATGTCTTTTTGTAAGTTGATTTTATATTGCTAATTCTTTTTTTTTTTTTTTTTTTTTTTGAGATGGAGTCTGCCTCTGTCACCAGGCTGGAGTGTAGTGGTGTGATCTTGGCTCAGTGCAACCTCTGCCTCCCGGGTTCAAGAAATTCTCCTGCCTCAGCCTCCCAAGTAGCTGGGATTACAGGCATGCACCACCATGCCTGGCTAATTTTTGTATTTTTAGTAGAGACGAGATTTCACCATGTTGGCCAGGAAGATCTTGATCTCTTGACCTCATAATCCACCCACCTTTGCCTCCCAAAGTGCTGGGATTACAGGCTTGAGCCACCGCACCCAGCCTATATTGCTAATGAACTAATATTATCTCATTGTTCTAATATTGTTTATGTATTGTCTCTTCCCTTTCAATATTTATACTCATTGTTTCTTTTTGTTTATAATTTATGTCACTCCATGTTTCAGAATCAAGCATCCTATTTGAGTTGAGGTCTGTCACTAGCATCAGAATGATAAACAGTTGTGCAGTTCTGGGTCACATGCATTTATTCCCAATTTAAATAAAATGCATCAAGATTTTATATGTTAAGTATAATGATTGCTATAAATTTTGGAACATAGTCTTAATGGAGATTAGGACATTCTTTTACATTTCTTTTTTACTAAAAGTGATTACCAAAACTTTTAGGTGTACAACTGTATTATATATTTTTCTTCATTAAAATATAAACCACTTAACTAATTATGTGAAATTAGTGTAATCAAGATTACAAAAAAATATATAGGAAACTAAAAAGTTTTTAGAGTTTATTTCACTACCAACATAGATACAAAAATGTTACATGGCATATTTACTTACTGAATGCAAAGTATATTTAAGAAAATTACTACGTAAGAGATTTTACTCAGTTATTCAAGAATACAAGAATAAGTCAGAAAATATATCATCATAATTTACAACATTAAAAAGTATAATTGCATATATGTTAATGAATGATAGTATTCTGTACTTTTCTGTCCTTCTAATATCTTTATCAGGTTTGGTATTGGGCAATGCTGGCCTTGGAGGGTGAGTTAGAAAGTTTTTCTTCTGCTCCTATTTTCTAAAAGGGATGATCAAGAATTTATATAATTGCTTACTTGAATGTTTGGGAGAATTCACCAGTAAACTATTTTGGCCTGGCCATTTGTTTTTTTGGAAGGGTATTAATTATTGATTCAATTTCTTTGATAGCTATTGGTCTACTCATATCCTATTTCTCCCTGTGTGAGTTTTGCCTATTTGTATTTTTCAAGAAATTTTTTCATTTTACCTCAATGATTGAGTTGGGGAACATAGAGTTGTTTACAGTATTTTTTATCATCTTTTATTAGCAGTGTTTACTCTTCTTTCATTTACAATATTGGTAATTGGTTTTTGCTTTTGTTTTTGTTTTGTTTTGAGACAGAGTCTCACTCTGTTGCCCAGGCTGGAGGGCAGTGGCATTATCTCGGCTCACTGCAACCTCTGCCTCCCAGATTCAAGTAATTCTCCTGGCTTAGCTCCCACTAGAAGCTGGGATTACAGGTGGGCACCACAATGCCTAACTAATTTTTATATTTTTAGTAGGGATGGAGTTTCATCATGTTGGCCAGGCTTGTCTCAAACTCCTGACCTCAGGTGATCCACCTGCCTCAGCTTCCCAAAGTGCTGGGATTACAGAGGTGAACCACCACACCCGGCCACAGTATTGGTATTTTTTATCTCCACTCTTTTATTCTTGTTAATTTGACTTTTCCAGTCATGTTTATCTTTTCAGAGAAGCACAAGGTCACAGCCTTGAGACACAGATCCAGCTTTTGTTTACGTTGATTTTTTCTATTTTTTTTCTGTTCTCAATTTCATTAATTTCTGCTCTAATTTTGGTATTTATTTCATTCTACTTTCTTTAGACTTAGATTTGTTTTAAATTCCTAATATATATTAGATATTTTTAAATCTATTATATGCATTTAATCTTATAAACTCTGCTTATCAGCTCTGCTTTTACTATATCCCACATATTTTTATAAGTTGCATTTTAATTTTTTATTTAGTTACAAATTTTGAAAACTTTTCTTGAGAACTCTCGACCTAGATGTTATTTAGAAGCAGGCTGTTTAATTTCAAAGCATTTGGGGATATTTCATCTATTTTTCAGTTATTAAATTCTAGTTGAATTTTACCATAATCTGAGAATACATTTTGTACAATTTCTATGATGGCTAATTTTATGTGTCAACTTGACTGGGCCAAGAGGTGCCCCAATATTGGGCTAAACATTTTTTCTTGGCATGTTTGTGAGGGTGACTCTGGAAGAGATCAGCATTTGAATTGGTGAATTGACTAAAGCAAATTACTCTCCCCAATGTGGATGGGTATCATCCAATCCACTTAGGACATTGATCTTTCCCTGATCTCAATGCTCTTGGTTCTCTGGCCTTCAGACTCAGCATGGAATCTGCACCATTGGTTTTCCAGCTCTCAAGCGTTTGAACTACACCATCAGCTTTCTTAGGTCTCCAACTTGCAGAAAGTGGATCATAGGAGTTCTCTATACTATGGAGGCTCTCCATAATATCAGCCTCCTTAATTATATGAGTCAACACCTATGAGAAGTCTAATACATTTCTTTCTCTTCTTTTCCAAATCTGGATAGATAGACAGATAGATATTCTCTTGGCTCTGTTTCTCTGGCAAACCGTGAGTAATGTGGATTTTAGTACCAAGAGTTGTTCTACAGAGACTTAATTTTAATAATAAATTGAATTGATTATGTGGGTGTATTAGGCTATTCTTTCATTGGTATAAAGAAATATCTCTTTGGGAGGCTGAGGTAGGTGGAACACTTGAGGTCAGGAGTTCAAGACTCAGCCTGGTCAACATGGTGAAACCAGCTACTCAGGAGGCTAAGTCAGGAGAATTGCTTGAACCCAGGAGGCAGAGCTTACAGTGCATCAAGATCATACCACTGTACTGCAGCTTGGGTGGCAAAACGAGACTCTGTCTCAAAAACAAAACAAACAAACAAAACCTGAGACTGAGTAATTTATAAAGAAATGATGTTTAATTGGTTTATAGCTCCACAGGCTATACAGGAAGCAAGACACTGGCAGCTACTCAGCTTCTGGGGAGGCCTCAGGAAACTTCCAATTATTGCAGAAATCAAAGTGAGAGCAGATGTCTTATGTGGCAGGAGCAGGAGCAAGTAAGGTGCTGCACACTTTTAAATAACTAGATCCCACAAGAACTCACTCACTATCAAGAGAACAGCAGCAAAGGGAAGGTGCGAAACTATTCATGAAGGATCCACCCCCATGATCCAATTGTCTCCCACCAGGCCCCACCTCCAACATTGGGGATTACAATTTGTCATGAGATTTTGTGGGGACACAGATGGAAACCATTCATTCTGCCCCTGGTCCTTTCCAAATCTCATGTTCTTCTCACATTGCAAAATACAATCATGCCTTCCCAATAATCTCCAAAGTCTTAACTGATTTTAGCATTAACTGAAAATGTCAAAGTTCAAAGTCTCATCTGAGACAAGTTCCTCCTGCCTATGAACCTTTAAAAACAACTTAGTTAATTTCAAGAAACAATGAGGGCACTGGGTAAATACACCTCTTCCCAAAGTGAGAAATCATCAAAAGAAATGGGCTACAGGCCCCATGCAAACCCAAAACCTAGTAGGACAGTCATTAAATTTTAAAGCTCTAAAATAATCTCCTTTGACTCCAAGTCCCACATCCAGGGCACACTGATGCAAGGGGTGAGCTCCCAGGGTCCTCAGATGTGCCACCCCTATGTTTTTGCAGGGTTTCATCCCCAGTAGCTGCTCTCATGATATGCTGTCTGTGGATTTTTCATTCTCAGGTTGCAAGCTGCCTGTAGATCTATCATTCTAGGGTCTGGAGGATGGTGGCCCTCTTCTCATGGCTGCACTAGGTAGTGCCCCAGTGGGGACTCTGTGTGGGGGCTCCAACCCTACATTTCCTCTCCTCATAGCTCTCATAGAGATTCTGCATGAGGGCTCCATCCCTGTAGTAAGCGTCTGCCTGGGCACCTAGGCTTTTCCATACATCCTCTGAAATCTAGGTGGAGGCTCACAAGCCTCAACTCTTGCACTCTGCACACCCACAGGCTTAAAACCACATGGAAGCTGCCAAAGACTTATCACTTGCACCCTCTGAAACAGTGGCACAAGCTGTACCTGGACTCCTTTGAGCTGCAGCTGGAACTGCAGCAGCTGGGATTCAGGGAGCAGAGTCTCAAGGCTGTGCAGGGCAGCAGGATCCTGAGCCTAGGCACAAAACCATTCAATCCTCCTAGGCCTCTGGGCCTGTGATGGGAGGGGATGCCCCTGAAATACCTTTGAGGTTTTTTTTTTTTCCTGATTGTTTTTGCTATCAGTACTTGCCTTTCTTTTAGTTATACAAATTTCTGCAGCCTATTTGCATTCCTCCCCTGAAAATTGGCTTTTCTTTTCTACCACATGGCCAGGCTGCAAATTTTCCAAACTTTTATGGTCTACTTCCCCTTTAAATATAAGTTCCAACTTTGGGTCATTTCTTTGCTCACACATATGAGATAGGTTGTTAGAAGCAGTGAAGGCACATCTTGAATGCTTTGCTGCTTAGAAATTTCTTCCACCAGCTACCCTAAATCATCTCTCTCAAGTTCAAAGTTCCACAGATTCTAGGGTAGCGGCACAATGCAGCCAAGTTCTTTGCTAAGGTGTAAGAAAAGTGACTTTTGTTCCAGTTCCCAATACCTTCCTCATTTCTATCTGAGACTTCCTCTGCCGGGAATTTAATGTCCATACCACTACTAGCATTTTGGTCACAACCATTTAGTCAGTCTCTAAGAAATTCCAAACTGGCCCTCATCTTTCTATCTTCTTCCAAGCCCCCCAAATTCTCCCAACCTCTGTCTGTTACCCAGTTCCAAAGTCACTTCCAAATTTTCAGGTATCTTCATAGCAATGCCCCACTCCTCAGTAACAATTTTCTGTATTAAGCTGTTCTCCAATTGTTATAAAAAATACTTAAGACTGGGCAATTTATAAAGAAAAGAGGTTTAATTGGCTCATGGTTCCACAGGCTATACATGAAGCCTGATGCTGACATCTGTTCTGTTTCTATGGAGGCCTCAGGAAACTTCTGATTATGGCAGAAGGCAAATGGGGAGCAGACGTCTTAACATGGCAGCAGTATGAGCAATAGAGTGAAGTGGGAGGGGCTACACACTTTTAAACAACCAGATCTCGCAAGAACTCACTCAGTAACACAAGAACAGCAACAAAGGGATGGTACTAAATTATGCATGAAGGATCCACCCCCATGATCCAGTCATCTCCCACCAGGCCCACCTCCAACATTGGAGATTAACGTTCGACCTGAGATTTGGTGGGGACACAGATTTAAACCATATCGTGGAGTTTCTGGAGTTGGCTCTTTAAACTGATTAAATTTAAAGACACTAAGGACTCTATTTCCTTACTAGAAAAAAGAACATTGACATTTGATGGCATAGTCTGGCAATAGAGATATGCCAAATATTTGCATTGGATACACTGAATCAACCATTTATAAGAAGCAAGGAGCTGAGTGACCATGTATGTGATACTTTCAAACAATTTTGGAAAACTAATTTAATAAGATTGGCTGGTTGCTCTTACTGTAGGTGAACAAAAAGTGTTGAAAGAAAATTATGAGCTCTGGGATTCAAATTCTCAATTTAAGTGCTGTACAAATAAACTTAAAGTTTCTATGTGTGCCCTGAAGGAGAACTTATCTCCTATAGCCACAGAACTGATTTTGTTAGAAATTAAATGCAAAATCAAGATCACATTCTGCAGCTGGATGAATTACAAAGCTATTTGAAAACACACACACACAAACACACACACATTTTATTGGTTCTGTTTCTCTGGAAAAACCTGACCAAACTAATGCAGAGGTCTTAACAAATTTATTATTATTCATTTTATTTCCCGAATAACAATTCTGATATGAATCTAGTTCTGATGTTTGCTGTGTCTTTTCAGACCTCTTTTTCTGTCTTGCCTTTTGCCATGTCTTGTAATTGTACTTTGAAAACTGGGTCTTATTGTAGCAGGTAGTAGAATTGAGGTAAATGGGTCTTGAGTGTGTGAATTTATGTTAATCTGACTAAGAGTTGTACAGTACTTAACATTTGTTATAGCTTTAGGGGCCAGAGGGTTCAATTTATCTAGTGTTTTTGTTTTTGTCTCTACTTCTTTTTTTCCTTCCCAATTTTTATTTTAGGTCCAAGGGACACATGTGCAAGTTTGTTGTTACATGGGTAAATTGTGTGCCACAGGGATTTGGTGTACAGATAATTTTGTCACTGCTAATAACTAATTACCTAGTTATCAGATAATCTGTCTAATTGCCTATAGGTAGTTTTTTCACTTCTCACCTCCTCCCACCCTCCACCTTGAAGTGGGCCTTGGTGTCTGTTGTTCCCTTCTTTGTGTCTGTGTGTACTCAATATTTAGTTCCCACTTATAAGTAAGAAAGTGGAGTATTTGGTTTTCTGTTTCTGCATTTATTTGCTTAGGATATGGGCCTCCATCTGCATTCATTTTGCTGCAAAAGACATGATTTCATTCTTTTTTATGTTATGTAGTATTCTATGGTATACCTGTCTCATATTTTCTTTATCCAGTGTATCATTGATTGGTATCTAGGTGGACTCCATGTCTTTGCTATTGTGAATAGTGTTGTAATGAACATACCCATGCATGTGTCTTTATGGTAGAACAATTTATATTCCTTTGGGTGAATACCAAATAATGAGGTTGCTGGATCAAATGGCAGTTCTCAGTTCTTTGAAAAATCTCAAGACTGCTTTCCATAGTGGCTGAGCTAATTTACATTCCCATCAGCAGTGTATAAGTATTCTCTTTTCTCTACAACCTCTCCAGCATCTGTTATTTTTTGACTTTTTAGTAATAGCCATTCTGACCGGTGTGGGATGGTATCTCATTTTGGTTTTGATTGGGCATTTTTTAATATTCTTGCTGGCTGCATGTATGTCTTCTTTTTAGAATTGTCTCTGCTCATGCTGTTGCCCATTTTTTAATGAAGTTGATTTTGCTTGTTGATTTAAGTTCTTTATAGATTCTGGACAGTAGACCTTTGTTGGATGACTAGTTTGCAAATATTTTCTCCCATTTTGTAGGTTGTTTCTTTACTCTGTTGGTGGTTTCTTTTGCTGTGAAAAAGCTCTTTAGTTCTATTAGATTCCAGTTGTCAATTTTTGTTTTTGTAGCAATTACTTTTGGAGTTTTCATCATGAAGTCTTTGCCAGGGCCAACATCCAGAATGGTATTTTCTATGTTTTCATCCCTATGTTCTATGTTTTCATCCGTCTTTAGTTGATTTTTGTATATGGTTAAAGATAGGGCTCCAGTTTCAATCTTCTGCATATGGCTAGCCAGTTATCCTGCCACCGTTTATTAACTAGAGAGTCCTTTCCCCGTTGCTTGTTATTGTCAGCTTTGTGGAAGATCAGATGATTGAGGTGTGTGGCTTTATTTCTGGATTCTCTAGCCTGTTCTACTGGTCCATGTGTCTCTTGACTTTGGGCTTCTCTCAGTACTCTCCTTCTGAGAGAGTCTGCATCTTGCAGCTAGTTCAACTTCAGCTCACCATTGTTATACTGGAGCACTTATAGTGTGGTGATAAAATGTGGGGGAGGCCACCAAGTCTACAATTTTATAATAAAATTCTATGATAAAATCTCAGTCTTTTAGTGTGTCTTAGGGTTGTGACCTTCACCGGTATTTCTTCAGTGGTATAGCTTCCCTCCCCTTTGGTGAAACAAAAAGGCTATGGAGAACCTGAATATGAGGAATATGTCTTTCCCAGGTTAGATAAGGCTGTGCTACACTGTTTTTCCGTGCACATGTATGTCTTGGTTGTGGACATCTCATCCCTCTCACTGCCAGACAGGATCTTTCTTGGCATTATTATGTGAGAATCCGATGGGGTTTCTCGAAGTAAACTGAGATCCCCACCCAAGACTGGGGGACACCCCATTCGTGACTGCTGCCCCCAGAGGTTTTCTCACTCTCATGGTAATCTACACACAGCCTATAGCAATTCATCAAAACTATCGTTTGAGTATATCTATAAGTTTATGGCTTCTGCTACAGGTAAACTGATTTGGCTGTGACTCTGGATTTGTGATGAAGTTTGTTCTTTAAGCTGTAATCCATGAAAGGTTTGAGAAAAGTCACTGGTCTTTAGTTTGTTTGACTTTTTCTTGTTTTTAGAATGAGAGTGACAACTTCATACTCTATACATGTTGGAGCTGAAGCTAGACGTCTTCTTTATTCGTCTTACTTTTATTCTTCTTGTTCTACCACTTTCTGAGAAAGATGTGTTAAGATTTTCAGGTAAAAATGTTGATCTATATGTTTTTCTGTAGTGCTGTCAATTGTTCAATATATATTGAGGCTGTATTCTGGGTTATGTTTACTGTAGTATATTTCTTTTTTAACATTATTTCTCACCATTTCCCAATTTTATCTTGACAGAATGTAGGATTTCTAAAACACTGCTCTCCCCATATTGGCATTGTTCATTGGTTTTAGTTTTAAACGTTTATCTGTCTTTTTTTTTTTAAAGTACATGTTTTATAGAGAACATATTATTGTATTTTAAATTTTAATCTGAAAACTATTACTTTTAGTTTATTTCACTTATATTATTTACTAACTGCTATATTCTTATTTATTTCTGCCATCACGTGTATATATATATGCCATATATATCTCATATATATCATATATATGATATATATATCATATAGATATGCCATCTATAGATGCCATCTATATATATAGATGCCATATATATATAGATGCCATATATATATAGATGCCATATATATAGATGCTATATATATAGATGCCATATATAGATGCCATATCTATAGATGCCATCTTATATATAGATATAGATATGCCATCTATAGATGCCATCTATATATATATATCATATAGATATATCATATAGATATGCCATCATATATATATATGATATATATATGATGGCAGAAATAAATAAGAACAAGCTCATAAAATATATATATTTAATAATATATATATTATTTTTCTATTTACTTCATTTCTTTCGATTGATAGATCAAATGTCTTTGTCTCAGTTTAAAAGTTACACATTTTGTTTTGTTTTGAAATAGATTTATTGAAATATAATTCACATACCATATAATTCAACCATTTGAGGGCATACTGTTTTTATCTGTAAGTGGTGGCCTTTGATTTAAGATCTGTTAATTAATTTGTAAAGCTATAAAATGTTGCTTTGAGATTGAACACTTCTGAATTTTAATTTTAATGACACTTAACGCCCATGTATTCCTACTAGAAAATAATTTCTCAATTTGTTTCATTAAAACAGCAAGAACTTACTTTTTTAAAAAAAAGGAAAAAGAAAAACTTACCAGATTCAATAATGACTGATGTTGTGAGTGTCTCCATTTTTCAAGGACAATTCTGTCCCTAGCTCTCAGGAGGAGTGATTTAATCTGTAACCACAAATTCTGTCCCTAGCTCTCAGGAGTAGTGATTTAATCTGTAACCACAAGAAGATAAGCATATTAGAATAAAGATAGCAAGCACCATACAAGAAACACACAAAGGGTCAATTCTTAATCAATACACAAGGGGATGTGAGAGAAAAGAAAGAGCATAGGATTTGACCTGGGAGATCTGGGTGTAGTTGCATCAAATATATACTAGTTAAATTAAAGGAGTGACCAAGCCAAGAGTCTCAATCAATAGATGTTTGTTAAACTAGAGCTTGATGGCACACCTGGAAAAACACAAGTCACAGACATATCTGTGGCTGGAGTCATCTGAAGCGTTTCTCAGGAGGTTTGTTATTTATACAGTTCCTTAAAGTGGGTAAGAGAAGTAGGAAGAAGGAGGGGTAAGGGAAAGAATGATTGATCTCATCTTGTTCCATACCTGGGAAGATAAGCACTATCAGTGTGAAAATTAACAGACTTTAGTTTTAGGAGCCACACTTAGATTGCAGACCTCAAGTTATAATTGGCATGTTCTTGTTTTATGGAAGTATATGCGTCTTGAAAAATTTCGTGGCCAGCAAAGCATCTGGAGATGCCTGAGGCCTTTTGCCTTTATTTGGGGGTCTGGCTAATGGACAAAGCTTTGATCAAAGTTGTGAAGTAAAAAAAGAAACAAACATGGGCCATGTTGCATGATTCAGTGTCCTAGCTTAACTTTCTCTTTGGAAATGAGTTTAGAGATCTGAGATTTTTATTTTCCTTTACATCCTAAATTACTGAACGTAGAAAACAGTAATTTCATCAATCTGCTAGAGTTATTGCAAAAGTGACATTAGTATAAGTAAAAGCCTTAAAAAGCAAATATATATCCAAGCAATTATTTTCTTTTACTTTTGTAAATTATTTTGTATCAGATTATAAAATCAGCACTCGTTATGAAAAATAGATAATATAGATATTTATTAAAAGTAACATCTCATTTCTAACTCCAATAATATTATAGTATTTCTACTACAGCAATATCATTTATTTATAATTTATACTTTATACTAAAATGGAAATACTATACAAAAATGTTACCTTTCATTATATGGGTATAATTTTTTAAACATATAAAGACGCTTAGTTATCTTTTCTTGTCATTAAAAAGAATAAAGTATCACTTTTAATGTTGCTTACTCTTCTGTTTGGTTACAAGTTATTTTCTTATTATTAACTTATATTAATTTTTAATTTATAATCATACACAATTATTATAGTTCTTCAAGTTTTGTATTACAGTATTTTTCTTAGGATATATTTCTGAAGTTACAATCTTTTGATCATAACATATGAATATTTTATATAATTTAAAATAAGCTGTCAAAGGTCTACCCAAAATATGTGCTAATTTACAATCCTGTCAACAGAATGTTGTAGTGTTTTTCATGCTGTACTCTCACCAATATTTTAAGTACATTTTTGCTAATTAGAAAGGTGACAAGTAGTAACTTTGTAGATATTTCTTCTTTTCTAAGTTGTCTGAAATTTATTCCCAGTTTATCTTTTGCTGACTCTGTGTTTTTCTTACTGAGCTTATGCAAATCCTTAAGTATTATATTGAGCTTAAATGCTAAGGATTTTAAAATTTTCACTTATTTGCAATTATTATATATTTACATTTTCGTTGTGATTTTTTTGAAATTTTGCGTAATTTAAAATTTTGTCTTTCTTTTTTATTTTTTTTTGAGATGGAGTCTTCCTGTGTCACTCAGGCTGGAGTGCAGTGGCACTATCTTGGCTCACTGCAACCCCTGCCTCCCGGGCTCAAGCGATTCTCCTGTCTCAGCGTCCCGAGTAGCTGGGTTTACAGGCGGGCGCCACCATGCCCGGCTAATTTTTGTAGTTTTAGTAGAGACGGGCTTTTGGCATGTTGGCCAGGCTGGTCTCGAATTCCTGACCTTAGATGATCCGCCCACCTCGGCCTCCCTAAGTGCTGGGATTGCAGGCGTGAGCCACCAAGCCTGGCCTTAAAATTTTTATGAAAATTATTTTTGAAGATTTTATCTAATTTTAATGTAATTGTAAAATATGCATAACAAGCAATACAAAATGTATAGAAAAAAATAAGTTATTTTTTGCTAACTCGTTTCCACATTAACAGCCTCTTGTTCGGTCCACGGTTTTCATTTTGCTGATACAAAAAAACAGAAGCATATACACACACGTGCATTGTTGGCTTGTGCAACTTAAATAAAACTGTGCACATAAGCCTGTAATTTGCCTTTTTTCTCCCTCTCTTAACACTTTCATGGACAACCCTGCAGATTTACAGATTATTTAATTCTCTCTATAAATGTACTCATATATATAATTTTTAAATAAAGGGACACTGCATTTCTCTTCAATGTGGTTTTATTTTCCTATTTTCACGTTTGCTTGCCTCCTTCCTACTCTCCTTCTCTTCTTTTCCAGCATCATCTAAACATGGATCTCACATTATTTGTCTTAAAAACACTTTCATATTTTCTTCTTACTTAGCTAATAATTATGTGTCATTGTAGTTTCTAAAAGGATATTGGTGTATATCACAAAAAGTCACTTAAGTTCACAGTCAGAATAATACCATAGTTTAAAATTACTGCCTGGCATTATGTAGCAGAAATCATGTCATCATTTATTAAACCACCTCTCCTATAATGGTGATATGTTCATGGACATTCACTTTTTCTAGAGTTTTGTTGTTCTAAAATTATTGAGCAACCTCAACGTTTTTATGAAGACCTTTTTGTATGTGAGATTTTATCTATGAGATATGTTTGTTGAAGTGGTATTTCTGAGTGAAAGGATATACATTTAATATATTATAATATATTTTGTTTTTAAAGAGGCATATCTGGGAGGATTTCCACTGAGTCTGTAAAAATTCCCTCTTGACATCAGCAGTAGTAATGATTGCCCTTTTCCCCCCAGTTTGATGGTTATACATTGACATCTTGTTATGACTTGTCTTGGCTTTTCTCTGTTTAAGTACCTTTTCACAATTTGGTCAGTGTTTTAAATGTCTTCTCCATGAATTGCCTATTTCTCCATTAGAATATTTGCCTCTCATTAATATGAAGACTTCTATATATATACATTGTATTACGCATATGTATTTCAAATCTTAACATTTTTATCAACCACGATATAATTTACTAATTTTGTCTTCTTTAATATTCATTTGTTGACTTTGCTTCATCTGTTGCCTGCTCTACAAAAGTTTTTGGTTTTAATTTTAATATCTTTAAATATGCCAATGTTTCTTTGTTGCTGAAATTCTCTCTAGTTTCTTTTAAGGTCATAGATTATTAAAAAATCTTTTACGTATTCAATTTTTTTAGAGACAGGGTCTCCCTCTGTTGCCCAGGCTGCAGTGCAGTGGCATGATCATATTTCACCACAGCCTCAAATTTCTGGGCTCAAGTAGTACTCTTGCCTCTGCTTCCAGAGTGGCTAGGACTACAGGTGTGCATCACCAGGTCCAGCTAAGGAATCATAGATTTTGAATGCAGTACCCATGTCCTTTACTTAAGAATTTTTAAAACATAGGTCAATCTCTGTTATATATGGATTTAATTTTTGATATAGATTTGATAATGGGTCCAAATTTTATTTTCTCCGGAAGGAAGTCTGCTGTGCCAGTATTATTTACATATTAATTTACATTTTGTCTCTGAATCCAATTAGGTCCTTGGTCATGTATTAAATTTTTATTTTTATATTTCAGATATAAAAATTTATATAAAAATATGAATTTATATAATTCACAATATAAAAGTTATATAAAAATATGAACATTAATTTTTTTATATTTTGGATCTGTTTCAAATTGATGTACTCTAAAAATACTTATGTCATAATTGTAATTATTTTGTGTTGATTTAAAGACAGGTGCCCTATAATACTTCCTAATGTCTGGTGAGTCATGTGCTTTATTAGACTACTTTTTCATACTCTTATTTGTTCTTTAAAATTTACTCCATTCTTTTTTTTTTTTATTATACTTTAAGTTTTAGGGTATATGTGCACAACCTGCAGGTTTGTTACATATGTATACATGAGCCACGTTGGTGAGCTGCACCCATTAACTCATCATTTAACATTAGGTATATCTCCTAATGCTATCCCTCCCCCGCCCCCCCACCCCATAACAGGCCCTGGTGTGTGATGTTCCCCTTCCTGTGTCCATGTGTTCTCATTGTTCAATTTCCACCTATGAGTGAGAACATGCAGTGTTTGGTTTTTTGTCCTTGCGATAGTTTGCTGAGAATGATGGTTTCCAGCTTCATCCATGTCCCTACAAAGGGCATGAACTCATCCTTTTTTATGGCTGCATAGTATTCCATGGTGTATATGTGCCACATTTTCTTAATCCAGTCTATCATTGTTGGACATTTGGGTTGGTTCCAAGTCTTTTCTATTGTGAATAGTGCTGCAATAAACATACGTGTGCATGTGTCTTTATAGCAGCATGTTTTATAATCCTTTGGGTATATGCCCAGGAATGGGATGGCTGGGTCAAATGGTATTTCTAGTTCTAGATCCCTGAGGAATTGCCACACTGACTTCCACAATGGTTGAACTAGTTTACAGTCCCACCAACCGTGTAAAAGTGTTCCCATTTCTCCACATCCTCTTCAGCACCTGTTGTTTCCTGACTTTTTAATGATCGCCATTCTAACTGGTGTGAGATGGTATCTCATTGTAGTGCATTTCTTTGATGGCCAGTGATGATGAGCATTTTTTCATGTGTCTTTTGGCTGCATAAATGTCTTCTTTTGAGAAGTGTCTGTTCACACCCTTCACCCACTTTTTGATGGAGTTGTTTGTTTTTTTCTTTTAAATGTGTTTGAGTTTATTGCAGATTCTGGATATCAGCCCTTTGTCAGATGAGTAGATTGCCAAAATTTTCTCCCATTCTGCAGGTTGCCTGTTCACTCTGATGGTAGTTTCTTTTGCTGTGCAGAAGATCTCTAGTTTAATCAGATATCATTTGTCAATTTTGGCTTTTGTTGCCATTGCTTTTGGTGTTTTAGACATGAAGTCCTTGCCCATGCCTATGTCCTGAATGGTATTGCCTAGGTTTTCTTCTAGGGTTTTTATGGTTTTGGGTCTAACGTTTAAGTCTGTAATCCATCTTGAATTAATTTTTGTATAAGGTGTAAGGAAGGGATCAAGTTTCAGCTTTCTACATATGGCTAGCCAGTTTTCCCAGCACCATTTATTAAATAGGGAATCCTTTCCCCACTTCTTGTTTTTGCCAGGTTTGTCAAAGATCAGATAGTTGTAGCTGTGTGGTATTATTTCTGAGGGCTGTGTTCTCTTCCATTGTTCTATATCTCTGTTTTGGTACCAGTACCATGCTGTTTTGGTTACTGTAACCTTGTAGTATACTTTGAAGTCAGGTAGTGTGATGCCTCCAGCCTTGTTCTTTTGGCTTAGGATTGACTTGGCAATGCGGGCTCTTTTTTGGTTCCATGTGAACTTTAAAGTAGTTTTTTCCAATGCTGTGAAGAAAGTCATTGGTAGCTTGATGGGGATGGCATTGAATCTATAAATTACCTTGGGTAGTAGGACCATTTTCACAATATTGATTCTTCCTACCCATGAGCATGGAATGTTCTTCCATTTGTTTGTATCAGAGAATACTATAAACACCTCTATAAAAATAAACTAGAAAATCTAGAAGAAATGGATAAATTCCTCGACACATACACCCTCCCAAGACTAAACCAGGAAGAAGTTGAATCTCTGAATAGACCAACAACAGGCTGTGAAATTGAGGCAATAATTAATAGCTTACCAACCAAATAAAGTCCAGGACCAGATGGATTCACAGCCGAATTCTACTAGAGGTACAAGGAGGAGCTGGTACCATTCCTTCTGAAACTATTCCAATCAATAGAAAAAGAGGGAATCCTCCCTAACTCATTTTATGAGACCAGCATCATCCTGATACCAAAGCCTGGCAGAGACACAACAAAAAAAGAGAATTTTAGACCAATATCCTTGATGAATATTGATGCAATAATCCTCAGTAAAATACTGGCAACCTGAATCCAGCAACACATCAAAAAGCTTATCCACCACGATCAATTGGGCTTCATCCCTGGGATGCAAGGCTGGTTCAACATATGCAAATCAATAAGCGTAATCCGGCATATAAACAGAACCAATGACAAAAACTACATGATTATCTCAATAGATGCAGAAAAGGCCTTTGACAAAATTCAACAAACCCTCATGCTTAAAACTCTCAATAAATTAGGTATTGATGGGACATATCTCAAAATAATAAGAGCTATCTATGACAAACCCACAGCCAATATCATACTAAATGGGCAAAAACTGGAAACATTCCCTTTGAAAACTGGCACAAGACAGGGATGCCCTCTCTCACCACTCCTATTCAACATAGTGTTGGAAGTTCTGGTCAGAGAAATCAGGAAAGAGAAAGAAATAAAGGGTATTCAATTAGGAAAAGAAGGAGTCAAATTGTCCCTGTTTGCAGATGACATGATTGTGTATCTAGAAACCCCATCGTCTCAGCCCAAAATCTCCTTAAGCTGATAAGCAAATTCAGCAAAGTCTCAGTATACAAAGTCAATGTGCAAAAATCACAAGCATTCTTATACACCAATAGCAGACAAACAGAGAGCCAAATCATGAGTGAACTCGCATTCACAATTGCTCCAAAGAGAATAAAATACCTAGGAATCCAACTTACAAGGGATGTGAGGGACCTCTTCAAGGAGAACTACAAACCACTGCTCAATGAAAATTTACTCCATTCTTACATAAGATTTAATATCATTTTATTCAATTCATCTAATTCTGTGTGTATTGTAAGTCCTCTGTTAGTTTCCTAGGGCTGTTATAACAAATTACCACAAACTTGAGGGTTTATGACAGAAGCATATTCTCTTAGAGTTCCAGAGGCCAGAATTCCAAAATCAAGTTGTTGGCAGTGTTGTTGCCTTTTGGAGGCTCAGAGAATTCCAGTCCATGACTGTCTCCTTGCTTTTGGTGGCTCTAGCAATCTTTGGCGGAGCTTGTGAAAGCTTCTCTCCAATCTGTATCCCTGTCTTCATTTAAATTTTCCCAGTGTGTCTCTTCTATTTCTGTATCAGAAGCTCCCTCTTTATGTATATATATATATAAGGACATGAATCATTGGATTTAGGACTACTGAAAATCCAGGATGTTCTCGTCTTAAGATTCTTAATTTAATTACATTTGCAAAACCCTAATCCAAATAAGGTCATATTCACATGTACAAGAAATTACGACTTGGACATATGTTTTTCATGAGCACCATTCAACCCATTACAATTATAACCATTTAAGTAACAATTTTCAAATGAATTTGAGTTATATCATCAAAGAATACTGTACAGCTTTATATTAACTCAAATAATTTTATACTTTGGTAAGTTTTTATTATTTTCTTTGTATAGGTCAGAGATCTATCTTATTACCTTTGTTCTTACTTTTTTGTTTCATTTTTTATGGTGGTACAACACACATAAAATTTACCACCTTAGTTATTTGTAAGTGTGTAGTTCAGTTGTGTTAAGTATATTCACACTGATTTATATTTTTGTTATTTTTAAATAAATAATATTTTTCCTATTTACATGTGATTACTGTAAAAATAAAACAGCTATTGATGCTTTCCATTTATCTTATGTTATGAATTAAATTGTACCCCCCAAAATTCATATGTTGAAGTGGTATTATACTAAAATTAGAGATATTAAAACAAATTCATGTTCATATCAACATATACACACAAATAAATATATATATGGATACATCAGTTAGCGTGCGTTCACATATTTTCTTTTTTTTTTCTTTGAGATGGAGTCTTGCTCTGTCTCCTAGGCTGGGGTACAGTGGCACAGTCTCAGCTTGCTGTTCAACCTCCACCTCTCAGGTTTAAGCAACCAGGTGTCTGCCACCAACCCCAGCTAATTTTTGTATTTTCAGTAGAGACGGCATTTTGCCATTGTTGACTAGGTTGGTCTTGAGCTCCTGATTTCAAGCAATCTACCTGCTTCAGCTTCCCAAAGTCCTGGGATTATAGGCATGAGCCACCACACCCACCCCACATATTTTCTGTCTTTTTACTGAGATGTAGAAACAGTGACACCCCAGTAGTAATGAGCATATCCCGTGCCCAGAACTCCTTGGAGAAACAGATTATTCTTGGCTTGGGACAAGGCAAATATAAGATGAGCCTGTTGCATCTTGTAGCAGCAGAAAGTGCTGTTGCTTACACTTACATGCGATGATTGTAGCTGGAATGATCTTAGTAACAAAATACAAAAAGCTAGTACTAGATTAAAACTCAAAGAATAAAATAAATTCCCATACGTACATACCAAAATAAACAGACAATTGTGCAAATAAACAAGTGGAGGGGCAGGAACAAAGTTTTCTTATGAAATATTTCAAATTAATAAATGTAGAAGCAATGAGAAAAATAAAGTCAGGATTAGAACACCAGTTACAATTGTCCAAGGCAAGATCCATCAGTGAGTGCTAAAACTACTGGATAAAACTTTAAAAGGAAACACAATTGTTATTTAGCCCCCAAATATTGCCCCAAACTATTAATTATCATGATAATTTTATCACTTGTCTACCAATTCTTGATACATTTCTTCCTGTAGAGGGAGCTTACTTTCCTCACCTTGAGTGTAAACTGGACTTAGTGACACCCTTTTAACACGGAGGTTGTGGAAGGGGAAAAATAATGACTTTACAGTGGAGAAACTAGGTACACACCACCTTAAACAAGTGATCAGGATAATGTCATCAGTGATAAATCATGTGGATATCATAAACCTCTTGATATGATTTGATGAGAAGGGCACTTCAACTCTGTGGTATTCTTTCTAAAATTTATTAAGTCCAATCTAAACAAGAGAGCACATCAAACAAACCAAAATTGAAGGTCATTCTATAAAATACATCACCAGTATTCCTTAAAGTGTCAAACTCATGAAGACAGGAAAAGTATGCAGCATGGTATTCCAGATTGGATCCTGGAACAGGAAATGGACGTATATTGAAAGCATGAAAAAACGCCAAATAAAAACTCTAATTTTGTTAATAGTATTGTGGCAATATAATTTTTAGCTTTGATAAATATATTATGTTTATGTAAGATGTTAACATTACAGGACTCTAGGAGAAAAGTGTACATGAACTATATTCTATCTTTGTAAGTCATTTGTAAATTTGAAATTATTTTTAAATAAAAATAATTTTTAAGTGGGCATCCAAAGAGATATTAGGCAAATGCAAGAAAAAAAAAGAGAAGAAAGTAACGATAGAAGGAAAGGAAGGAAGGAAGAAGGAAGGAAGGAAGGAAGGAAGGAAAGAAGGAAGGAAGGAAGGAAGGGAGGAAGGAAAATGACAATGTGAAAATCAGATTAAATATATGAGTAAGTACTCCAAAGAGAAAAAAGAAGAAATTATACCAGTAAACACAGCAATATAATTGAAAAGTGTAAAATGCACTTAAACCTGTATGCATAAAACCACATCACAACTAAAAATGTAAGTTTTAAAGCTAATAGAAATACAGGCAGAATGTAACAGTTTACCTTCTGGTAACTCAGTAGAGTGAAAATTTATTTCCAAGAAACAGATGAGATTTGAAAGAAAAAAGAAAAATTAAAATCATATTGTTTTTCCTCAGGCAGCCTCACAGACATAAGATTATTTTCTATCAGCCTTTGTGCATTTTCCTAGGAAACAGCTGCTCTGATTTTGGAGGCAGTTGTGGTCAACAAGAGTTGTGTGAGGTTCTTTTAACTTCCTGACTCTGGGAATCAATGTGCAGTTGAGGGGTATTGGGGGCTCCCTGACCCTTGTTCTTCCAGCCTTTCTAATAGTTCTATCAGTATCCAGTTCACCTTATTCAATCTCTCCCTGCTTGAAGCAATTGACGTGTTTTGTTTTCTGAATAAAGCTGCAAGATACAGAGATCTTCATAAAAATAAAATGACATTGGTAGATTTCAAAACACCTCTTTCAGAACTGTCAGATATAACTTCAAGAAAAAGAAAAAAAGAAAGAAAATAGATGAACTGAATAAAAGTATTGACAAATACAGCTTAATAGGTATATAGAGAATTTATATAACTTGAAATTATGTTTCTGGAAGCACATAAAAATATCAATCTCATAACTAACCAACTTATATCAACAACTATTTAGAAGTAGGGATTTTATAAACTAAAACACTTTCACCATAATAACCCTTGGCTGAAAGCATAAATTAGATAATCAATTATGAAATATCTTTGCAAATAATTTTAAAGATAAATTTACATCAAATCTAAAGGACCCAGAAATACTTTACTCAGAAAACAAGTAAAAACCATAGACACCTTCAGAAGAAAATACATTAGTAATTAACTTAGGAAACTGAGAAACAAACAAACAAAAAAGTACAAAATTAATAATAATAT
This sequence comes from Pongo abelii, assembly GCF_028885655.2. NCBI lineage: Eukaryota > Metazoa > Chordata > Mammalia > Primates > Hominidae > Pongo > Pongo abelii. The sequence goes on from NC_071992.2 coordinate 36,632,812, forward strand.
TAATTATATATAATAAACAGAAAACCTAAAGTTAACGGATGAGAAACAAAGGAAAAAAGTAGGAACAGTAAGTAAATTCAAAAGTTTATCTTAGAAAATAAGTTTTTTAAAATTAAACCTTTTGTGAGAAAAAGAGTTTAGTTAGAAGAATGAATAGCCAAACATATATTAGAGCGTTAAAGAATTATAAAAACAATGCTTTTCTTTGGCAGTAATTTCATTGGTTTTATGTCAAACAGATTTCATTTTTTTCCATTGGAAGATCAGGTTGATCATCACGTATTTTTTTTAGTTTTTAAATCTGTCTATATGTATATAAGGCACTTCAAAAAGTCTGTGAAAATGGAATTAAAAGATAAAATTAAAAATATAAACTATGTTTTTCAACATAAGCTCCATGAAGTTCAAGACACTTTTGGAAGTGATGATACCAGCCATTTAGTCCATCCCTAAGGAACTGGGAATTTAGTCATGTCAAAGCATCCTTGTTTTGCATTATTAACTGAAGAAAAATGGGTGCTTTTTAAAGATTTTTTAAGATTAGGAAGCAAAAAGAAGTAAGAATGAGCTAAATCAGGACTGTAAGCTGGATACGTAATGATTTCCTATCAAATCTCTCACAAAGTTGCCCGTTTGATGAAAGGAATGAGTAGGAGGAGCATTGTTATGGTGGAGAAAGACTCTCTGGTGAAGATTTCTGGGTGTTTTTATGCTAAAGCTTTGGCTAATTTTCTCAAAACACTCTCATAATAAGCAGATGTTGTTGTTCTTTGCCCTCCAGAAAATTAACAAGCAAAATGCCTTAAGTATTGGGAAAAAAATAAAAATAAAAACTGTTGCCATGACCTTTGCTCTTGGCTGGTCCACTTTTGCTTTGACTGGACCACTTCTACCTCTTGGTAGCCATTGCTTTGATCGTGCTTTTTCTTCAGGATGGTATGGTAAGGCCATGTTTCTTTCTTGTTACAGTTCTTTTAAGAAATGCTTCAGGTTCTTGATCTCACTTGGTTAAAATTTCCATTGAAAGCTCTGTTCTTGTCGGCAGTTGATATGGGTGCAATAGTTTTGGCACCTATTGAGTGGAAAGTTTGCTGAACTTTAATTTTTCAGTCAAAATTGTGTAAGTAGGAGTTTGAAACCAGCCTGGCCAACATGGCAAAACCCCATCTCTACTAAAAACACAGAAATTAGCCAGGCATGGTGGTGGGCACCTGTAATCCTAGCTACTTAGGAGGCTGAGGCCAGAGAATCACTTGAACCCGGGAGGTTGAGGTTGCAGTGAGCCAAGATCGCACCATTACCACTGCACTCCAGACTGGGTGACAGAACGAGACTCCATCTCAAAAAAAAAAAAAAAAAAAAAAAAGGTAGAACCAGTCGAGAAGTCTATGGTGTTGGCTATTGCTTTTGCTGTTGTCAGTTGTCTTCCATGTGGGCACAAACAAGACTAATTTTTTTTCTCACAGATTGATGTCAATGGTCTGCCACTGAGAGCTTGATCTTCAATATCATCTCATCTTTTCTTAAAACAAGTTATCCATTTGTATACTACTGATGTCTTTGGAGTATTGTCTTTAGAAACTTTTGGTAAAGCATCAATAATTTCACCATTCTTCCACCCACACTCTGCCATAAATTTGATGTTTGTTCTTGCTTTAATTTTAGCAGAATGCATGTTGATGTTACAGAGGCTTTTTTCAAACTGATGTCTTATTCTTCTCAGTGTCTCAGACTAGATCCTGTTCAGATATATTAAAGCGGGTTAGTACAAATTTATATTGGGTTTACAGAAGCGTTGAAATCTATGCATCATTTTTTCATAATATGCATTTTCCATGACGTTTTGGAAGACCTCTTTCTCTGGTGTGTGTGTGTGTGTGTGTGCATCTCTAACTCTTGAGCTATTTAAAGTACATTTCCTTATGTGTGCAGTAGAGATGGCTATTTGTGTACCTGAATCCATTCTCTCATTGTGTTGTAATGGAGTTGTAGGTGACACACAGTTGTTCGATGAGAGAATCCATTTCCAAGCATGCATTTAGATCTGTTCATGTTACGATGTCATCACTGATGAAAGGTGGATGGAAGTGATGGGTATCATATTCAAATTTTCTATACCTGTGGGTCTGCACTCCTCTTCATGTATGCTTCCTGTAAGCTGGAACCAGGATGTACAGTATTTGCAATCCAAGTTTCAACCAATCAAATGAGAACAACATCTCAGGCAATGGACAATGGAAAGACTTTAGGTCCCTGATTCTGTACCCACAGCTTAAAAAAAAAATGTTACAATGGAGAGCTATATGTTAACAGTAATTTATTATTTACTCCAACTACTATGTTATATAAATTTAACTTTTTTTTTCACAATAGCCAAATAGATTTCTGAACTGTATAAATTCAATTTTCTTTGTTTGAATTTCCAGCTTTTATATATACAAATTTTATATATTCTAATGTCTTTTTCTGAATTAACTATGCTACTCTGATCTGTCCCATTTACTTTTGTTTGCTTAGACACAAGAAAAAAAATGTGATCAAAGAGTCAGAAAATCTTAGAGCTTAGTGGAACTCAGTGGCCATTTGCTCCATCATTTCCCAGCTGTTAAAAAAAATAATGTTCTGTAAGATGTGAATAGATTTTTCTAAAAATGAAGAGTAAATCAAAGAGTTTCCATGGCTAATTAAGTTTGGGAAGTCCTGTATACTTTTTTTCTCTCTTGAAGATTTACAGAATATATTAGGATATCAAAGGCTTTGTGAAATCCTGCAGTAACTAAGAATGTCTCAAACATATATAATCATTATATTCATTTTAAATGGGACACCTTCAGCTACTTGAGAGGGCCTGGCATTTCACCAACATTGAAAACAAAAACAGGATCTATGCACCACCCCACATAGCATCTTTTCTATCATATCTAGCTCCAACTCAGAGATGTCTAATAATGAGGCACTCCGAGCTTTCCTTTTTCATTTCTGATCCTAATTGTTGGAGGTGCCTTTATAATGGGCTATAAAATATAAGAAATATAAGTTCAATGGTGTTGGAAAATTATGAAGTTTCTTACACAAACATAATCCCTCTTAGATGGTCAATATGCTTATTGTTTAGATGGCAGAGAGTGAGTGACAAAATAGAGGTAAAATATTAACATTTCTCAGAATCTGTGGTCTAAGATGCTTAGTCACATGCTGACTGAAAAATTGTAGGTCCTGAATATGTTCCTATAGGACACCCTAGCCGTGGCAGTGAATAGTGCTCATTTGCTTGACGGTTAGGATGTCTGTGTCCACTGAGGATCTCTGTCTGCTTTGTTTCCTCATCCCATATCCAATAGTCTCTCTTTTTCATGTCATTTTATAATGTGTTATTTTATCCAATCCTCAAAATTATTTGTACTCAGAAGTAATGTATTTTGTTCTGAATATTCAACCTCTCCTGGTTGTGAATTTGATACTCCAAAATCCAAGCATCTGAAGTTCAGAAGCTTTGGCTCAAAATTGTTTTTCTTATTTTTTAAAACCTTATCAGAAGCCCTAAAGTGGACCATTCACTACTCTATTTTGCTGTTTTTCCTCTATCACCCCTTTTCTGGAATATACCATCAAATACCCTAAACGCTGTCTGAGTAGAAAGAAGAGTAACATCACAGAAGAGCAGATGGATGTGTGTGGATGGGAGCACGCTATGCTGGCCAGTGTCTCAAAATATTCTATTTTCTCATACATCTTGTATATAACTTGCACGAAGTACTTTAAATATGACTTCTGAAGTAACAAAAGATTACTTTATTTCTCCCATTGACACTTTTTCGTGATAATAATTGAGGATAGTTAGCATTTTCTATCAAGTCATCTTTCCTCCAGATCATCCATCCTTTTAATTATTCTTGATAGGTGATAATTTCTAAATTCTCTATCACTTTCCTAATTTTGTCCTTCTAGTCCTTCTAGTTACATGTACTTTTTTTTTTTTAGACGGATTCTCACTCTGTCCCCCAGGCTGGAGTGGAGTGGCACAATCTCTGCTCACTGCAAGCTCCACCTCCCGGGTTCACCCCATTCTCCTGCCTCAGTCTCCTGAGTAGCTGGGACTACAGGCACCCACCACCACGCCCTTCTAATTTTTTGTATTTTTAGAAGAGACGGGGTTTCACCGTGTTAGCCAGGATGGTCTCGAACTCCTGACTTCGTGATCTGCCCGCCTCAGCTTCCCAAAGTGCTGGGATTACAGACGTGAGCCACCGCGTCTGGCCGTTACATGTACATTTTTATAACACATACTTCAGTAGATCTCATGCTCAGCAAAAACGTGATTTTTCTGAGGGAACTTTTATACACTGTAAGTGGGAGTGCAAATTAGTACAGCCATTTTGGGAAACAGTATAGAGGTTTCTCAAAAAACTAAAAATAGAGCTGCCATACAAGCCAGCAATCTCGCAACTGGGAATTTATTCAAAGGAAGGAAATTAGTATATCAAAGTGATATCTTCACCCCCATATTTATTGCAGCATGATTCACAATAGCCAAGATATGGAATCAACCTAAGTATCCATCAGTAGAAAGTGTGATGTGTATACCCAATGGAATACTATTCAGACATAAAGAAAGAATAAAATCCTGCAATTTATTCTTTCTGGATGGAGCTGGAGGCTGTTAAGTAAAATAAACCAGGCACAGAAAGACAAATATTACATGTTCTCACTCATATGCGACAGCAAAACATTTAGTATCATGAAGGTAGACAGTAGAATGCTGGATATGAGAGTCTGGGAAGGGTGCCTTTGCATGAAGGCGATGAAGAAAGGTTAGTTAATGAGAACAAACATAAAATTAGCTAGAGGAAATTAGTTCTAATGTTCGATAGCACAGTAGGGTGACAATATTATATTGCATATTTCACAATAGCAAGAAGATTTGAAATGTTCTCATCACAAAGAAATAAATGTATAAGGTGATGGGTATACTAATTTTCCTGATTTGATCATTACACGTTGAATGCTAGCTCCAAAATATTACATGTACTCCATAAGTATGTACAAATATTATGTATCTATTAAAAAACCCATACACTTTCCTATAGAAATAATGTTGAAAAGTTACTAAGAAGGTTCTTTGGCCCATGTATTTTACCATTAAATTAGTTTTGGCCATGAATGCTTTTTTCTTTAGATATGCCTCATGATTTCCAGACAATTGTCTTTTAAAATACACATACTGTCATGGCAGGCATAACATAAAAGTTTTAAATAATTTACTATGGAAAAGATTTTCAGAACTTTTATCTTTTCTTTTTTTTTTAACTGCAGAAATCTTAACACTTGTTAGTCGGCAAGAAGAAAGAGTAAGTATGCTGATAAGAGAGGATTTCAGTTTTCTATGACAGACATAGTAAATTACCACAAAGTTAGGCAGCTTTTAACAATGAAAATTTATTATTTCAGAGCTCTGTAGGTCAGAAGTTTGGCATGGATCTTACAGGACTAAAATCAAGGCGTTAGCTGGGCTGTGTTTCTTACTGAAGGTTCTATGGGATAAACTAGTTCTTTGCTCATTCAGTTTCTTGCAGCTGTAGAACTGAGGTCTCTTTTTTTTTTTTTTTTTGCTGGCTGAGCTATTGGCCACCTGGTGGAGGCTGCTCACATGTCTTGGCTCAGGGACCTCTTCCTTCATCTTCAAAGTCAGTAACACCTGAGTCAAGACTTTGAGTCTTGACTTTGAGTTAAGAGTAAGAGGAACTCAGGCAGGCACAGTTCCTCTCACTCTTCAAACTTCTCCTGCCCCTTCTTTCATCACATCATTCTGACCAACCCTTTTGCTTTCTTTCCAGTTTTCAAGGTTCATGTGATTAAATTGGGCCTATTCAGACAATCCAGGATAACTAGAATCTATTTTCCAAAGGCAATATCTGCCACAACTCAAGGTGTGTTAACTCTAGATCTAAGATGTCATCTGAAGAAGTTTTTCATATAATTTCAATAATGCTATCCCAATGTTTATGTTTTTATTTGTTTTGTTCAGAGTAAAGGTGAATAAAACATAAGATATGCTTTATATGTCCATATCCAAGGCAGACAAAATGCTATATCTTCACCAAATTTTTTCATTTCTTCCTATATAGACAGAAACACTACATTTTTCAGCCTCCTGTTTCTGGATTGGGCCGCATGACTATTATTGCCCAATAGCATATTGTTTAATATAATGTGTGCCACTTCTAGACTTGGCCAATTCAAAAATTAAATCTTTCATAATAATATTTTTCTTTCTTCCTCTTTTGTTGTATCTAGAGAGAAATGTGTTGAGGATGATGTCATTACAGTATGAAAAGGGGTGAGTCCCTGAATAACTAAATGAAACATATCATCCTCCCAGCCCCACCCATGTAGGGATGTTATGTGAGCAAGAAATACACTTTATGGTGTTAAGCCTCTGAGATTTTGGGATACTTTATTATATTTATTAGCCCACCTTTGTATCTGTCAAATGCTCACTGAGCATTTACTTTCTCAAAAGCTTCAATTTAAAACTATCAAATATAAGAAATGGAAAGAAATTTACATCGATGGTCCCAGCCTTGGCTACATAAGAAATATTTGGAGGAAGTTTTAAATATATTTATGTAGCTAATGAATCAAAATTTCAATGCTTTTAAGGATATCAAGGATATCAGGTAGAACTTTCATTTTGTCCAGATCAGAAATCTAAGATTGAAGCTTCTTTGAAGCATCTTAAATAGTTGCTTCACATAACGATAGTAGCACAGTCAGCACCAGGACACACATTTCTCAATTCTCAGCCCAGTGATATTTTATTTCTTCCATACTGTAATTGTCAATTTAATTCATGAGAATTAATGGAATGAGAATTGAGATGATATGTAAATTAAGTCATTAGAAGCAAAAATATTTTCATGTTTCCAGAATTATCTATAAATTAAATTCTAACTCCCCAATTTTATAGCACCTCTACCTCAATCCATCTTTGCAAACATGAATGTCTACAATTAGAGAATTTCATGTCATGTAACGTATTGTGTAGGATATAAACTACCTTAACTATAAATGAGCTTAATTTGTTAAAAGTCCCAATTTCAACTCATGACATTTTGTAACTAATTCTTTTTTCTTAAACACTCTTCACTCTACACCCACACCATTAAAATTTTGCTTACCCACGGGAATTCTATTAAATAGTTGAAAGGCAGGGACCAAAAAGAAACTTTTTTACTTTTTTACATTTGAGTTAATTAGAAACTGAAAAATGTAGACCGTTGCAGAATTGCTATTGAGTAAGTGAGAAGACTCTGTTGATGGCAACTGAGGAAAGAGCCAGCACAGCATCCAAGTCCAACCCACCTGCTCCCACCAGTAACGTCCATTATAGATGTATATCCATTATAGATGTATATATCCACATATATCCATTATATATCCATATATATCCATATATATATTTGACAGTAATTCCATGTAAAATATAAACTTTGTTTCCAATAATAGACATTGTTCCTGTAAAAGGATTTTTATCCCTTACCAATCATGTGTAACTCATCACCTCAAAATAAATTGAGACTGTTTAAAGCAACTCAAATTTTTACTCTTTTTTCTATAAACTTCTCTTCTTGCTTTATTTCATTCATTTGATCTTAAATCACTGATACCCTTTCTTCCATTTGATCAAATCTGCTACTGAAGCTTGTGCATGTGTCACGTAGTTCTCGTGCCATGGTTTTCAGCTCCATCAGGTCATTTAAGTACTTCTCTATACTGTTCATTCTAGTTAGCCATTCGTCTACTCTTTTTTCAAGGTTTTTAGCTTCTTTGTGATGGGTTCGAACATCCTCCTTTAGCTTAGAGAAGTTTGTTATTACCGATAGTCTGAAGACTTCTTCTTTCGACTCATCAAAATCATTCTCTGTCCAGCTTTGTTCCATTGCTGGTGAGGAGCTGCATCCTTTGGAGGAAAAGAGGCACTCTGACTTTAGGAATTTTCAGCTTTTCTGCTCTGGTTTCTCCCCATCTTTGTGGTTTTATCTACCTATGGCCTTTGATGATGGTGACGTACAGATGGGGTTTTGGGGTGGATGTCGTTTCTGTTAGTTTTCCTTCTAACAGTCAGGACCCTCAGCTGCAGGTCTGTTGGAGTTTGCTGGAGGTCCACTCCAGACCCTGTTTGCCTGGGTATCAGCAGCAGAGGCTGCAGAACAGCAAATGTTGCAGCCTAATGTTTCCTCTGGAAGCTTCGTCTCAGAGGCGCACCAGGCCTTATCGGGTGCAGTCACCCCCCTACTGGGAGGTGCCTCCCAGTTAGGCTACTCGGGGGTCAGGGACGCACTTGAGGAGGCAGCCTGTCCGTTCTCACATCTGAAACCCATGCTGGGAGAACCACTACTCTCTTCAAGGCAGTCAGACAGGGACATTTAAGTCTGCAGAAGTTTCTGCTGCCTTTTGTTCAGCTATGCCCTGCCCCTAGAGGTGGAATCTACAGAGGCAGGCAGGCCTCCTTGATCTGCAGCAGGCTCCACCCAGTTCCAGCTTCCCTGCCACTTTGTTTACCTACTCAAGCCTCAGCAATGGTGGACGCCCCTCCCCAAGCCTCACTGCCGCCTTACACTTTGATCTCAGACTGCTGTGCTAGCAGTGAGTGAGGCTCCATGGGCGTAGGACCCTCCGAGCCAGGCGCGGCATATAATCACTTGGTGTGCTATTTGCTAAGGCAGTTGGAAAAGCACAGTATTAGGGTAGGAGAGTCCCGATTTTCCAGGTGCCCTCTGTCATGGCTTCCCTTTGCTAGGAAAGGGAATTCCCCAACCCCTTATGCTTCCCAGGTGAGGCGATGCCCCGCCCTACTCCTTGGGCTGCACCCACTTGTCTGGCAAGCCCCAGTGAGATGAACCCCAGTACCTCAGTTGGAAATGCAGAAATCACCTGTCTTCTGCATCATTCACTCTGGGAGCTGCAGACTGGAGCTCTTCCTATTCGGCCATCTTGGCGCCATGAACAAAGCCTCCAAGAAATATGGGACTACGTGAAAATACCAAATCTATGTCTGATTGGTGTACCTGAAAGTGACAGGGAGAATGGAACCAAGTTGCAAAACACTCTGCAGGATATTATCCAGGAGAACTTCCCCAATCTAGCAAGGCAGGCCAACATTCAAGTTCAAGAAATACAGAGAATGCCATGAAGATGCTCCTCGAGAAGAACAACTCCAAGACACATAATTGTCAGAGTCACCAAAGTTGAAATGAAGGAAAAAACGTTAAGGGCAACCAGAGAGAAAGGTCTGGTTACCCACAAAGGGAAGCCCATCAGACTAACAGCAGATCTCTCAGTAGAAACTTTACAAGCCAAAGAGAGTGGGGGGTCAATATTCAACATTCTTAAAGAAAAGAATTTTCAACCCAGAATTTCATATCCAGCCAAACTAAGCTTCATAAGTGATGGAGAAATAAAATACTTTACAGACAAACAAATGCTGAGAGATTTTGTTACCACCAGGCCTGCCTTCCTGAAGGAAGCACTAAACGTGGAAAGGAACAACCGGTACCAGCCACTGCAAAATCATGCCAAATTGTAAAGACCATCGAGGCTAGGAAGAAACTGCATCAACTAACGAGCAAAATAACCAGCTAACATCATAATGACAGGATCAAATTCACACATAACAATATTAACTTTAAATGTAAATGGACTAAATGCTCCAATTAAAAGACACAGACTGGCAAATTGGATAAAGACTCAAGACCCATCAGTGTGCTGTATTCAGGAAATGCATCTCATGTGCAGAGACACACATAGGCTCAAAATAAAAGGATGGAGGAAGATCTACCAAGGAAATGGAAAACAAAAAAAAGCAGGGGTTGCAATCCTAGTCTCTGATAAAACAGACTTGAAACCAACAAAGATCAAAAGAGACAAAGAAGGCCATTACATAATGGTAAAGGGATCAATTCAACAAGAAGAGCTAACTATCCTAAGTATATATGCACCCAATATAGGAGCACCCAGATTCATAAAGCAAGTCCTGAGAGACCTACAAAGAGACATAGACTCCCACACATTAATAATGGGAGACTTTAACACCCCACTGTCAACATTAGACAGATCAACAAGACAGAAAGTTAACAAGGATATCCAGGAATTGAACTCAGCTCTGCACTAAGCAGACCTAATAGACATCTACAGAACTCTCCACCCAAAAACAACAGAATATATATTCTTCTCAGCACCACATCACACTTATTCCAAAATTGACCACGTAGTTAGAAGTAAAGCACTCCTTAGCAAATGGAAAAGAACAGAAATTATAACAAACTATCTCTCAGACCACAGGTCAATCAAACTAGAAGTCAGGATTAAGAAACTCACTCAAAACCACTCAACTACATGGAAACTGAACAGCCTGCTCCTGAATGACTATGGGCTACATAATGAAATTAAGGCAGAAATAAAGATGTTCTTTGAAACCAATGAGAACAAAGACACAACATACCAGAATCTCTGGGACACATTTAAAGCAGTGTATAGAAGGAAATTTATAGCACTAAATGCCCACAAAAGAAAGCAGGAGAGATCTAAAATTGACACCCTATCATCACAATTAAAAGAACTAGAGAAGCAAGAGGAAACACATTCAAAAGCTAACAGAAGGCAAGAAATAACTAAGATCAGAGCAGAACTGAAGGAGACAGAGACACAAAAAACCCTCCAAAAAATCAATGAATCCAGGAGCTGGTTTTTTAAAAAGATCAACAAAATTGATAGACCACTAGCAAGACTAATAAAGAAGAAAAGAGAGAAGAATCAAACAGATGCAACAAAAAATGATAAAGGGGATATCACCACCGATCCCATAGAAATAAAAACTACCATCAGAGAAGACTATTTTCACCTCTACACAAATAAACTAGAAAATCTAGGAAAAATAGATACATTCCTGGACACATACACCCTCCCAAGACTAAACCAGGAAGAAGTTGAATCCCTGAATAGACCAATAACAGGTTCTGAAATTGAGGCAATAATTAATAGCCTACCAACCAAAAAAAGTCCAGGACCAGATGACTTCACAGCCTAATTCTACCAGAGGTACAAAGAGGAGCTGGTTCCATTCCTTCTGAAACTATTCCAATCAATAGAAAAAGAGGGAATCCTTCCTACCTCATTTTATGAGTCCAGCATCATCCTGATAACTAAAGCCTGGCAGAGACACAACAAAAAAAGAGAATTTTAGACCAATATCCCTGATGAACATCGATGCGAAAATCCTCAATAAAATACTGGCAAACCGAATCCAGCAGCACATCAAAAAGCTTATCCACCACAATCAAGTGGACTTCATCCCTGGGATGCAAGGCTGGTTCAACATATGCAAATCAATAAATGTAATCCAGCATATAAACAGAACCAACGACAAAAACCACACAATTATCTCAATAGATGCAGAAAAGGCCTTTGACAAAATTCAACAGCCCTTCATGCTAAAAACTCTCAATAAACTAGGTATTGATGGGACATATCTCAAAATAATAAGAGCTATTTATGACAAACTCACAGCCAATGTCATACTTAATGGGCAAAAACTGGAAGCACTACCTTTGAAAACTGGCACAAGACAGGGATGCCCTGTCTCACCACTCCTATTCAACATAGTGTTGGAAGTTCTGGCCAGGGCAATCAGGAAAGAGAAAGAAATAAAGGGTATTCAATTAGGAAAAGAAGAAGTCAAATTGTCCCTGTTTGCAGATGACATGAATGTATATTTAGAAAACCCCATCATCTCAGCCCCAAATCTCCTTAAGCTGATAAGCAACTTAGACAAAGTCTCAGGACATAAAATCAATGTGCAAAAATCACAAGCATTCATATACACCAATAACAGACAAACAGAGAGCCAAATCATGAGTGAACTCCCATTCACAATTGCTACTAAGAGAATAAAATACCTAGGAATCCAACTTACAAGGGAAGTGAAGGACCTCTTCAAGGAGAACTACAAACCACTGCTCAGTGAAATAAAAGAGGACACAAACAAATGGAAGAATATTCCATGCTCATGGATAGGAAGAATCAATATTGTGAAAATGGCCAAATTGCCTCAGGTAATTTATAGATTCAATGCCATCCCCATCAAACTACCAATGACTTTCTTCACAGAATTGGAAAAAACTACTTTAAAGTTCATATGGAACCAAAAAAGAGCCTGCATTGCCAGGACAGTCCTAAGCCAAAAGAACAAAGCTGGAGGCATCATGCTACCTGACTTCAAACTATACTACAAGTCTACAGTAACTAAAACAGCATGGTACTGGTACCAAAACAGAGATATAGACCAATGGAACAGAACAGAGCCCTCAGAAATAATACCACAGATTTACAACCATCTAATCTTTGACAAATCTGACAAAAACAAGAAATGGGGAAAGGATTCCCTATTTAATAAATGGTGCTGAGTACACTGGCTAGCCATATGTAGAAAGCTGAAACTGGATCCCTTCCTTACACCTTATACAAAAATCAATTTAAAATGAATTAAAGAATGAAATGTTAGACCTAAAACCATAAAAACCCTAGAAGAAAACCTAGGCAATAGTATTCAGGCCATAGGTATGGGCAAGGACTTCTGGACTTTTGGTGACTAAAACACCAAAAGCAATGGCAATAAAAGCCAAAATTGACAAATGGGATCTAATTAAACTAAGCAGCTTCTGCACAGCAGAAGTAACTACCATCAGAGTGAACAGGCAACCTACAGAATGGAGAAAATGTTTACAATCTACCCATCTGACAAAGGGCTAATATCCAGAATCTACAAAGAACTTAAACAAATTTACAAGAAAAAATCAAACAACCCTACCAAAAAGTGGGCAAAGGATATGAACAGCCACTTCTCAAAAGAAGACATTTATCCAGCCAACACACACATGAAAAAATGCTCATCATCACTGGCCATCAGAGAAATGCAAATCAAAACTACAATGGGATTCCATCTCACACGAGTTAGAATGGCGATCATTAAAAAATCAGGAAACAACAGATGCTGGAGAGGATGTGGAGAAATCGGAACGCTTTTACACTGTTGGTGGGACTGTAAACTAGTTCACCATTGTGGAAGACAGTGTGGCGATTCCTCAAGGATCTAGAACTAGAAATACCATCTGACCCAGCCATCCCATTACTGGGCATATACCCAAAGGATTATAAATCATGCTGCTATGAAGACACATGCACACGTATGTTTACTGTGTGTACTATTCACAATAGCAAAGACTTGGAGCCAACTGAAATGTCTATCAGTGATAGACTGGATTAAGAAAATGTGGCACATATACACCATGGAATACTATGCAGCCATAAAAAAGGATGAGTATGTCCTTTATATGTACATGGATGAAGCTGGAAATCATCAATTCTGAGCAAACTATGGCAAGGACAGAAAACCAAACACCGCATGTTCTCACTCATAGGTGGGAATTGAACAATAAGAACACCTGGACACAGGGTGGGGAACATCACACCCCAGGGTCTGCCAGGGGATTGGGGGAGGGGAGAGGGATAGCATTAGGAGATATATCTAATGTAAATTACGAGTTAATGGGTGCAGCACACCAACATGGCACATGTATACGTATGTAACAAACCTGCACGTTGTGCATATGTACCCTAGAACTTAAAGTAAAATTTTTAAAAAAGTTTAAAAAAATAAATTAAAAAAAGTAACTCAAATTTATAAATTTATACACATCACACACACACAAATGCACACACATAAGGCAATTCATTTAAGCCTTTATGGCGATATTTTCCTTTTTTTCTTTGTCAATGTGGATGTGTAAAAGCTACTTATATTACTATCCAGATTAAAATTTTATTTTCCCCTTTTACCTGTGTTAATCAACTTAGCTGGGTGAATAAAGTTCAAATAATTTCTTTATTCCCAGTAGAAAAAAGTGAAAAGGGGGTGAGGAGTGGGGATGTGGAGAGTGGGAAAGATTATATAAAATTATAGTTATGCTGTGTTTCTCACTGCTGGTCACAGCCAGAATTTTTCTAGAGAGAAGTATCACTTGTGAAGCTGGCCAGGTGGAAAATGATTAGTTTTATTAAAAATAGCAGTAATGAAAAAGCATCTACCTACTATCAAATATACTTTAATATGACTATAAACTGTGAGCATGGCTGTGGTGCTCTAGCCATCTACAGGCTAGGAATTGTGTCATGTTTTGTTCAAACAGACTTAGAGTTTAATCAAAGCAGACAGGTAGCACTAATTACCAAAAGAAAAAAAAGCGGTCCCTCTTATCTCTCCAACTCATGCCTTTATTTTGGTAATGTAAAGATTACAGAAGGAAATTGAAGAAGTATACGGTGGTAGTCTAGTAAAGAAGGCTCTGACCACAGGGAATCTTTGGCTCTGGGAAATTTTCCCCCACACAGCACAGGAAATATTCTGTAGCCCCAGCTGAGCCATCAGTCTGTGAGTCACACATAATGTTCCTGTACCAGTCAGCAAATCTCCAGGAACTCTTGGGTGATAAAGAATGATTCCACTGATATGAAAAATCAGAATAGTCCCTAAAAATCTGAGATCTTTAAAGATTTTTTATTGGTGACTTCTTTTAAAACATAGAAATGAAGAGCCATATCTCAGGCTCTAGCTCCAGTATTTTGAATTCTATTATTCCTAACTTGATATTTGCACACATCATAGCAAGCCCTAAATATTTTTGAATATTTTGAACCATGTTTGAGGTTCATTCTTTTTTATTTTCTTCTGAGACTGAGTTTTGCTCTGTCGCCCAGGTTGGAGTGCAGTAGTGCGATCTCGGCTCACTGCAACCTCTGTCTCCTGAGTTCAAGCGATTCTCCTGCCTCAGCCTCCTGAGTAGCTGGGACCACAGTTGCGTGCCACCATGCCTGGCTAATTTTTTGTCTTTTAGTAGAGACAGGGTTTCACCATGTTGGCCAGAATGGTCTCAATCTCCTGACCTCAAGTGATCCACCTGCCTCAGCCTCCCGAAATGCCGGGGTTACAGGCATGAGCCACCGTGCTTGGCCGAGGTTTATTCTTCACAGTCATTCCACTGTGATCTTCATGATTCTATCCTTGAGGTCTTAGCCTCCATTTTGCTAAAGATCTAGGTCAAAGCTGACCTTTGTCTATAAAGCCATAATTTTCAATTAAGGTTTTACCTTTTTTTATTTTAGGAAATGCAAAAGATCTTTGCCAAATAGCAACTTCAGTTGATTGATTTTTATCCTCTGGAAACACTGTGATAAGAATACTTGTGAAGGTTCAATGTTGCAGACTGCTTCGATGAAGAAAAGATATCTTTCATTCAGTAAAGAGTAGTATGACACATATTTGCCAGCTTTATGTTGTACCTTCTCCTGAGCCTCTACTGAAATAACATGTTAGTATTATAGCTAATGAAAATGCATTCAGGCCTAGTGGCCAGTTTTTAAAGCATTGCTACATGGGAAAAAAAAAAACACTAACAAAAGCAACATAAATAAGAGAGTTTGGGAGCAAGGCAGCCCCTGCATTAGTATTGAAAATTCTTTTCCCAAGGTAATCATTTTCCAAGACTCTCTTAAAAACATTTATTCAACTCCTTCTATTACTAGGTCTCACCCTCCTTTCCATTCTTCCCAAATCCTCCTGCCTTTGTCACTAAACAACCTTGTTGTCCATACCTAATAACTTGTCATTGACTAATAGTTTTATCTGATTTTTGTATAAATTAACAGTCAAACAAGAACTAGATTGCCAGCTCGTTTAAGTAACGTCACTTCCCATATAATCACAATTGAACCACCAAGTATAAAGACACCTATCAGTGGTTAATGTAGTAAAAATAGACAAAAATATTTTTGTCATTTTGTGTCATTCAGAATGGTCTCAACATTTGTCAATTAGCCCAGAGAAAGAAACATGAATACATTATATATTTGCTGTTCTCTTATGGTTGATGTTTATTTTTGAATATGTACTACCAGTGGTTGTTTACATGGTTAATTTCTTTTTAAAACATTTTCCCCACAAGCCTCAGTTGTAGCAAAGTGACACACAAATGGGCCTCCCCGCCAAGATAATATGAAGAGGGCAAAAGATCGATGTGTCAAAAAGCCAACTAAACAGATATTCAAAATGAAATCCTCAACAGAACTCTGCATAATACTCTCATACAGCCATCTGCCATTTTTTATAATACAAATATGTCAATAAACATTTAAGTTTTTAATTATTTATATACATATACAATCATTGATTCACTTATTAAAATTTAATATTTTTATGTTTTTAGATTCATAACATAAAAGACAGAATTTCTAATGTTTTTATCTTCAACACTCCACTTTGAAGACATCTACCTTAGTATAACCATTAATTATCCAAAATGTTTATTTTTAGAAAATAACATAAGTAATGGAAAAGTACACAGATGATTCCTGTTGGGTAGTAGCACCTGTCTTAATGCAATTGTCTTCAGACATCCTCCACAAACCACAGTGCAACAAGGTGAACAAATAAAATCACAGAAGCTTAATGTAAACAGTATAACTAGGAGACATAGATGATTGTATAAACATCAATTTACAGATTAGTTAGGAAATAACTGTCTGAAACCATTAGAGACACTCTTGAACCTGTGCCAGAATGGATCAGCAGGGAACGTCTGTACAAAAATGAGGAGAAGGTAGTGGGGGCCTAGCACTGTTACATACAGGTAAAATCACCCTCAGAAAAAGTAACACCCTGGTTGAGAAATACTGAGAATGGTTGTCCTGACAGTTATAGAATGGGCATGACTAACCTCTGCTGGATAGAAAATCAATCAGTCTGGGTGGAGGTAGGGATTGCCTGAGAACAATCATGAAATAATTTTCTAGGGTAATGATAAAGTACTATATTCTGAATAGCTGGCTAAGTAACATAGTTGTATGCATTCGTCAAAAATCATCAAATAGAACACTTGATGTCTGTACATTTTATTTTACATAAATTTTACCTTAAAATGCAAATGCATTGAACTCTACTTAATTAAAAGTACCCAGAAGTAGTTAGCGATGGTATGCATTGATTTCAGCAAGCAACCTGCTGGTAAATGAATCAAAAAAAAAAATGAAGAGGGAGAAGAAGAAAGAAGAAGGAAGAGGAGACAGAGAAGAAAAAGAAGGAGGAAAAACGAGGAGGAGGTGGTGGAAGAGCAGAAGGAGAGGAGTAGATAAGCTGGAGTAAAAGAGTGATTATGATTTTGTGATTAAGACAATAAAGGAAAGCGTTAGTGCAGCAAAAGAAATAGTTCAGCAATTGAGGGGCGGCTGATATTTTCAGGCCTTTGATGGTAGAAATTTAGATTAGTGAATCTTCTTGCTAAGAGTTCAGCTAACTTGTGTTGGAAGCAGCCCAGTGTCATAATTATAAGCCTGATTCTAAAGGACCCATTCTAGCACTTGCTAAGTTTAGCGCCCTTACCACATTATTAAAACTCTCTGTGCCTTGTTCCTAGGTTAAGACTTTATAATAGTAGCCACCACATATGGCTATTTGTTTGTTTGTTTGTTTGTTTTTTGTTTTTTTGAGACAGAGTCTCACTCTGTCACTCAGGCTGGAATGCAGTGGTGCTATCTTGGCTCACTGCAACCTCCGCCTCCTGGGCTCAAATGATCCTCACACGTCGGCCTCTCAAGAAGCTGGGATTACAGGCATGTGTCACCACACCCGGCTAATTTTTTTTTTTTTTTTTTTTGGTAGAGACAGAGTTTTGCCATGTTGCCAGACTGGTCTCGAACTCCTGGGCTCAAGTGATCCACCCACCTCAGCCTTCCAAAGTGCTAAGATTACAGGCATGAGCCACTGTGCCCAGCCCACATATGGCTATTAAACAAAAAACTTAAAAATAAAAAAAAAAGATTGGATTCATGTGATGTGCTTGGAGTGGTCCCTGGTCCAGAGTAAACATTCAACAAACATTGATTATTATTATGTGGTCACTGACTCTTTGATATGATTCTTGAACAATTTTCTTCAAATTTAATTGAGAAAGTTAAATATTGTCAGTAATCCAACAGGAAATATAATTTTACTCAGACGTAGAGACTTGCATGAAGGGCATCTTTAGAGGAGAGAAGAAGGGATGTTTAGGCACTCAGAGACTGGCAATGGTAGGGAAGCCTCAAGGAAGCCTAAGACTAATGGAGCAAATGAAGGAAACAGTATTGTATAAGAATCCCAACGTAGGCTGGAGCCTTGGTGGTGGGATGCCTGGGAGGAGCTGTAGATGCAGAGGATCCCTGCCAATGCCAGAATTTCAGAGCCCAAAGCAGGGAAAGAGCAGGGATGAAAACACATCCTATTGCCCTCCAGCGCCTCCCATTGGCTAAACTTAAAAAAGAACCCAGATGATGAGGTAGCTTGGAGATGCAAAGCAAGAAGGAAAAGATCAGAGCAAGAAACAAAAAGATGGAAAGTGGATCTGAGGAAAATCAACATAGTAACCAGCTTCCTAGATACAGATAACACCAGCATCTCACAAATGGGTCACACGAAGAAATTTATCCTTTTGACGGCTACACTGAGCGCTCCAATAACAGCAAGAGAGCGATTTCTTAAGAAAAGACAACCCTGGAAAATTCAGTGGTTGTGTGCATGTTTAGATTTGCTATGGTCTTGTTGCAAAGATACACACCTGAAGATTTATATAGAGTAGACTTGGCTTCACCTCTGCACCTGTTCATTCACTTTTTCTGTCAAAAATATATTTATTGGTAGTTTTCTACAAAATGCTTTACAATTAACCCATTTTCAAAAATATTATAACAACATATTTAGAAATAGAGTGAAAAGAGACTCTAAAATTTTTCAGTCATACATTTTCAGCTATAATCTAAACATCTCAGTTAATCTTATTTTTACTACCTAGTATCTAAATAATCTTTTTAGGAACAGAAAAACATGTCATTTTACCTCTGCTTCTATAAAACTATCTTTTGGGAATGGGAACCTTGTAGTTAATCTCTCTCTCTTTCTCTCTCACACTTGCTCTCTGGCTTTCTTTTTTAATTCGAAAATAGATTGAGGTTATCTACAGGTAAAGCCATCACCAGATTTTTTCCAATTACTGAAGCTTCAACAACTCCTAAGGCAAACTTGAAAGACCTTGAAAAAATTTCAAACATGCTTTCACTTGCTTATTTGATTTTACTTTTCATTGTATTATACCTAGACAACACTTTCTATTTTTGTTTGCAAAAAGCTGGTAATTTTCTTCCACCATTTTCATTTTGTTTTTTAATGTGTCTGCAAGTGTCATGGTCTCACTGACTTATTACTTAAAGTTTATTCACAAAAGAGGCCTAGGTTTACTTCCATACTAATAATAAAAATTACTTTTTAATATTCATGTTTAAGTACAACCTGCAATTATTAAGTTAACTGTATTTATTTGCCTGTGTCTGTGAAGAGAGGCATATCACTTTCTCCAGTGGAAGAATTATTGTCTAGATTCTTAGGGGAAAATCTCTTCTCCACTACTTGACTTTATATTATTTCAATTTTAAAAATTATTATTTTTATTGGTTTTAAATTTTATATTTCAAATTTTATATTTGTATCCAAAAATATATGTTTCTTGTGGAAATACAGTTTTAAACTGATACATTTGAAAAAATATAAATGAAGAAAAACACTAAAGCCATACTCATGCACACACAAAGACTTTACCAACAATCACTTAATAAATTTTTCAGTACTTTTATATTTCAGGAAGCCACATTTTCACTATAAATTCTTATAACTTACATCCCAATTTATATCTGTTTACTTCTTTGACTTTCCTTCTGGAAAGTACCATATAATTCTTAATTACCTACTCCCACTGCCTAGTACTTTTACTGATACAAAACAGGCACTAAATATATATTTTTGAAGGAGTCAATGCATAATTGAATAAATGAAAATAGAAAATCGAATGACCAATTTTAATTTTTCTATGGGCTATTGATACTCAAGGAGATAATTCTTTGGCCTAACATTCTGTATGCAATGCTCTCCCTAACTAATATCTGAGCAAGTGAAGGCTAAATCTAAACAGAATTCTTAAAATGTCCAAACATTAAAACAGTGTCCACACAGATTATACCTTAATGAAAATCTCAAAGAAAGTGAATTGGATCAATTAACTAGAATGATTTTTTAATTGGTTCATCAATTTCACTATAGCCAATGAATGTTTTCAAATATTTTATAACACTTGAAAAATTGTGTTCTATTAGGTAATCATTCTATTAGCAGTCTTGCTTATATAACTCATTTCCTTAGGAGGTAAAATAAGTTTATTAATAAAAAGAGAAAACAATTTTAAGTGAAGCAGTTCAAATTGCCACAAATTGTGACTTACGTATGATATGATATTGTTACAGAATCTTGCATAAACACTTTGGAAGTTAACCACTGCATGACAAGGGCTACTCATTCCTTTATCTGAAACAAAAACTATGTTATAAATGACTTCCAGAATTACAAGGAGGATCAAATGAGATAGCATTATTGAATAAGCTTTATAAAAAAAAACTTTATATGTATGATGTACTTGTTATAATTGATAACAATTTTTATTATTTCACAAAAATGATTTGTTTTTTTGAACACATCTCCCTAAAATTCACTATGTACTATTCCAAGTTTAATGCAACCCCTCTGTAGCTTCAGTTACCTTTCATAATTCATAAAACAAGTCTGTTTTCTTGCTCTTTCATATGCTTGGTGACATAAGAAGAAGCTATAATTTTAAACCAACCCCTAAAAAAGTTTAAACAATATCTCTATAAATTCTTAGTTCATTTTAAGTCTTGGCAAAAGATTTAAAAACCATACTCACATTTTACTTAAGAACTGGCTCAAGGCACTCCAAAGTGCTAATATCGCTACTTTGATTTGGCACATTTGGCTTAATCCTTTCAGTGACAGAAAACAAATCATAATTAAATTAGGGGTGGAAAGGTTCTTTCAGAAGACTGTTTCTTGCATACAGATGAGTAATTAGAGTGACCTCAATGTGGTGGTTTTCCTTTGTTGCTCAGAGACAAACACCTTTATGCAGCAAATAAACAAGCTCAGCTCAGCAAACCCTCGGTGTGAACTGTCTCCCTGGAAGCCAGGAGTCATCTTTGGTGTCTTTGCAGTTAGATGAAAGGGAGTAGATTCTGCAGTGAAATCAAGAGTGTGGAAGTTTAAAGTTTGACTTTGTTGTTACCTTACCACGCAAAGTTAGCTCATTAGGAGTTTGCTCTTGCCAGAAATCCACAATCAAGATTCTACCATACCTCTTTTAAACAAATACACACAGAAAACATAGAATACTTTGTTTAGGAGAAAACAAGGTATAGTTGGTTTGAATTTAGAATGCCTCAATTTAAAAACTAAGTGTTCTCATATTGAGAATTATGAGCAATTAGAACTTGGTTTTCTTTGACATTGGTAGTGGATGATCAATGGTCAAGGACCATTTCAACTGGCATGAAGCCCAAACCTAAAGAACGTTTGGTATAAAAAGCAAACAGATCAGTCTCTGGTCTGTTTGCCTTTTGTGAGGATGGACTATATAACACAGAATCCCAGATTTGATCATTAAAATAATAAAATAATGCATTTATTTCAGAAATAATGGCAATACATAAAATAAACGAGTAGATTTATTGGGAAATGTGGCTATATACCAGGAAGAATATTGTCTATTTAATATTTCTTTTTTAAAGTTACAAGAAAATGATGCCTATATTATAATCACAGAATATCAGATATATAACCTTGTTTTCTGTTAGAATTTCACAAAGTGAAAATTAATCTATTCATTCCTCCTATTCTTTGTTTCGTTTTGTTTTGTTGGGTTGTGGATTTCTTTTTTAACAGGTTCTTGCTCTGTCACCCAGACTAGAGTGTGGTGGCATAATCATAGCTCACTGCAGCCTCAAACTCCTGGGCTCAAGCAATCCTCCTATATAACTAGGACTACAGGTGTGCACCGCCATGTCGATCTTTTTTTTTTTTTTTTTTTTTTTTTTGGAGACAGGATCTCCCTTTGTTGCCCAGGCTGGTCTCAAACTCTTGGGCTCAAGCAATCTTCCCACCTTGGTTTCCCAAAGTGCTGGGATTACAAGTGTGGTCACAGTTCCTGGACTCCTACTCTTGATTGTCTCTAAGAAAAGAAATTTCCAAACTCTACTCAGCAATCTATTTATTGGTATCAAAAAAATAGGTTGTTTTTCCCAGCTATCTCTTACCTCCAGTAGGTTCCTTTACTTACATCCTTTGCCGTGAGACTTTGCCATGCCTTCCAACACATAAAGTATATGCCCAGGTGCCGTTGACTTTGGGCTTGCCCGTGTGGATTACTTAGACCAGTAGAATATGGTTGGAAGTGACAATGTATCAGCTTGGAGTGGAAGAAGTGTAGCATGTTTCTGATTCTATTTCTGCTATTCCACCCTCTGAGAGAAGAAAGGGCATGCCCTACATTGGGATTAGCTATTCATTCTGTGTCCTCAAAGACATGTAGAGAAACCCTAAACCTGGAAGTGAGCCCAGCAGGACCCCATAGGCAGCAGTAGAGCCATGTAATGACCTGAGAGCAGCAGGTAGTGAAGCCTAGGTTTTGGAATGAAGCAGCCTTGTTTCATATCTCGGCTGTACTACTCAGTTACACCTTGAATGAGTTAGCTGACTTTTGCTTTCCAGTTTTTGTCATGGACATTTTCAGTTTGATAATGCGTTACTCACAGGTTGTTATGAAATGTATGCATCTCTCTCTAGCCAGAGTGAGGCTCAGGGTAAATACTCAAAAATTCTTACTTTCAGTCTTCCTTTGATAAGTCCCTTACCCCTTTAAGCCCAAACCAGCAACACGGCCCAAGCTAAGGTGAAAGTCAACCAAGTTAAAACCATCATTAACAGTGGTGCTGATAAACGTAAAAATATTACTAAAAAGGGTTTGATGAGTCAAAGTCTGTGCCACTTATTGCCTTAGGAGTGCTGTAAGGCTAAATTGCCTTTGGGTACACAACAATTTGCCATCAAAGTCAGATGTTACAGCTGGAAGAAACTTAAATGATGACTTAATCTTATCATTGCCTTTCATGAATAAGGGAAGTGAGGCCCAAAAAGTTGAATTGTCTTTCTCCAAACTAGTTAATAGCAAATCTGTCACTTAAACCAACAAAATGGTCTTAATATGTTAGTAGTCTGACATATTAAGAATATACTTCTTTCTGTTATTTTTTTCTAACAATAATGAAATGTCTATGTCACAGAGCATAACTTCTTTCTTTTCATAGAATAGCCCACAAATAGCATTTTGTGTGAAAGAATTGAATCACAAGAAAGGGGATATGTTGTCAGTAGGGAAACATATGAGGTATTGTTTGCATGTGAAATCTAACTGCACTCTTACTAAACAGGCTGAGTGTCAGGTAAGAGCACCCTTGCAACTAACACAATCTTTACATACCGTCATCTGCACATCTATTTTTGTTTTTATTTAAAGTGACAGATTCACAATTTAAATGCTGAAACTAATTTGCCCAGTTTTTAAAACACTAAGCTTTTAGGAACAAATGTAAATACTAAGACCAGAGCAGAAGTTCTCAAATTTGTTTCTTTTTAAAACTGTTTTAGTTTCTGGCCATGTGATGTTCAGTGAGACAAAAGCTCTTTCAACCACCTGCTCTCTTTGCCAACATCAAAAGAAACAAAAATATATCAACAGCATTAAATGTAAAAGAGCATTTAATAAGACTCCATGTGGCAGCTAAAAAAGATGAAGAATGTGAAAATAAAAGGGAAACTAAACTGAGTAATAAAAAACAAGAAAAAAGGAAAAATGTGAGGAGAGGAAAGAAAAAGGATAAATAAGAGAAAATAAGAGAGTGGAACCTGCTTTATGTTTTTGTAACACACAGACCTTCCACTCCTTCTGGCCATTGGCTCAGGCCTGAAATCAGTCTTAGCTTTGGGGCCCCCTAAAGTCCCAACCAATGTCGAACTGATTCTCAAGAAGCAACTCATTGGCAACTTGCTTAGCTGTTGAAACTACTGGGACCATAAGAGGTTTATGATGAAGACTCACCTGTGTGATGCTTTACCCACTCCATGCAGACCTGACTGTAAGACGCAGGAGACAGAGAAAGAAGTGGTTCCATCAAACTGAGTACCTCCCATACCTGTCCTGCTGCTCTCCCCTAAAGTATTATTCTGCAAGGAGAAACCTAGAAATCCAGGGTCCCAGACCATCCCTGTTGTTCTGAGGGTTTTGTTCCGGATAAGGAAGTGGCCTGAGCACAGCCAGGCTGTCACTAACACTCCTTAAGCGAAGAACCATACACATAAACCCATCTTAGGCTATTACATCAAATATTACTCGTCTTGAAACTAGGCAAACTTGTACATCAGATTGCATTATGTAATGTTACAGTTGTTGTTTTTTTTTCCTTCTACTATGGGAAGCACAGTGTGATGAATTCACGGAAAACCCCTGCACTTTTTGTCATGCAGCCATGAGGGAAGAGGGTAATAAGGCAACAGCACTCAAGCATCCTAGATCTGCCTGGGTGGCTGGTAGGCAGTGATTCTCCCCAGCTCTGTGAATCCCAGCAATCCATCAAGGAGAATTGCTGGAGAAAATGAGAGAGAAATGTCATAAACCTTGCTTTCATTTTATTCCAGTGGATGTGAGGATGTGTGCAGTTTAAGCAGATTATGCTTCCGAACTGGAGCTTGGTTGAGTAATTAAAAGATAAAACAATTCAATTTAAATCTTTACCTAAATTTATCGGCTCAGATTTTCTGAATTGTACTGTGAAGTATTGTCATAAAGTGGAAATGTTTGATTCAAAGGTAATAAAAGCTATTGATCTACCGTGAAGCAATATTAATATTAACATACTGCTTTTATGGTTAATTTGGTGCTGCATAAAAGAAAAAAATCAAGATCTTTTAGTTTTGGTGATTAAAGGAACAGTAGACTTTTGAAAATATATTTGTATGTACAATAAGATGAACTCATTATAGAGACAGTATACAAAGGGTTAGCTGTTAAAGTTGCATATTAAATGTCCAATCAGCAATTACTCAGTTAAACGAGAAGGCAAAACATGTATAGACTTTTGGAAAACTCCATTTAAACATGGGACACAGGAATATACCTTTTTGTGTGAGAACCAAAGAAGTGTTCATCTGGTCTAAGAAATCTGATGGGTTGTATCATCAAATACAAATGTCTGCTAAATCCCACTATTTCTTTCTTAAAAGAGGAGCGCTTTCTAGAGTCCTCATCCCAAGAAAAAGGTGGCAGGCATAGTTGAGAGGATCATGGTTCAGTCTGTCCTCAAGGTCTTCATCAGTAATCTCACATAGTGAACACTGAACAGTATGAAATAATACTACTTTCAGCACCAACCTGCATTTCTGTGCAAACTTTGGCAACTCAGAATAGATACATGATCTCAGGAGCTCTTATTTTTCTTTTCTTCATCTACATAAAAAGAAAGAATACATATATTTCAGAGGTATCTTAGTCTGTCTTGTGTTACTATAAAGAAATGCCTGAGGCTGGGTAATTTGTAAAGAAAAGAAGTTTATAGGCTTCAGCAGACTATACAAGAAGCATGGTGCCAGAATCTGCTACAGATGAGAGCCTCAGGCTGCTTCCACTTATAAAGGAGGTGAAGGAGAGCCTGTGTGTGCAAAGATCACATGATGAAAGGGTAAGCAAAAGAGAGGGGTGGTGCCAGGCTCTTTTTAACAACCATCTCTCACAGGAACTAATAGGGCAAGAATTCATTCACTGCCCAAGGAGAGCATTAGTCTATTCGCAAGGAATATACTTCCATGACCCAAGCACATCCTATATCCTATTAGGCCCCACCTCCAACACTGGGGATCAGATTTTAACATGAGTTTTAGAGGCAGCAGACATCCAAACCACAGCAAGAGGATAGTTATAAGGTGAAATACAAATACAAATGAAAGTACCTAGCACAATCATGATATATTGCTTCTCAATAGATGCTTTTTTTCTCTCTCTCTCTGTTCTTACTTGCCTATAGGTATCTCTGTGTGATTTGGTCGTTGTGAGGGACAGAGGAGAAGAAATCAGAAAAAAAATCTGAAAGAGTAGAGGAGCTATTTAGAGAAAAAAAAAAAACATTAGTTAAAAAGACTCTTTAGCCATCTCTCAACAACAAATAATATGCATCCCTGTCAACAAAACTATCTTTTTAATCCCATTTGGATGCTTTCTTTAAGCAATAAAAAGTAGGTTTTCTAAAAATCCATGTATGTTGTTTTCCATTTATATAAGAAATGTACAGCAAGATTACTTTTACAGCTTGCAATGGCATGGGATTTTGTTTCTTTATTTGTTTTCTTTTTAACCATAGGAACTCTTAGAATATGACTGCTAAATGTGCATAGGTACTAAATCTGAAAAGTAGAATCCTATAAGGGCATCATTTGCTCAGAGAATTGTAATAAGAACAGTGTTTCTTAAAGTTATATATGCATATGCATATATTTTTAAAATGTATATAAATATCTCTATATAGATATACACACATACATACACACTCCTTTCCCCAGTAAATATAATGATGTTCTGCCACAAATTCTTCTTTGGCAGTAAACATGACTATTTCAGGTTATCTACTGACTATAAGATGATAATAATAGCTAATATTTATTGAGCATTCACTATTTGAAAGACACCATAATTAGGACCTAAAGTGCATTACCTAATTAAATCCTCACAATTCCCTTGAGAGATGTTCTAGAATTGTGACCATTTTATAGGAGAAGATATCAAAGTATGAAGTTTTTTTATAACTTGCTCAAACACATTCCCTTACAAATGGGCCTAAATCCAGGGATTTGAACCCATTTCTTACTAATTATAAAATTGAATCTCTAACCCTCTATACAACTTAAGGAACCAAACCTCACAGACTACCCATAAACAATAGTTTTAAATGGTAGTCACTTCGGGAAAAATAGATTGTTTACAGAAATTTTGCTCTATTCTTTAGAGAATTTCTCTTTTTATTAGAAAAAGGAATACACAGAGGGGAGAATTTTCTTTGAGATGAAAATTTAAGAAACTAGAAAATTAGATTTATATCATAGGCTCTGCCTTTCTACATATTTTTGTGAGAAATCAGCTAATTTTAGAGAGTCATAGAGTTTGATGGAGGAATTGGGGGTCTTGAAGGGAAATTGCTACCAGACTCAATGACAGATTAAGGACAACTATAAAGCTGTTACAGAGTGACTTAGATTTTCTAGGACTGAAGGATTGTATCAGGATACAATAGGCTATGCTTTGTAATAAACAACCCTCAGATTATTGGTAGCTTCTAAGACAAAAGGTTTTATTTTATTTTTTTGAGATGGAGTCTTGCTCTGTCTCCCAGACTGGTGTGCAATGGCGTGATCTTGGCTTACTGCAGCCTCCGCCTCCTGGGTTCAAGCAATTCTCCTACCTCAGCTTCCTGAGTAGATGGGATTATAGGTGCCTGCCACCATACCCAGCTAATTTTTGTATTTTTAGTAGAGACGGGGTTTCACCATGTTGGCCAGGCCAGTCTCAAACTCCTGACTTCAGGCGATCCACCTGCCTCGGCCTCCCAAAGTGTTGGGATTACAGGCGTGAGCCACTGTGCCTGGTCCGTTTTGTTTTTTATCTCCTATGTTACACGTTCAGCAATGATCAGCTGGGGGCTAGGCTCCACATTTCTTCACACTGAGACCTAGACTAAAGAGTACCCCATCTCAGTCTATATCAGGACCATTGTTGTGGCGGAGGAAAAAAGAAATGAGACTCTAGAGAACAACATCAACAGTAAGTAAGTGCTCAATTCATAGATATGTCACTCACACATTCAACACTCATTGGCCAGAATTAGGCTTGTGGCTTTACTCAACCTCAAAGGATCCAGAAATTGAACCCTTTCAAGTGTCTGATGGCCAGTGAGGTTCAGAGTAAGTCAAGGAAAATTTGTTGATGGAGTGCCCAAGGGCTGGGATGGAGAAGTTTTATAATTACAAAGATTTTAAACTAACTCTGTGGGGAGAAGCTTATTTTTCCTAACAGCAGAAGTCCCCTTAGGATGATACCTGATTGTGTGAGTTTCATACTTAGACAAACCATCTAGAACTGGTGGGACCACTGGTGCTCAGGGTGGTGGTGTTGGTGGGGCTGGGGGCAGAGAGAGAGATTGAGAGATTGAGAGAGAGAGAGAGAGAGAGAAGACGCAGAGAAATATAAATAGCATTGAGGGGAAATCTAAGAACTGATGGCTGAAGAGGGACTTTAGAAAATATTAGAAATGTTTAAAGGGAATTTAAGATGCTTCTCTTTTCTTTGTCCTCCCCATCAGGTTCTTAGTTAAATTACTATGTTTGTCAATGCCTTGGGGAGTTGTGGTGCAATAATGAAGTGCTAAATTCTGCAGCCAGGTTGGTAATGCCAGGTCAATACCTGACCTCTCTTTATTCTCCATTTCCAAACTACAGAAGAGCATAGGCGCAGAACTTGGGCAGGAGAAACAGCTATGATAACTCAGTTTAGGAGAATTTCCTCTAAGTCCATACAAATGAGTGAGGATATGAATGAGGGAGATTGTTTTTCCACATTTTCAACATATTAATCCCCTTCTTGCTGAGATATGATTATGAGCATTCCAGCGCCTACACAGGGTGCATGTATCTCATAGACTGTGCTGTGATTGCTATGGATATCAAAATGTACACTTCTGCTCATTCAGGTTTGAGCAACTCCATACTTCAACTTTGTAAGTAGAATTGCCATTTTGTTTTATATGCCTTAAATATATGCACTTTCTTCACTTACATTACCTCATTTAATATTAGACTCAACTCTACAATGTAGGTAACACCACAGATTTTCTACTCATTTTATATATTAGAAAATGAAGGACTAGGCCAGAGCTGTGGCTCATGCCTGTAATCCCAGCACTTTGAGAGGCCAAGGTGGGTGGATCACCTGAGCTCAAGAGTTTGAGACTAGCCTGATCCATATGGTGAAACCTGTCTCCACCAAAAAGAAAAAGAAAATTAGCTGGGCATGGTGGTGTGGGCCTGTGGTCTTAGGTACTCGGGAGGCTACAAGGGAGCCTCCCTTAGCTACAAAGGAGGATCCCTTGACCCTGGGAAGCCAGAGGTTGCAATAAGCAGAGATTGTGCCACTGTACTTGAGCCTGAGTGACAGAGTAAGACCCTGTTTCAAGAAGAAAGAAAGGAAGAAAGAAAGAAAGAAAGAAAGAAAGAAAGAAAGAAAGAAAGAAAGAGAAAGAAGAAGCAAGCAAGAAAGAAAAGAAAAGGAAAAGCTAAAGAAAACATACAAATAACTCAGTGGCAGAGCCAGAATCTGATTGCTCAGATGTCTTCTAACACCCAGGCCAGGACTTAGATTTATTGTACCTCCCGCCTTGTCAGAAGCTAAACTGAGTTAGCCATGAAGCATGGAAATATTTACTTGTTGGGTTACATTTGACAAAATACACTTGACCTCCTCTGATTTTGCTCATATTTTCCCCTGCTCCCTTCTACCTCTAGCAGTGTCTATCTGCTCTAGGGCCAGTTCTTTCCAGGAGACGAGAATGTTTTCACCACCTCCCTCCCAGACAGACCGGTGTATTTTCTGAAGTTACTCCAGAGAGAGATGAAGTGCTTTTCATGCTGAAGACTTTCATCTCTTCTTGGTAGTTTTCTTGAAGTTAGCTTTCTCCTCCCCTAGTGGCTTTTAAAGGTTTATTTCAAAACTCCTATCTTTTCATTTTTTATTTCCTTAGATCTTAGTCATTTTGGGGAGTTCTCGTGAAAGATTGACCAGTTTGTTGTTGTTGCTGTTGTTGTTGTTGTTATTGTTGTTTTAATGGGAGAAAATGTTACTCTCTCTTTCCTCTTCCCTCACACCCTCTCCAACTCGATTATCAATCATTTATCCCTTCTTCCAGTGTATTAATTCACTCTTGGACTCGTGGAGTCTCTGGGTGTGCCTACACTTTGACCTTGCAGTCACTGGAGGCCAATGGTGTTCACTGGTTTCAGTCTTCCCATGTTCATCCCCATGCCCTGAAGGAAAAGTTCAATGAGCAAAAGCAAGCTACAGAAGCAAAGGCAGTTGCTACAACAAATGTGAGATTAGAAAATTTAGGTTTGCATCACTTTCTAAAGAGTCAAATTTCCAAGTCAGAATAACCAATTATCTAGACTAGCTTATAGGCACATGCCTCCCAGAGAACAAGAGGGGCTCTTAGACCACTTAAGTGTCCATGGGCCCCACTAAGACTTCCTTGTCAGAAGGAAACTTCCCCCAGACAGCTAGACTACAATACTGGGGTTAAGGTAAAAAAGCAAACATCCACTAAAATCCAGTACATTGGCTGCCACAGATAAAAATATACCCATTTTTTTACACTTATACTTCTGAAAATGTTTTAGTACATAAAAACAAACAGTTCTCAAATGCAGTTGTTTTTCTATTACTAATAATGCCCCTTCCATAAAGGGAGATGATCCGAAAATCTCACCACTCACTGTATGTAGCACCCAGAATCTCCGGATGTCCATTTCTCTACTAATTTTGCTATTACCTCATCAATATTCAGCAATCTTGACTGCATATGAAAGTTAAATATGACCAACAAGTCCTCTTTTCAATAGTAAGAAAAATGAAGAGGAAAAAGGAAGAGAGAGCTTTATAAAACTACATAAATATATGGTAGTGCACGGAGGAGAAACAATAGCAATAAATAATGTTAACAATAGCTTTGCTAGTTAGTAAGTAGCATTTCTTATGCACTTAATTTTGTACTTGTTTCTATGTTACATTATGTTGTACTAATAGCAATTTTAGAAGGTAGATGCCATTGTTATCCACATTTTCAGAGGAACAGAACTGAGGCACAGAGAGGTTAAAAGCCCACAGAGTTAGTAAGTCAGTGTGCAATCCACACAGCTGGCCTCCAGAGCCTACCCACACCTGCCACATGCTGTCGCTTCCCCTGTGCTTTTCAGTCCACCATGTGGTTACAGCCCTCAATTCTGCCGCTGTCCCCAAGGCAATTGAAGTGGATGACATCTGTGATATTCCTTCTTTACTATGCTTCTGTTTACCTTCAGTTAGCATCTCGGATAACCTGGTTTCTCTACCCAGTGGAGAGGCGCAAACTTTTATTACTGAAGGAATCAGAACCTTGGACTTATGGCCAGGGTTCTCATTTGAAGTCGCATTCAGATCCCAAGGACTTCTACTTGTGCATGTAACAATGATAAGTGTTGCTGGTGATCACCTAGTGCAATTCATGCTTTTTTTTTTTCCCCACTTCATTGGATGATAACAACACTATTTTCTCTTCTTAGTCTGGCCAAATCTACACAACCCATAATGGAACTCTTTCCTTGCCCTTTCATCAAGTAGCACAAGCAAACTTAAATTGAAGAGCAGAATCCTATTTCATTGGAGCATGGATGTGTTCACCAATGATAGAATTCCTCCACTGGGCTCTAAAGTCTAAAGTCACTGAAATGGGAAGCAAATGTTTTGCTGTTGTAGGTGTGTTTTGTGTGAGGAATTTCACTCAATTCCTGTGTTTTTATGCCTGAACCTGTATGGGAAAAAGAGCAGTGTGTATTGATAGCGTGATCAGATATTTGGCCACATGCTAAAGGCAACACCACAAACTCCTGGGTCTTGTCTTGCGGCGGTGCTGTAACCATGTCTTTAATAAGCTCTTCCACCACTGTCTAAGACCAGCTGCTTCTGAGAGATAAAAGGTTAAGATCTGTGAATCTCATAAGCATCCATTCATTCTCTAGCTTCCTTCACTATAAATTAAGTCACTTTGTAGGACTCCATGTAATTTGAGATTACATTGCCATCCAGAAAGTTTCTCTCATATGACAGTGCTAGAAGGTAAATGATAAAAAAAATAAAAGCAAACCCAGATCTAGAATTAATTTCTATTTTGTGAGGACAATTCATGGTGCCCTCTCTGTGGTGAAAGAAGTCAATTTAACGACACTTCCACCAGGGAACTAACTGTTACCTGGCAGTTCTGGTACCACATAAAGGCACAAGCTTGGTTTCACTAGTAGCACATTAGGGATTCAGAGCCAGGTCAGCACAGACAAGGAAAAGCACATCTATCGCCTCCAATCCTGCCTCAAGTCTGACCTTCAATGGACATTTTATTCAAAGTGACCACAAGTATAATTGTGTAAACTGTTTTACTACAGCATGACTATGTCTTCAAGGGACCCATCATGAATTACGATTTGGGTGAGAGCTTCCCAGTGACTCTGGAGAACTCATCCAACAGTTGGAAGACTCAGATTATCAAAAATAAATGAATCAATAGTTAGATTTATTGCAGTGATTCCTACTACTGCATTAATCAAATATAATGGGATGCTTAATTGATTGAAAATCATAGATACCTTTTAAAATATAAAAAGGATAATACGGGACAGTTAAAATATGTGGAATCATATTAATTGTAGTTAAAGCTATGTTAACAGTCTTAACTAAAAGGTTTACATATTTAAATTATTTTTCTTCCTACTATTGGGCAATACAATCTGCAGAAAAATTAAAGAAAATTACTTCACTTTTTAAAAGAAAAGAAAATTATAGAATGAATAAGAAAGTTATTTCCCCTATACAAATATGACCCCCCTGAGAGTGTTGCAAGCTTTTTTCACATTTAATCTTCAGTATAATTTGGTAATTATTCAGCAAAATTGCCTATTCTTACTTACTAAACCCTATTAAATAGTTAGTAAAAAATTTAAACAATGATTTCAAATTGTTATTTATTTCAATAATATTCTCTCTAATCCTGACCTATAGGTAATTAAGCATTCCATTTCAGTGGCACCGCATGTCAAACACTACTGCCCTTCTATTCTAAACTTGTGTGCATGCACAGGCCCATTAATGTGATTTGTATTCTTATTTGCATACTTTATTGTGGTAATACTCTGAGTTGAGAGCTTTTTGGAAAGTCCCGGTTACATAGGCCAGACATTGCCATCTGTTATTCTCATGCTGGAATCACCCAATCCCAATCATATTTTGTCTTGGCAATGGTCATATTTTTGGTGCCACAAAAAAAAAGCGGGGGCGGGGGAGGGAAGGAAGGATTATGGAGGGAGAGGAGAAAGACTGGCTCACTTTAATAGCTGCTCTCATTGATACATTTCAGATTGAAACTCCTTGCCTCCTCACTGGACACTTAAAGATAATGGATCTCTAGTTTCTTACATCATCAAATGAGTCAAACGGGCCATTTTATGAAATAACACATGTGTGCCTGGTTTATCTCTTAACTTAGTATATATTTAATTTGGAAGACTTTAAATTATGAAACATAAGAAAATAAGCAATAATAACAAAATCTGTGTAATCCCACACTTAGAATATCTAACTTCAAATGTGCAATCTTTGGCTTAATTATTGGGTGATTAGGGAAGATCTCACTATTAATTTACCCATCTTTACAATTAAAAAAATCTTAAATTTGCTGTGAAGGTTAAATGAGATGATAAACCTCAAACAACACAAAAGTGGATACATAGTAGGAACTAATTAAATGTTACTTCACATTTAAATTCACTGACAGCCTAGGCAGGATGCTGTAAATGAATTGCTCTGGAATTGGTGACAACTTCAGAAGCAAATCTTCTTAAATGATTGAGAAGCAATCTTATAATTGTTTTATAGCTTGAGTAATAGCATAAGAGAAACAACAATAAAACTAAGTGGTTGATGTGAAAGTCTTCTGAGTTTCCATGAAAACAAACACTAAGTCTGAATGTGAAGAAGTATCTTTGTGATAAATTCCATTATTTAATTTTTTTGAACTTTCAAAGTGATATTGAGTTGTTGTATAGACTTTGTCTCAGGGACCCTTTAATTACTCATGGAAAGTCAACAGCATTTATAGATTAGAAACTTTAGGCAGTGATGTAGGTACACAGCTTTTTTTGTTGTTGTTGTTGTTTGTTTGTTTCTAATTCCTTAGGCCCCAATGCAGAGTATCTGAGGAATTACTAGCAGTGAATACATTTCTCACAAGGCAGAGAAGGGAAAGAGATAAGCAGCTCCTAAAACCCTGCTGCTTACCCAAACCTGTGATTTCGAGATCTGGTTCATCTATTTATCCACTCGATGGGTGGCATTTTATGATAACGCAACGATGAGAAAAATATTTTGCCTTTCTATTATCAGATGCTGCAGATTGATGCCAATCTCAGAAACACAGAAATCAATTGCAATGGGAAGCAGGATCATGTTAAGCAAAGATTTGTCCCTTAGGAAAAGAAGCCCCATTGATTTCAGGAGATGTTAAAAACCTTTTAAGACTTGAACAAATAGTAAATAATCTATATTAATTTAGATAAAAGGAAATATTTGATTTTAAATTTGATTTCAAGGAATGACACCTAATTTAGGAGTTTTATTCCATCATAATGTCATTCCTTAAACTTGGCCTTGAAAAGAAGAAAGCTGGCAATTTTAATCTCCTGCTTGTATTCCACTTTTTGAAGTTTTAGCATTTTATTTTCTAAGTTCAATTACTTAACATGTTAAAAAGAGAAGAGAAGGTGAATATCATTATTTTAATTTTTTATATTTGGATACTATATTTCTTTTAAAAATGGGAGTTGGTGGGGAAGGTTGGAATGGGGTGAGGGATAAGAAACTACATACTGGGTACAGTGCACACTCCTCAGGTGACAGGTACAACAAAATCTCAGAAATCACCACTAAAAAACTTACCCATGTAACCAAACACCACTTGTACCCCAAAATCTATTGAAATAAAAATTAGAAATTAAAAAAATCAACCAAAGGACTTAAGTGCAGACCCTGAATCTAAGAAATTGTAAAAACAAAGAAAAAAGAACCAGAAGAGAAGAGTTCATTCACATCACTGAATAGATATCGCCAGGATGTGATTTGGTCGCAGTTATAATAATTCTGGAAGAGTGGACATTTTGTGAGCTTAAAGGGCTTGAAGAATGCCCAATGAGGAAATCATTTTACTCAATTACATTTAAAAAAAATAACCATAGTCAGTAAATGTGTCTATAGACATAAGAGAGCACGAGACCAGCCTGGCCAACATGGTGAAACCCTGTGTCTACTAAAAATACAGAATTAGCCGGGCATGGTGGCACATGCCTGTAATCCCAGCTAGTTGGGAGGCTGAGGCAGGAGAATTGCTTGAACCCAGGAGGCGGAGGTTGCAGTGAGCCGAGATCACACCACTGCACTCCAGCCTGGGTGACAGAGCGAGATTCCATCTCAAAAAAAAAAAAAAAAAAAATTATTCTCCTTCACCTCAAAATATTCTCACATGTGCACTTCCATATACACATATAGATGCTTTATTTATTTATTTATTTATTTTTTGGGATAGAGTTTTGATATTTAGCTCAGGCTAGAGTGCAGTGTCACGATCTCTGCTCACTGCAGCCTCCGTCTCCTCGGTTCAAGCGATTCTCCTGCCTCAGCCTCCCAAGTAGCTGGGATTACAGGTGCCCACCACCACGCCTGGCTAATTTTTTGTATTTTTAATAGAGATGGGATTTTGGCATGTTAGCCAGGCTGGTCTCGAACTTCTGATCTCAGGTGATCCACCCACTCAGGCCTCCCAAAGTGCTGGATTACAGGTGTGAGCCACCATGCCCGGCCCATATATGCATTTTGTGCTCCACAAAAGTCTGCTTTCTCTCCTTCAACAGGGAACTGGCCCTGGGGATGAGTCAGGTAGGATGAGAATCAGAGACAGTGAGGATACAGCACTGCTAATCAACATGACTTTTGCTTGGTTTCCATCTTTAGTATGGCAGCAGACACCAAGTAGGAACCCAGACTAAATATGAGGGGTGTGGGCTATTGGTAATTAGTTCCATTATTTTCATGTAAAGAAAATAGGCCTGACACATATAGGCCTAAGTCCCAAATAAACCTTCTCAAAATTTTGATAACGATTTTGACTGCCTAGAAATTATATGTATTTTTTAGGAAAATAACTTTGAACTCTTAGAATAAATGTATTGAATGCTTTTTCATCATAACCTGAGCTAGCTGTAGAGTGAGCATATAGTTAAGATTGGTTTCTAGGAAATAGACTAGCAGTTTAACTGCAGCCTAGGCTGCCTGGAGTAGCCAACAAAAAACTACCTGTGTG
This sequence comes from Pongo abelii, assembly GCF_028885655.2. Lineage (NCBI taxonomy): Eukaryota > Metazoa > Chordata > Mammalia > Primates > Hominidae > Pongo > Pongo abelii. The sequence continues at coordinate 36,669,094 of NC_071992.2, forward strand.
AATGTTTTCCACTCTACGGCTGTCACAGCGGACTCAGGATACTGCTAATACTGAGCAGCAGCAAGCTTTTAGCTTCCCCTTTCCAGTTTATGTTCAGGGTCAACACGTAAGTGTTGTAACCTCTACCTGTAGCTGTAGGTTAACATATATTACAGCAATATGCACATGGTCCTAACTGAGGCTGCTAGCATTTTGGGCCCTTGTTTCTAAGCCACAAGGACCCCAGTAAAAAAATATGAATTTTTGTAGTTTATATTTTCAGTACATTGCTAATAGAAAAAAACTCCACCTTATAATATGTTCTAAAATTAAATATATATATACATATATATATATGCCTTGAAGCATTTCTATGATTAAATAGAAAAGTGTAGATTGGGTATGCATGGTAAAATGGTAAAGTTTGAAGGTTAGAACAAAGGCCACTTATCAAATATCAACAAAGCACATTAAATTATTCTGTGGGAAATGAGCTGAGTTTCCAGAATAAGAGAGAGAAAACAGTCCATTAAGTTCTTAATACAAGTCCTTAAATTGGTGTAATTGAATTCTCACTGACTACAAGAATGATATTTCTATCAGCCTGTGCAATAAGAATAGTAAACGAGAAAGCAGGGATGTTTTTCCTTTGGTGTAAATAACAGTAGATGACATGAGAATTTATAAGCCATTCTTAATCAGCTAAATGAACCTACTTTATGGTCAAATACGGCTGTACAAATACAATTCTGGGCTTTGAGTGGTAAAATTATTGTTCCAATTCAATTGATAATGGGAAAAGCTATTACTGTGGAACATTAGCCAACTAGTTGAAAACTGCATTGCTTATCTTATGAGATTTTTGCAGTAGAAATCACAATAGTTAAAAGGAAGTAGAATTTTCCAGGGAAGATAGAGCTTTGAAAGAAAACAAAAAGAAGGAAGCAAAGAAAAAGTCAACAAATTATAATTAGATAAATACTAGCTCAAGAGTGAAGACACCTATATTTTCCCCAGATTTTGTTAACTCTAGTTGGGATTCCCTTCTCATCTTTAAAAAATTTGAAATTACGCCACGTGATCTCTAAAATTTCTCCCAGCAGGTGAAAACACTTACACCTTATTAATAGATATGAAATAAATTTCACATAAACGTTACCATCTCAAATTCCTTCTGGAAAACCTCCACGATATTTTATTAATTCTTCTGTTTGTTTTTTCTTTAGGTTTTTGTTTATCTTATGATTTGTTATTATTTTGTGTGTAAAGAAAGTCATGCATTCCTAATGGTATATTTAAAGACAAGTTTGAAAAGGAAATCCAAATTGTGAATAGAACAAGGGGAACTGGAGGAACATAAGACACTGAATAAACACTTATGCTAAAGGCTGTTGCTACTATTATATTATTGTTGAAAGCCATATTGCATCGACAGCATTGTTAAATATCATACATATTGCTTCAGGTTATATAATTAGAATAGGCTCAAAGTAAAAAAAAAATAGTTTAGGGTATAGGAAGAAATTTAAAAAAAGAAAAAAAGGAGGAGGAGGAGAAAGATAAGAAAAGAAAAGGAAAGAAGAGGCAAAGAAGTGAGCTACTTGTTACAAATTCCGGTGAGCACCCTGTGTACCAACAACAATATGAACTGTGTCTCCAGCATTTTGCAATGAGGAGGCCCTAGACCAAAATCTCTCTTTTCAGAGCCACTATTAACTCCTAATAGAACTCAGAGAATCACTTCCTTTGTGGTCTCCTCACCGTTCCACCTAACTCTCTCCTTCCTTCATCCATTCTCCAAGAGGAATTTAGAATTTTCCTAAAATAAAAGTATGATCTAGTTGTTCTTTTGCTTAAAGCCCTTAGCAGACTTTCCATTGTACTTGGAATAAAATCCCAAGATCTCACTCTGTTGCCCAAGGCCCTGTATGATCTAAATCATGCCTGTTTCTTTAGTCTCATCTTGTTCCATTTTCCCTGGCTCAACAGATTCTAGACATATTGGCCTTAAAGTTTTCAAACACAACCAGACTTTGCCCTAGTCAGGGACACAGTGTTCTGTTGGTCTGCAATGCTCCCACTTACTTCCCCATTTTCTACCAGCATCCAGCCTTTGATCTCTATTTCTACATTACTTTCTCACAAACGTTTCTCCCCACCTCCCCTCTCTGCCCTATATCCTGTATGGCATACTAAATTAATTATCCTACTATGCATGTTGATTTTTTCCACATCGGTTTTCTCAATTTATACTTATTTGTGGCATTGGTTGTTTCATTCTTTTTTCACTCACTAGCAAATAAACTTTATATCTATTTCAGCCAGCTATTAATCCTATTAATTCAGAGGAGTGTCTAACACATAGGCACTCAGCTTATTTGTTGAATAAATTAATGAGAACTATCCTCAAGTTACAGGGAAAGTGAAATTTGGAATTGTTCAGATTTTCTTATTAGGTCTGAAACATCTATTAGAACTCTGCAGAAGAGAAGACTGGGGAATGGATGGTGTGACATAAAACTTTTGTGTAATAACAGGGTTGCAGGAGGATTGCCCCATAAGGGATTAACCTATTGAATTCACAGAATACAGAAAGGGTTTCTCTGATTTTGTGCTTATAAAGTAGTAAACACTATACAATGAATGTGCTTCTGGGTTAGAAAAGAAAGCAGGTCTCCTTGACCCAAAATCAAACAAAATAAAAAACTAAGAAGATGGAGGAAAACGTCAAGAAAAAAAATGATGCTAAACGAAGAGAGCTTAACTAAGTTAAAGCAAGATATTGCAGGAGACAGTACTGAGTGAAGAATGACGAAATAGAAAATGGAATTAGCACATCGGGAACTAAATGTGAGTTGAATTCATATGAATTCATTGAATCGTACATGCCATAATAGTTGGAGTCTTCAAAGAAAGGAAACTCTTCAGAGGAATTCCTTGAAAGGACAGCAGAGTGTAGCAAAAACAAAAAAGCACTAGATTCAGAGGCAGGGCAGCTGCCTCTGTTTTTAGATCTGCCTTTGATTTGACATGTAACTTTGGTAGAGTGTGACATCACATGCTTATAGATAAAATGAGAAAATATAAATGAATCTGAGTTTGAGATTCCATTTCTGGCATTTCTAGCTCGAATACCCAGAACAAAATAAGTAAGTCAAAACAGATTTCAAGACAAAAGCCAGTCTATTCTGGATAAATATGAAGATCTCAGCCAGTAAACTTCAGGGTGAAAAGCAAAGCCCAGACTCGCTTGCTCACCTGTGATGCTCTCTACTTATTGACGTATCACATCACTACTCTGACGAATCAAATGTGTGAAGCCTGATGAAACGTTTGTGGTGCTAATAAAAATCTGTGTGTTCAAATACATTTCTAGCTTTCCAGAGGGCTATATTATTTTTATTATTGCTGTTAAGAATTTCTATGGAGTCTGACTTAGCGGCTGGCTGAGGATGGCTTTTATTACCCATCACAGCGATTCCAGGATGCAGCCTGAGGTGGTTATCTATATTTTACATTTTACTAGGGTGCCTTGCTTTGCCAAAATTAATACTGCTATTTTCAAATGAATGGAGGTTGTGCCAGAGGGATGGGATTATTGGACCTCTGCAGTGACTTTGAGTTGGTAAGAAGATCACGTCTTGAATTTTCACCTTTCTTTCAATTCATACTGCTTAGCTCACAACCATAACATCCTCTGCCCAGATTATTTTAACAGTCTTCTAACTGTTCTTCTAGCCTTTAGTTTGTTCTCCCACCAAATCCAGCCAGCCATTTTCTACCCCCAGTATATGTTGTTAATGATGTACTTGTATCCCTCTCTTGCTTAAGAATCCTTGAGGATGAAATCCAAATTCTTTTGCATGACATGGACAGACCTTCACAATCAGGCCAGTCTCCTTTTCAGCCACTTCCCAACAAACCAGATTATTCTTTTCTCTCCCATGTGCCATTTTATATCTCTTCACCTTTGCTCATGTGTTTTGTTTATCCTGATTCATGTTTCTGTCTTGTAAACTCTGACTTATCTTTCAAGCTCCAACTCAGCCATACCTTCCTCTCTATAACCTTCCCTGATATTATATATCTCATTGCCCCCATACCAGAATGAGTTGTTTTGTTTTCTGTGCTCCCAAAACACTCTATATATGCTTCTCTGACAGTTTTTTAGCATTTTATGTGGTTTACTGTAATTGAAAGTGTGTTTCTAGAAGGCATATATGTTTGAACCCCTGGAATAGTATATAGTGTCATACAAGCAAGCATGTAACTGATGGTGATTGAGTTACTCTGAACCTAACTGAATTAAATTGAACTTAAAAGTAAGACATAGTCACTACTTCCGAGTATAAAAGATTGGGAGACCTTTTAAAGTCTGAAGTATGATGGCAATGTGCCCTTTTGAGTTTGTGGAGGAATGGAGTTTATGCCTTTTCTCCAGAGCAGATATTCTCTCTTCAGAAGCCAACTTGGTGGCCAACAGCAGAAGAGCTGCTTCCTCTTCAAAGTGGACATAATCTGGATCCACCAGAAGAAGCTGGTTGATAAGATGACAAGAAGATCTATGACTAGAGCAAGATGTTTTCTGACACTGTTTTTTTTCCAACATACCACTCAGTAAAAGTCCATGGCTTAGAAAATCCTACAGGTAAAATTATCTGTGTTGGAATTTTTACAACCTGGAAAAAATAAAGGAAATTAACAAAAATAAAGAGCATACAAACACACAAGTATAGACAAGTGAGTATGAGAACCAGTGTCTAATTGCCAACTGTGCTTTACTAAGGACTATCCTTCATTGTGAGAATAAATCCTTTCTGATTTCTTCCTGTTGATTTTTCCTAGTTTAGAAGAAACGATGACAACAATAGTTGTATGTTTATTCTTTGATTGATATGTCTTTGTTCGTTGATTTCTTTTTTTGTTGTTGTTAGTTTGGGTTTCTATTTTTAAGGTTCTTACTTGAACAAATTAAAGTTAAGCAGCACTCTAGTAGAACTTAAAAGGATGTTTGAAATTCAACTGATCCAAAAAAAAAAAAGCCAGTCTGGGAACAAGAAAGTGCCCAAGAACACAAAGTAAAACTGTTGATAGGTACTGGGAGAATCATAGATTGAGAGGCCAGAGGCCAGAGGCCAGAGTTTAAGTCCTGATTCTGTCACTGCTTGAATATGTGAATGCCTGAAAACTACTTTGTGTAACTATGGGAACCCAAGCTTCAGCATTTATAAATGAGGTTAGTGTAGCAGGCCTTTGGTTTTGGAGATCTGTTATGAAGTTTCTGGGTGGCACATAGTTACTGCTAGAGCCACAGAAGGAGAGAGGTGACCATGAGTGGAGAGAGTGTTTCTCCACTGACCTCTCTTCAGAGTGTCTCATTCATATCTTTTACTTACGGAGTTTCCATAAGATTTCTTTGGGGAAAAAAAAAAAACTGTGTTGTTGACATCTCCACATAGATGTCTAATAGATCATCAAAGCCCAAATCAGAGCTTTCAACTTTATCCCCAATCTGCTGCATCCGTAGCCTACTGTGTCTCTGCTGATGCTAACACCATCCATCTAATTGCTCAAACATGAAATCTGACCAGTCATTCTGATTCTTCTCTTTTTCCCACAACCCACATCAAATTTTTCTTTATATCATGTTGGCTATATCTTCAAAATCCATTTGGAATCATACCATGTCTCACCTCCTCCTTGGAGGCTGCCTCCATAGTCCCTAACATAGATTCTATGAATACCCTCCTCTCTCTAATTTTATCTTTAAGCCCAACAGTCTATTATCCACATAGCAGCCAAATACCGACCTGTAAAACTTAAGTCAAATTATGTCATTTCTTTGCTCACAGCTCTCCGGTGGTTACCTCATCTAACTCAGAATAAAAGATAAAGTCAACACTATGAGATAAAAAAATCCTAGAGATGTGTGCTGCAGGTGGGCTGGGGCACTGCCCTGTTGGCCTCTTCTCCCACTTATCTGTCTTCATCATCCAGCTCCTGCTACACTCGCCTCCTGGCTGTTCTTTCAGCAAGCTCCTGCCTTGGGGACTTTCCATGGCCTTGGATGCTGTCCTATGCTCACGATTAAAATAACTAACTTCCCAACCTCTTTAAAGTCTTTGCTAACATTTTTTTGTTAACATTTCATTTTTTCAATGCATCCTGCCTTGGCCACTTTATTTAAAATTCAATCCATCACCTCCTCCAGCTGGTCCTATTCCTCTTATCCTATATCACTTTTTTTCTCTTTACCCATCACTCATTTTAATTTCCTAAATTTTACTTATTGGCTCTTACTTTATTACCGACATATATTTGCTAGAATATAAGCTTCATGATGGAGGGCTTCTCTGCCTACTTTTCCTCATTTTTACATCTTAAATATCTAAAACAATGCTTCCAACTAACCAGATGCTCAATTCATATTTATGAAATGTTAAAAAAATCAAGAAGGAATTTGATAACTTAAAAAAAAAGAAAGACTGCGAGACCATATGATCACCAGGAGTTCTCCTAGCTCCTCTAAAATACTCTTCTTCTAGCAGTCAATAAATGAAATTGATTCTGTGGTCTCCCAGGCATACTATCTTGACTGTGAAGGCTATCTGCTTCTAGGAACATTAATAAGAAAGCAAGTTTTTTCACGTTTTGGTTGGCCAAACTCATACATTGCTCAAACCATCTTGCACACCGCTGGTACTTGATACACTCTCTCAGCTCCCCATGTCCTTGTCAGCATCACTCACAGAGTGATTTTTAAACTCTCCTGGATTTCTCTCTTTCTTATGACTTCTGTGAGGTTCAGACACTGGGAGATATTATTTAGAATTTACACTGCTACCATACTCAGACCAGCTAGCCATCTAGTGACCAAAGAAGAGAGCTGATTCAGCAAACACGATTCTTCATCTAGAAGTTTGTCTCCAGCCTGGGTCTTCTGAAAATGAGTGCAGCTGAGGCTTGAACAAGCTATAATGACTCCAAAGGAAGCTTTGGAGATGGGAAGCTCTCTCACTGACCTGATCCAGAAGGGACCTTTCTTCAAGGGAAATACGTTTTCTGCTTACTTTGCACAGGATATTTCTGTTTTACCTCCTTACATTATTAAATCTGTACGTAGGAAACACCTCTAAGTGCTTTCAGTAAAGACAAATGGTTTGCCAAGGATGCTAAGGAAGCAAGATGTTCAGATATGTGCTCTTCTGTTCCCCCCTCTCATAAATGTGTTCTGCACTCATTTCAACAGTTGACTTTCTTATGTGTGTTCTCCTTTTTGTTTTGCTTAAATGAGCTGTTAGAGATAATTTTCACAATTCCCTTTCTGGGTAAGAAAATGGGTGATATAATTAGAAAAAAAAAAGATGGGTAAAACAATGTAGCTTTTGTGGAAAAAAAATGAAATTATTTTTGTCATTGTTTGCCATTATCTATCTTTTTTGTCTTTTTCTTCCTTTTAATTTTCTAAAAGACTTTAAATTTTTGTTGCATTCTGTTTTTCTCAGAATTTTTGTCACACTATAGAGGAAAAGATTTGGAATAAGAAAAGTGAACTTAAAGTATCTCAAGCTATTTCTTTAATTTATTGAGTGATTATGTCAGTCAACTTAAATCAGTAGTATGTTTCTTATCTTCAAAATATGAGTTTTAAGAATGCTGATTAAACAGTTTTGTGTGAAGATGAAACAAGATAGTATAATGTGCTACATTGCAGATATATGCATATATATGTATGTTAAGTATATATAAAATCAATTGCTTGGCAATGTGATTAATATCTAGGATAAGAAATTCTTCTATTTGTTTTTATTGTTATTGTTCCTCAAATCCTCCCCAACTAGTATGAAGTTTCAAGACTTTAGAATTTTTTTTCTTGTTCAGCAGCCTATTGCCAATGCCCAGGACAGGGCCAGCCCAGTGTAGGGACCTGATACAGGTGAAGAATAAATCAATGAATAAATGGTCTCTTAGGAATTTCTCCTCTTTTTATATTGTCTTGTGAATTTGGTTAGAGGCGGCAGTTTTGGGAAAATCTCAAGAAACTTTCAAGAAATATATGACAATTACTTTATTACCCCTCCAGGAATTTTCTTCCTCTATCATTTCCCTTTTCTTTATTTCTTGATAGATTTCTAAATGTAATTATTCCGCTATCTCCCTAAAAGAGAAATAAAACAGGCTTAGAACTATGTAGAATTGTTTTTCAACACACTAAGTTATGCCATATTAAGTGGCATCTATGCCAGTTTTGTTTTCTTGTATATTTTATTTTTCAGGGCCCAAGATGTGAATGACAGAGAGGCAAAGGTCAAAGGCAGGCAGTAAAGGCTGTAATTATATCAAATGAAAGGCATTTCTTTATGTGGATAGAATGAAAAGCTCTGACATTTTTCTTTTTTAACCTTGGGGAAGTGAGGGGATATTCATCAAATACTGAAAAATGCTCCTGTTCTTTAGACAGTAGTAGAGAGAATTCAGTTGGCTCTTTGAAAAAGTAGTGAAATGACAAAAGCTTGAGATAAATTTCTTGTTAAGACTCAACAGCTGTAGAATATGCATTCTTTTCATCAGCATATGGGACATTCTCCAGGATAGACCATAAATTAGGTCATAAAACAAGTCTTAACAAATTTTAAAACATTGAAATCATATCAAATATCTTTTCTGACCATGATAAATAAAACTAGAAATCAATAACAGAAGGAAAATTAGAAATAGTACAAACACGTGAAAATTAAACAACATGCTCCTGAGCAACAAATGGGTTAATGAAGACTTTTTAAAAGTTTAACAATACCTTGAGACAAATGAAAATGGAAACACAGCATACCAAATCCTATGGGATACAGAAAAAGCAGTCATAAGAGGGAATTTTATAGCAATACCTGCCTACATCAAAAAAACAGAAAGATCTCAAATAAACAACCTAATGTTATAACTCAAGGAATTAATAAACAAGAATGAACTAAACTTAAAATTAACAGGAAAAAAAACACAAATATGAGAACAAAAATAAACAAAATAGATATTTAGAAAAATACAAAAACAACAAAACAAACAGTTGGTTTATTGAGAAGATAAACAAAATTGACACATCTTTAGCTAGACTGAGAAAAAAAAAGAGAACATTCAAATAAATAAAATGTGAGATGAAAAAAGAGACAATACAACCCATACTACAGAAATTCAAAGGATCATCAGAGACTATTATGAGACTATTAGGAACAACTATATGCTTACAAACTGGAAAATCTAGAGAAAATGGATAAATTCCTGGATACATACAACCTACCTAGATTGTACTATGAAGAATGGACACCCTGAACAGACTAATAATAAGTAATGAGATTGAAGTAATAAAAACTCTCCCAATCAAAAAAGCCCAGCACCTGATGGCTTCACTGTTGAATTCTCCAAACAGTTAAAGAACTAACACCAATTGCTCTCAAACTCTGAAAAAATTTAATAAGAAGGAATACTTCCAAACTATTCCTTGAGTCTAGAATTAACCTGATTCCAAAACCTGACAAGAACACAAAACAAAAACTCCAGGCCAATATCTCTGATGGTCATAGATGCAAAAATTCTCAACAAAATACTAGCAAACTGAATTTAGCAATAAACTTAAAAATTATTCATCATGATCAATTATAATTCATCTCAGAGATAAAAGGATGACTCAACGTACACAAATCAATAAACAAGATACATCACATTAACAGAATCAAAAACAATAACCATATAGTCATTTCAACAGAAAAAAAATCATTTGACAAAATATACCATCTCTTCACGATAAAAACTCTCAAAAAAATTAAGTGTAGAAAAAATATACCTTAAAATAATAATGGCATACTAAATGAAGAAAGTTTTTCTTTAAGATCTGGACCAAGACACGGGCATTCACTTTCACCACCCCATTCAATATAGTATTGGAAGTTCTAGCCAGAGCAATAAGCAGTTAGGCAAAAGAAAGAGATAAAGGGCATCCAAATTGGAAATGAGGAAATCAAACTGTCCCTTTCTGTAGATTACATCCTAATATATATGCTACACATATATAATTATATATTTATATCTTAATATATAGTATATATGTGAATATATAATTATATATATCCATATATATAATATAATATATACTCATATATATGTGTCCCGAAGAGTTTACCAAAAAGCTGCTAGAATTAATAAATTCAATAAAGTTATAGGATGCAAAATCAATAAACAAAAACCGGTAGTTTTTAAATACACTAATAGTGAACTACCTGAAAAAGAAACAAGAATGCAATCCTATTTAAAATAGCTACAAAATAAATATATAAGAATAAATATAACCATGGAGATGAGTGATTTTTACATGAAGGTTATAAAACACTGATGAAATAAAGACACAAATATATGGAAAGATATCCTATGTTCATGGATTGAAAGAATAAATATCATTAAAATGTTCATACTACGCAAAGTGATCTACAGATTCAACACAGTTCCTATCAAAATACAAATTACATTCTTCACAGAAACAGAAAACAGTCTTATAATGTGTATGATCATAAAAGATCCTAAATAGCCAAAGCAATCTGAAGCCAAAAGACAAAAGATGGAGGCATCACACTACCTGATATGAAAACATACAACAAATCCATAATAACAAAAACAGCATGGCATTGGCAGAAAAACCGACACAGACTAATGGAGCAGGATAGAAAGCACAGAAATAAATCCACACATCTACAGCCAACTGATTTTCAACAAAGTTGCCAGGAATATGCATTGAAGAAAGGACAGTCTCTTGAATAAATGGCTCTGGGGAAAACAGAAATCCATATGCAGAACAATAAAACTAGACTCTTATATTTCACCATATATAACAATCAACTCAAAATAGATTAAAGACTTAAATGTAAGACCTTAAACTATGAAACTCCCAAAAAAATAGGGAAAATGCTTAATGACATTGGTCTGGGCAAAGATTTTTTGAATAGGACCTCAAAAGCACATGCAACAAAAGCAAAAATAGGCAAATGTAATCACATCAAGCTAAAAAGTTTCTGCACAGCAAAGAAAACAAAACAACAGAGTAAAGAAACAGAATGAGAGAAAATATTTACAAGTAATGCAACTGACAAGGGGTTAATATCTAGAATATAATAGAACTCAAACAACTCAACAGGGGATAAACCAAATAATCCCATTAAAATGTGTACAGTGGACATGAATAAGTGTTTCTCAAAATAAGACATACAAATGGCCAAAAGATACACAAAAATATGCTCAACACCACTAGTCATCAGGGAAGAGCAAATCAAAACACAATAAGATATAACCTTACCCCAATTAGAATGGCTGTAATCAAAAAGACAAAAATGAATGTTGGCAGGAATGTGGAGAAAGGGGAACTCTTATACACTGTTGGTGGGAATGTAAAGTAGTACAGTCATAGAAAACAGTATTAAATTTCTTCAAAAAATTAAAAATGGAACTACCATATGATCCAGCAATTCCACTACTGGGTATATATCCAAAGGGGGGGACAAATCTGTTTGTCAAAGAGATATCTGCACTCCTGTGTTTACTGCAGCACTATTAATAACCAAGAGATGTAATCAACTTAAGTATTCATCAAACAATGGATGGATAAAGAAAATGTTATATATATAATATATGTTATATATATGTTATATATATGTTTTATATATATATATCTCACAATTGAATACTACTCAGCTACAAAATAAAGAAGAAATTCTGTCATTTGTGGCAACATGGATGAACCTGTAAAATGTAACATTAAGCAAAATAAGCTAGGCACAGAAAGACAAACACCACGTGACCTCACTTATATGTAAAATCTAAAACAACATAAAATGTTCTCATAGAAGTGGAGAGTAGAATAGTAGTTTACCAGAGGCAGGAAATGGGGATCCCTAGATAGCTTTGAGGTTGGGGATGGTTGCCAGAGAGATCAAGCATTTATGAGTAGGTTGGAAGTTTTAGATCCACCTTGGATCTAAAACCCCATCTCTATAAAAACTACAAAAATTAGCTAGGAGTGGTGGCACATGTCTGTAGTCCCAGATACTAGGGAGGCTAAGATGGGAGGATCGCTTGACCCCAGGCCGTTGAGGCTATAATCACACACCTACACTCCAGCCCAGGCAGCAGAGTGATCCCTTGTCTCAAAAAGAAAAAAAAAAAAAAAATGTGTAATGGCGTCCAGAGAGCTGCATTTGTGAACACACTGTGGTGTTAAAACTGTAGCACATCCAGATAGGGCATGGAAGCTCTGTGTGCCTCCATAATAAACCAGTAACAGTAAGTAAAGCACTTTGCTATGTTCTGTGATTTGTTGTGGGAATTAACAAACCTGAGAGGGGTCATGGGAACTCAATTTGTAGTCGGCTGGGGAGAAATGTAGGTGTCCTGCGCAACTCATTTGCAGCTAACGCTGCAATGAGGTAGGAAAGTCTTCTGGGATTCGGCGCCTAAGTCGTGGGGTTTGGGCTTACTCCAAATAGTTTCAGAATTGAATTGAATTGTTAGATACCTAGTTGGTGTCAGATTATTGGAAAACTGGTTGTTGAAGTTCGAAAAGACATCACATATTTGGTATGAGGGAGCAAAAACAACAACAACTCTCAACTACCTACTTCATGGACCTGGGCAAACCAAAAAGCTGTCTGAACTTCAGTTTCCTTGACTTTGAAATCTGCATAATACTTGCAAAGTTGCTATAAACACAGAATATATGTATATATAGTTGAGAGGCTGAGGTAGGAGGATCACTTGAGCCTGGAAGGAGGAGGCTGCAGTGACCCACTGCACTCCAGTCTGGGTAACAGAGCAAGACCTTGTCTTAAGAAAAAAAAAGGATGAAAACTTACAGGCTTAGCATCTAAGAAAAAAAGGAAAGGAATGAGGTAATTCTTTTCACTTCAGGACTGCTTTGAACAACAGTAGGTAGATGCATTTGATATGAAATGATTGTTAGTTCCATTGCCAAGTTTGAACACCAAAGAAGTCCTTCCTTCAAAATTAAAATGAAATGACCCTACCTTTTGGTCTCAGGTGGGAGGAAGCAGAAACATTCTTTAGGATATGTTAGTCTATCAGGATGTGAGAGTCTAGACCATTTATCCTTTTCTTGGGATTCTCTAAAAGGGATAGCTTTAATTTGAGAGTGAAAACCTTCACCCCAGTTCATGCTCCACCAGGAAAGAGAGGAAGAATAGTCCCAGAAATATCTCAAACCACCATTCTCAAGGGGAATTTTCAGCCCTTCTCCCAGGTCTCACTTTAGTCTTCAGCTATTCTGAAGTATACTGTGCGTTCTAATGAAGCCCTGGATTTCAGAACCAAACGTGAGCTTGGGTGTACCCTCCATATTCAGGAAATAAACTATGTTAAAAAGCTCCATGCTCCTTACAGATTCAAGGCAGCCACAGTGAGCCTGCTTGAGAATCAGTGACTTGAGAGATCATAACTCCTTATACATGTGGGTGGGTGAAGAGGCTGGTGAGACCATTAGGCTGTTTATCACCAATAACCAAGCTACCCATGGTCCTCCCTTTTCTATATCTAGATGGACACACTAGAGCCATACTCAGAGGATTCTACATGATCTGCCTTCCATCTGACCTGCCATTTTGCCTTTCACATCTTGAGTCATGTTCCCATTGTGAAGGCACAATTACTGAAATTCTGGACAAATTTGGAATCTAAGAAAGGATATGACTCATGCCCTTGTCCCCAGACTGCCCCTTGAGTTGTAGCAATCCCCATAAAGTTCCTTAGCCCCAGCAGAGTGTGGTATGTCATGTAAAAACAAAGTGGCATTTATTTACTTGGTAAATGAGGTTTTATACCCATTTTAGAGGTATTTTGTTCTATAAAAATATTGCCTTTCATAAACTGTGTCTATTAGGCTTTATCCTGAGGCAGCAACAAAATATTGAGGAAAGCAGGGACATGGGCTTTGGCGTCTGCCACATCTGGATTTAAATTATAGCCCTCTAACTTACTGTCTATGTGAGCTTAGTAAATGGACTGAATATCCCTGGTCCTGTTTTCCATGCAGAAAAGTGGGGAAATAACCCCCATATATCATGGAATTTGTTAGAGGCTACCCTGAGAAGAGGTAAATGGAAACCCATAGCTCTATATGTCATATGTGATATACTGTGCTTTTGAAACCATTAGCACAGATGAGGACAGGCTCAGCCCAGGAATGAGTGGATCCTGATAATAACTGGGTCCCGGCATCAGATGATCTCCCATTCTGAATGAGACTGTATTAAGCCGCTCTTGCTTTGCTATAAAGAACTATTTGAGATTGGGTAATTTATAAAGAGGTTTAACAGGCTCACATTTCTGCAGGCTTTATGGGAAGCATGGTATTGGCATCTGCTTGGCTTCTGATGAAGCCCTAGGGAGCTTTTACTCATGGCTGTAGGTGAAGCAGGGCAAGCACATCACATAGCAGAAACAAGAGAGAGTGAGGGGGTGGGGGTGCCATACACTTTTAACAACCAGATCTGGAGAGAACTCACTCACTACCACAAGGACATTGCCAAGGCATGAGGGATCCACCCCTGTGACCCAAACAGCTCCCACCAGGCCCCACCTCCAACACTGGGGATTACATTTCGACATGAGATTTGGGCTAGTATGAATGTCCAAACTATATCAGGACTCTCCAAGTTCCTTTTATGTCCAGAATCAGGAGGAGCAGGGTCTCCTGAGAGAATGACAGAATGACTGGTCATAAGAGCTGTGTGGTGCTCTTCAGAGTGCTCCAGTTCTCCCTCGAGACCGTCTAGTTCAGCTTCCATGGGGACAGCTTTCTAATCAACCTTATATTCCCATCAATTCTTTTACTAAATCACAGTGGCTTAAGTATCCTATTATCTTAATTCCTTTGCCTCTGAAAAAATGACTAATTAACTGCATGAGTAACTCATTTAACAAAATTTAGGCATTAAATAATTTCCTTGGTTCACCATTTTTAAATTACTTACTATGTGACAGTCACTGCACTGGCCTACGAGGATACAAACATGCATAGAACAAAGCCCTCAACCTCAAGAAGCTCAAAATATAATGTAAAGACAAATACATAAAGAACCAATTACAAGAACATGTGAAGGGTACAGTAAGAGAAGTGTTTTCAGGATACAACGGGCTTGGCATAAACATTAGGAAGCAGAGAAAAGATAAAACTGCTAATTATTGACCACCTGTGTAATTTTCATACCACCTTTAACAACAGTGATTATTGAATCCATTTCAGAGATAAGGACACCGAGAGTTAAGGGGCTGGTGACATTTTTAAATTCAGTTGTCTAGCCAACAGCAAGGCTAAGAAAAGCCCCTGTGTCAGTCAAAATTCACTGCTTCAAGATCACTTAGTGCCTGCTTGGCAGAAAGAAGCTCAGAACCATCTGAACTCAGCTAAACCTCATGTGTTTCCTCTGCAGTGACTTCTACATCTGCCACCAGATAATTCCTGAAAAGTCCATTAACATCCATAGGAAGGGGCATTGCATTTTTTTCAAGCACTCCATTATGAGTATTGGTATTATATCATATTTATGCCTTCTCTTGCCAAGTATATTAAATTTGACACATTTACTGTACATTTTTATTCCTTCTCTAGATCTGATTGAAACAGAGGGGTTTTCTCTAATTAGTTTACGTATTAGAATTTATGTACCATTCTGGAACTACCCACAGACCTATTAGTGTTACAGGTAGAGTATAAATGCTAGCCGTTATCATGATAAAACACCAAGAAACACTTAGGCAATGTAAAGTTATAATTTGAAGAGTTTATAGAAGAATCGAAAATAAATCATGAAAAATTCCACTATTAGCAGCCTCTGGGATGGTCTCAGTAACACATAATGCTTTGTATATTTCTACCGTAGCTGTCCTTCTACATAACTATTTCAACAGGCAAAAGCAATTAAAGTTAGTATTTTGGAACTTAGTTCATCTTCTTTGCCATTCGTCCCTCTCATCTTCACACTACATCCAATATGTCATTAGCACACACCACTCAATGCCCTGGCCTTGAGCAAGCCTCAGCAGAGCTGAAGAGAGAGAAAGAATTTCTAGGAGGGAGGGCCACCTACCAACAGAGTGTGAAGGACTTCGCACCAAGACGCAAGGATCCCAGAGACTGCCTGTGCTTTCTGGCATTTGAAGGTGTGTATAGTAGCAACTTGGCCGCAAACACAAGTGTGCATGCTCTAATAAGAGCCATGATCATCAAAGAAGTAGAAAGCTGGCCTCTGGTTAAAGGAGGGGGCTTTATGAGATGCTAAAACAGACTGCTTTCAGCTCTTTATAAATGCTGAAAGCCTCGGCAGGGCCAGATGGAAAGAAATTACTCTTGTGGCTATATCAGGGCTTTTTCTCATGTTTATGGAGTAATATGTTGCACATGCAAACAGAAATAGGCTTCTACAGCAGGAACCTTGTAACGCTGACATGGGTGTTGGAGGAGAGAACTTTTTTTTTTTTTTTTTTTTTTTGTAGGCGGAGTCTCGCTCTGTAGCCCAGGCTGGTGCGCAGTGGCGCGATCTCGGCGCACTGCAAGCTCCGCCTCCCGGGTTCACGCCGTTTTCCTGCCTCAGCCTCCGGAGTAGCTGGGACTACAGGAGCCCGCCACCACGCCGGCTAATTTTTTGTATTTTTAGTAGAGACGGGGTTTTACCGTGTTAGCCAGGATGGTCTCGATATCCAGACCTCGTGATCCGCCCGCCTCGGCTTCCTAAAGTGTTGGGATTACAGGCGTGAGCCACCGCACCGGGCCGGAGGAGAGAGCTATTTTACTTGATTTAACTTAACTGAGCGCCAGAATCTTGACTGTAATAGGTATGTTCTAACAAGCCAAACTAGCTACATATTTAATTCTTAGAGAGAGTGATCTTGTTTTCAATTATTCTCAAGTGATGTCAAGTATACAAATCTTAAATGCGCAGCTTGGTTCGTTTTTCCATATGTATACTGCCACCTTCTTAAAAATATATATTTTCTTAAGCCCCAATATGTCTCTAGCTCCTCTTTCTGGAGGGATTCTTTACTGTATGATTGCATAAAGTTGATCTTTTTTTGATTAATAATCTCACATTCAAAAATGGTATCTAGAAAGAATAATAAAAAATAAATATCCTGATCTTTTAAAAATTTTGTTTGTTTTAAGTCACTCTACAGAGCCTTGTTACCAGGAAACCCATAGCCACTCAATTAGGGTTACAAAGGGAAGCATAGTCTGAATTCGCGTCTGTCGGCCTGTCTTTTTTTTTATTTTTTTTATTATACTTTAAGTTCTAGGGTACATGTGCACAACGTGCAGATTTGTTACATATGTATACATGCGCCATGTTGGTGTGCTGCACCCATTAACTTGTCATTTACATTAGGTATATCTCCTAATTCTTTCCCTCCCCGTCCCGCCACCCCATGACAGGCCCCAGTGTGTGATGTTCCCCTTCATGTGTCCAAGTATTCTCATTGATCAATTCCCACCTATGAGTGAGAACATGTGGTGTTTGGTTTTTTGTCCTGGCGATAATTTGCTAACCTCTGTACCAGTGAGTCAGTTTCTTGAATCAAGGTCTCTCCCAGTGAGTTTGTATGCATTGGCTCGAGATGAATTTCTTAAATTCCAAGCCTTTTTTCAGTTGATTTGAATGAAAGGAGTTAGTTTCTTTAATATAACCCCCAAAATACTGGAAATGGCCATGGAGTGTTGTATCTCTCTCCCCCATAACGTGAATAAGCAGTGTCTTTTCTGTGTTCCCTATGACAGTAACATTCTGTCTGTAGGATCAACATAATCAATGCCTCCTGAGGTGATGAGTGGTATTTTATCCTCTTTTGGCAGGTAGCAGTCTTCTGCATGGACCCTCCATCTTCAGAGTGCTATAAGATTCCATGTGTGATCACATTAAATCCACTCCACCCATCCCACAGCAATAACTTCTAATAATAAGCTGGTTATTTGATGTCAAATACCTTGTGAACTCATGAGGCAAAGACGACTATAACTCATTTAACCGGAGTTTTGTATTTCACCAGGTAACTCACCATACGTTAATTCACACAATTTTCCTGTGAATAAAGTATTCTCGGTAGCTTCATTTAATACATGAGCTGTAGGAGACTTCAGAAAGTTAAGGAATTCTGCCAACACAAGACAGAGCTAGGGTCTGAAGTATTCTAATTCCAAACCCTATTCACATTTCATACATAAATATGCTACTCTATCTCCATCCAGGATAAATTTTGGAGATGTTGAATCTAGCTGGATGAAATCAGTCTGCTATCTTTATTTCTGTTGGTTGTTGGTAGATATGTTGTGCTGTTGTTTGTTTTCATTTACCTGAGGTTAAAAAGCATGGAACAAAGTTTTCAGCGAAACGAGTAAGTTTCAGAGGTTTAAGGAGAAGCAACAATAAATGCAAAAACTCCATGTGACACTGGTCTTTCTGCCCTTGTATTGAAAGTGTCTTACTGAATCACAAAGCTGACATATTAGTCTCTTACTTAGTGCTCCTGTTATCCTCTCGTCTTTCACAGACAAAATTAAAAACTCATAACTAAGCTGAAAGGAGCTTCATGCTCTAACACCTCTCCAGATTCATCTGTCCTCTTAATGCACCCACATACATTCTCTCAAAAACTATACTTTAGTCCACCTGATCTTCTTCATTTTTTTTTTTTTCTGCAGCCCAGAGACAGAGTCTTTCTCTGTCGCCCAGGCAGGAGTGCAGTGGCATGATCTCAGCTCACTGCAACCTCCACCTCCTGAGTTCAAGCAATTCTTCTGCCTCAGCCTCCCGAGTAGCTGGGATTACAGGTGTGTGCCACCACACCCGGCTAATTTTTATATATTTAATAGACATGGGGTTTCACCATGTTGGCCAGGCTGGTCTCGAACTCCTGACCTCGCGATCTGCCCGTCTTGGCCTCCCAAAGTGCTGGGGGGTTACAGGCATGAGCCACTGCACCGGGCCAACCTGATCTTCTTTTACTTCCTCAGACAGTATGTTCTTTCTCGTTTCCAGGCCACTATGCACACACTTTTCTCTACCCTGTTCATTTCCCTCTACTCTTTGCTTAGTAGGCTTTATCACATCTTAGCTTACAAGGCCTTCCTTTGAGAAATTCTCCCTTCTGATTGGTTGTTTTTGGCTTGTCTAATCATTCCTAGCACATACTAGGATCTAAGTAAATTTTTGATAAATAAAAGAAAATTGGCAGGTATAGAATAACATGGGAAAGAGAAGGGCAGATAATAAGTCTGGATTTTTTTTAAAATTATTTTTAGAAAGAAGGAATGCTAAGATTGAAAACTTAGCTGACGTAAAAAAGCTTTTTATAGTTTTCATTCTGCTTTTTCAGCTATTTTCTCCCTCTGAGGACCACCCTCTGAACTCCAATAAATCAATACAGTGTCTCATTTCCTCACTATTCAACAAAGATATGCTATGCATTCCTGGACTTGGCACTGATCTAGAGGTTGGGGATACAGCAGTGAACAAGACAGTGAAATGCACCCCATCATGGAGCTTAGACATGGGGAAAAGGAGAGACAATGACCAAGTGCACAGTTTCAGATAGGGGTAAATGTTATGAAATAAAGCAGTAAGGGTAAGAAAATATGATTGATACGGAGTCACGTGGGTCACTTTTAACAAGGAGATTAAAGAAGGCCCTTCTGAGGAGGGGCCAACTGATCAAAGACTTGAATCATGTAAGAGCATGAGCCATGCAAATATTTGGAAGAAAGCATTCCAGGAATAGGGAACAGCAAAAGCAAAAGCTGTGAGAGAAGAATGAGGTGTATGGGTGCATCAGAGTGCTATGAGAAACAGAGCAATATTATAAATAGATTTTATGTATAATAATATATATAAAACCCATGTATAATAGTGTTCTATTTACATATTGCATGTTCTCTCTCTCTCT
Organism: Pongo abelii; assembly: GCF_028885655.2. Lineage (NCBI taxonomy): Eukaryota > Metazoa > Chordata > Mammalia > Primates > Hominidae > Pongo > Pongo abelii. The sequence goes on from NC_071992.2 coordinate 36,689,053, forward strand.
CTCTCTCTCTATATATATATATATACAATGGTGCAAGCCAATTCCTTGAAAGAAATCAATTGCTCTATCATTCATATTTAATACACACACACACACGTGTATATATATGTATGTGTGTGTGTGTATATATATATTTTATATATATATATGAAGAGATCATAACCACTATGGGAAAGACTAGTGAAGAGTGAGTATGCAGGGACACGCACACGCATATATGTGTGTGTGTGTATGAAATGTGAATAGATAGAGATTGATTTCTTGTAAGGAATTGGCTTGCACTATTGTACATATATATGGGGGGGAGCGCAATATGTAAATAGAATATTTTACATAGGTTATATATATACATAATTATACATAAAACCTATGTATAATATTGCTCTGTTTCTCATAGCACTCTGATTATTAGTTTATATTTATGTGTGTATATATATATAGAGAGAGAGAGAGAGACTGATTTCTTGCAAAGAATTGGCTTGCACCATTGTACATATATATATATATAGAGAGAGAGAGAGTGCAATATGTAAATAGAATAATATTTTACATAGGTTTTATGTATATATAATTACACATAAAACTTATGTATAATATTGCTCTGTTTCTCATAGCACTCTGATTATTAGTTTATATATATGTGTACATATATGTGTGTATATATATGTGTATATATATGTGTGTATATATGTGTGTATATATGTGTATATATGTGTATATATACATATGTGTATATATGTGTATATATACATGTGTATATATGTGTATATATACATGTGTATATATGTGTATATATACGTGTGTATATATGTGTATATATACGTGTGTATATATGTGTATATATACGTGTGTATATATGTGTATATATACATATGTGTGTATATATGTGTATATATACATATGTGTGTATATATGTGTATATATACATATGTGTGTATATATATGTGTATATGTACATATGTGTGTATATATATATATAGAGAGAGAGAGATTGATTTATTCCAAGGAATTGGCTTGCATTAGGGCCTGGGTAGGTAAGTCTGGAATCTGTAAGGAAGACCATCAGGAAACTCTCTGGTGGGAGCTGACTGCAGTTTACAAGTAGAATTTCCTCTTCTTACAGAAACCTCAGCTCTGCCCTTAAAGCCTTTCATCTGATTGAATGAGGCCCACACAGATTATCAAGGCTAATACCCCTTACTTAAACCCAGATGATTGTAGATGTTAATCACATCTACAAAATACCTTCACAACAACACCTGAAATGTTGTTTGAGTAAATGTGTGAAAACTATAGCCTGGCCAAGTTGTCATACAAAATCACAATAGGATGATGTATACCAGGAAGAACAGTAAAAGGACCTGTAATGTCGGTGAAGCAAGCCAGGAAGAATCATGAGATGAGATAGAAAAGGTATATAGGGGCAAGATTATGCACTGCCTTGAAGGCTATGGTACGGAGTTCATATATTGGGAAAATGTTGGATTTCAAGTAAGAGGTTTCACAGTCTATTAAATGTTAAATTTTTAGGCCAAGAGCAGTGGCTCATGCCTGTAATCCCAGCACTTTGAGAGGCTGAGGCAAAAAGATCACTTGAGGACAGGAGTTCGAGACCAGCCTGGCCAACATGGAGAAATCCCATCTATACTAAAAATGCAAAAATTAGTCAGGTGTGGTGGTGTGTGCCTGTAATCCCAGCTACTCAGAAGGCTGAGGCAGGAGAATCGCATGAACCTGGAAGGTGGAGGTTGCAGTGAGCCAAGATCGCACCACTGCACTCCAGCCTGGGTGACAGAATGAGACTCTGTCTCAAAAAAAAAAAAAAAAAAAAAGATTTTAAAAAGATTGCTGTGGCTGTAATGGGAAAAATAGAAAAATAGCTTCTGACAGACAAAGTACTTAGAAGACTATTGCTTTGGTCTATGGTACAAATGTGGATGGTTTGGATTAGGGTGGTAGAGATGGAGGTAGCAGTATATTATTTCCAGGATATAATTTGAAGGTAGAGACAACAAGATTTACTGACAGATTTGGTGTGCTAACTAAAGAGGAAAAATAAAGAAGCAAGGATGAAGTCCAGATTTTTGGGCCCAAGTAATTAGAATGACGAGATCATAACCAATACAGGAAAGACTAGTGAAGGATGAGTATGCAGGGACATCAGAGGCTGAGTTTTTGATATATTAATTTGAGATGCCTTTTAAGCACCCAGCTAGTGATGTTAAGTCGGTAGTTTGGTATATGAATATGAAGTTTAAGAAGGGTGGTGGTGGGAAGTGAATTTAGGATTATCAGCAAATTCTAAGCCATGAGACCCTCTAAGAATAGAAGCAGAACCTAGCAAAGGAGGCTGCTAAGGAACAAAGAAGGAGAGAGAAGAGTCAGGAGAGTATGTGTCCAGGAAGCTAAGTGGAGAAATGGTCCATGAAGGAATAACAAACTGTACAAACACCAAGACATTAATAGATTTCTAAACTAGCTGACAACTGTTATAACTCAGACTAAAACAGCTCAAAAGTGTGATAGGCCATGAAAAAACTGGGGTAGGCTGAAGACCTTTAGTGGGTATATCCTTCACACCGAAACATCCCTTTCATCACTATGTCCATTGCCTATTACTTTTCCCTAGCTTGTCTCCTCCCAGCCTAAAACCTCTATTATCTCTATTCTTCTTTAAACACTATAAAAATAATAAATAAAATTCAGTTGGGTGCCATGGCACATGCCTGTAATCCCAGCACTTTGAGAGGCCACTGGAGGATTGCTTAAGCCCAGGAGTTTGAGATTAGTTTGGGTAACACAGAAAGATCCCCATCTCTACAAAAAATTTTAAAAATTAGCCAGGTGTGGTGGTGTGTACCTGTAGTCCTAGCTATGGTTGAGGTGGGAGGATCACTTGAGCCCAGGAAATCAAGGCTGCAGTGAGCTATGATTGCATCATTACACTTCAGCCTGATATATAGAGAGATGATAGATAGATAGATAGATAGATAGATACAGAGATAGAGATATCTACAAGCAGAAAATCCCTTTAAGCCCTATCAGGAAATCAGGCATCTACTCAATTTGTTATTAACTCTACCTCTATCTATGATTTTTATGTATGGAAGAGAAAGCTGGGGAAGCCTGAAATCTGGGCAGATTGAGAATGGACCCATTGATGGTGGTAAGGAAGAAGAGTAGAAATGCATGTTGTTACGGGGTGGATAGTGTGAGACACAAGGGAAACTACATAGAAAAGGTGTGTTAAATATACGTAAGCAGCCCACAAACATAAATCAATGTTGTAATTCTACTACAGTGAGCTCTGCAGCAGGTTCTCACCTTCTTGACACAGGGCTACCTAATGATCATATTTACAATGCCTTATGTAGTACTTGGCACACTATGTTCTCAATGGTTTTCAAATAAATTAGTGAAGGCTTTGGCATGGTAAGAAGCACACCATTTGGGAGCTTCAAGGCCTCTTACAGACGATCTGGTACAACTCCTTTCTTTTATAGTTAAGAAAATTGGTCTTAGAGAAATGACATAATTTGTGCAATATCATCTAGTAATATTGAAAGAAGACAAACTTTATAAAATTTGACTACAGAAATGGCTTAGCTATTCAACAACAAGTATTTGTGGAAATTAATTATGACATCTGACACCTGAAAAAATGCCTCTTAAAATTTTGAATTGATTAAAAACAATAAACCAGATTGTATAACCTGACTTTCAGATCCAAGACTGAGGCAGTTTGAATTGAAAGAGGCCCACAGGAAATAGTTTTCTGATAAAAAATAAAGATGGGAAAGGGGATCGATTTCTTAAAACTTTAGATTATTAGAAATGAGAATATGATAGAAAAGCCAAAGAGATAGAGGGAAAGAAAAGGTTTGTTTTTTTTTTTTTTCAGCAGTAGTGATTCAAGACAGTGTGAGCTAAGGCCTTTGTCAAAAGTTCCAAAACATTTTTTCCATGTATATGTATATACCTATTATATCTGTCCCTGAGATATGAGCTATGTGTTGTTATTCAGACTACTAAACTCTTAAACTTCAGGGTCTTCCTCCGGAAAGCTGGAAAAAAATAATGATATCCACTGGTGAAGACTGAATGTGATAATCTAGGCGAAGTACTTTATTTCTGCAGAACTCACTCTAGGTAACATTGTAAACAACAATAAGCAAGAAGTAGCTGGCTTCAGAGGGAAGAATATGGGCATAGACCCTGGCATCCTACAACCTGGGTTCCCATGCTATCTCTGCTTCTCCAAGTAACTGTACATGTGTCATGTTTGGTCTTTGAAGTTGTTTTCCATATGAAATATGGGTATGGTAATGACTAAATCTCAGGTTTTCTGCAGGAATTGATAAAATATATGTAAAAGAAACTAGCATTTAGTTATTCTTTATGTCTGTTGTCTTCTCTGTCACCCCATTTGTGTCCCTCCCTGATCCTCCTAGTCCCCTTTGTCCTGGTGGATCACCTATGCCTTATTCCCAAATGGCCTGCCGCTTAAGAGATCAGTCAAAACCTCTTCAAATATATGGGCTAAAAACATTCTAATATGTTATTTCTCCCCTCAGGTTCTCATTTTAATGGCAATCCTTGAAAACCTAAAAGCCTTAGAAACCAGAAGAAATCAATGTTTAATGTTGGAACTTGAAACATTATGACAAAGGAGAAGGAGCTGAAAGGAATTTTTAGACTTCACTGAGTGCAACCAATTCATATTCTGCATGAGCAAACTTAGAAGGAGAGAGAGAAATGACAGGTGTCACACTACAGCCCCAGGTCGGTAACTCAGGCAGGGATTCAGGTTATCAGACTCATAACAGGATGCTTTGCCTAACGTGCCATTTGTTTTGAGGGAAGACTCAGCAGTAGCTGTCTTACTATCAGCAGCCAAGATTTGCTGTCCTTTCTCCCCAATGCTCATATCCAATAGCAGCTGGATCAGTTCCTGAGCCCAGCACTCTGCTGAGCCTCTCACCCTAGGGAGCAGTATACTAAATTGATATTTAGTACCTAAAAATAGCAAGGACACTGGCAATGCCTTACTAGGAGAATACTCACTAATCAATTACTATCAAACAATTATGCCTTCTTCTGGGACCATCCTGTTGCAAGACGGGATTAATTGGTTTTATTTATTTATTTTTGAGATGGAGTGTTGCTCTGTCACCCAGGCTGAAGTGCAGTGGTGCAATCTCAGCTCACTTCAACATCCCCTTCCTGGGTTCAAGCGATTCTCCTGCCTCAGCCTCCCGAGTAGCTGGGATTACAGGCATATGCCACCACGCCTGGCTAATTTTGTATTTTTAGTAAAGACAGGGTTTCACCATGTTGGCCAGGCTGGTGGCCAACTTCTGACCTCAGATGATCCTCCCGCCTCGGCCTCCCAAAGTGCTGGGATTTACAGGCATGAGCCACCACGCCCGGCCCAGCTTTATTTTTATTTTACCCCATTCTGAAGAAGCAGCCGAGCTTTAAAAGTAAATATTTTAAAAAAGGAAAAAAGAAACGTAACAAGTTGTCTACTATATTTTTTCCCCATCCCAAGTTAGCTCAGAGGTTGGAAAAGACTGTCTTCACTCTAATTATAGGCCTTATGTTAACTTAGAAATTTGGACTTTAGTTTCTAATGGTGAGAGAGAAAATAAAAGATGCCAGGAACCTGCTGGGTTCTGTGGCATGTGTTTGTAATCTCAGATATTTGGGAGGTTCAGGTGGGAGGGTGGAAGGCTGAGGTGGTAGGATGGCTTGAGCTCAAGAGTTACCAGTCTGGGCAACATAGTGACCTCATCTGTACAAAGTAGAAAACATTAGCTGGGCTGTAATCCAGCTGCTCAGAAGGTTGAGCCCAGGAGTTTGAGGCTGCAGTGAAGTATCATTGCTCCACTGCACTTTAGCCAGAGTGACAGAGCAAGATAAAAATTTAAAAAATGCCAAGAACCTAGAAATTACCTGTATTTTGGAGGGCTTATTTAGAAAACTATGGAAATGTATATGGCACATATAACCTACAAAATGATATAATTTTGCCTGAGTTAAACCTCTTCTTTCAAGTCATATAGCTTCCCTTCAACTCTGACCCTCAATTTGTCATCTCTCAGACCTCAATTTTTGTAAAGCTTTAGGTATTTGGCAATATCAGTTTGGTCCTCCTTTAAACAACTAAGAAAGCCATTCTTGGTAACCAATTCTTTTGTAAAGGACCAATTCCAAACAAAGGAAGGGGGAGAGGCAAAAAGATGAGGTAAGATAATGAATTATTTTAAATTATAAAGCCAAGAATGGGAGAGGGGACATAGGAGTGGTATCATAGAAACAGTAAAAGGAAAGTGGGAAGATCATATTTCAAAGACATAAAAAAAGTGTAAAGATGATGAGAGAAACTGTAATAAAATTGTCAAAGGAAGATCAGAGACAAGGCAAGCTAAGCGAGTTAAATAAAAAATAGAATTTGTATAAGAAGGGATTTAAAAGACTTGAAAAAATACAAAGTAAAAGATCTAATAAAGATTATTGGAAAACAAATGAACATGGCAACGACAAGGTTTTGCAAAGAACAATAAATGCATTACAGATTATAAAAGTACTGCGAGAAAAACATCAGAGAGAAACTGCATGGTGAATTAAAAAAAAATCAGAGGAACCAAGAAGAAGAAGACAAAAAGGATAAAAGTGTTGAGGAAGTGACAGATATTAAGACAATACACAGAAGGCATGAGAGCACTACTCACACACTACTTTCTAAAGAAAAAAATCAGAGGAACCAAAAGATGAAGACAAAAAGTATAAAAGTGTTGAGGAAGTGACAGATATTAAGACAATACACAGACGGCATGAGAGCGCTACTCACAGCATAGAAGAGCAAAAAGTGGGTGATGGGTCTAAGGAAAATGTAAACTGCAAATAGGCTGAGATTTGATTTTGTTTTTAAATCTACTGCAAAAGCATTTGATATTGCTTGAATGAGCATCAACAGGATGATAAAAGTATTCTTAAACTGTAATTAAGAGTTATTTATACATAAAAGCAGCTATTGCAATATTAGAAAAGTTATGTCAGGGACCCTTATATCACCATAAATATCCAACGAGATGATTCTGCCTGCATTCACAATTTAGCTATGTTATCAACCTCCCTGAAGAGGAGCAAAAGAAAATGGTTGTGAACTTTTTCTTTACACATATGACATGAGTTTTAGGACATTTGAAAGAACAGGACTGAGTTCTAAGTATATTGCTATCAAAAATATGGTAGTATATTCTCTTCTACACCATCCTTCCTTCAACTCCAAGACCCAAGAAAAATTATGAAGTCTGAAGAATTGTCTGCTCCACAATGCTCAGACATCCCTGTCTCATGTACCATGAGCATTGACACCTGTTTATCCAGGGTCTTTCTCTGGTACCCTTTACTTTGGACAATGCCCACATCAGTGCAGCATATCAGACGTCAAAATGGTAGGCCATTGCTTCCAGACAGAACACGAATTCTCTCTTCAATTAACAGTGGGTGGAGAACTCTCTCGATTCCACCATCTGATGGCCTTCTCATTATATTTTAAGAATCTTCTAAGTTTATAGTATTATGGAATTCTAGATTGGAAAGAGACTGGGAATATCAAATAATCCACACTATTATTTCACAGATGTGGAGAGATCAAGGCCAACAGTGGTGAAGTGACTTTCTTAATCCAAAAGGTGACACTCATATATCAGAACCTCTCCTGGGTGCCCTATGAGAAAAATATATTTTATTTAGATAGATTATACAAAAAAAAAAAATCTCTTAAGACTGTCATAGGAGAGTAAAGGAACTGACATAAAAATTAAGCAGATATAGAATATTTGGCTTATGGAAAAATCAAACATATTTCATTGCACTAAGCGAGTAGCTCCCAAACTTTTTTGATCTTCAGTGCTCACAATGTCTCAATAATTTTTTATAGCATACTTGGGCAAAAATAAAGACCTAACAGTTCAGTTTATTAAAGTAGATCCAAACACCTTAGCAAGTATTTATGTCTTAACAACTTATTAGCACTCCGAAAATATAATACACATAAAATAAAAATATATTCTTATTTCATTCTTATCCCCAAAACTGTAGTCACCTCTTATCCACAGTTACACTTTCTGCAGTTTCAGTTAACACCATCAGCTGTGATCTGAAAACATTACAGTATTTTGAGAGAAAGAGGAGAAAACATTCACATAATTTGCATTACAGTATGTTGTTATAATTGTTCTAACATCATTAGTTACTGTTTCTAATCTCTTACTGTGCCTAACTTATAAATCAAACTTTATTAGAGATACGTATGTATAGGAAAAAACACAGTATGTATATGGTTTTGTACTGTCCATGGTTTCAGGCATCCATCGGGGGTCTTGAAATGTATTTCCTATGGATAAGGGGGCACTAGTCTATTTGGGGTTGGCATGTGAGCACTGTTAGGCACTGCACAACTTCTCAAACCTTAGAGTCAAATTGCATACAGCCATCTTCATTTCCTGTTCCACCCCAATTTTCATCCTATATTTGCTTTTTATCAAACCTGCTACAAACTAACCTTCACAAAGATATGTCATTGAAATGAAGGTGCCATGACATGGTATGGAGTACCTCTGCACAGTGTTTGGGAAATACAGGTCAAAATCTTCGCTTTGATCTTAGAGGAGTATTTCTCTTCCTTAATGGTGACAAAGAGGAAGGGATTAAACCCTAACAACACATCAAAAGTATTTTTCTATTCTATTCTATTATATTATGCCAAAAAACCCTTTGGGGTCTCTATTTCGTAAGTTGCATAAGAATTTCCTAACTAGCCTGCTCAGTTGTCTTTAGAATTGGAGTCAGTCAAGGTCTGGAGCAAAACTTTAAAAATCTCTAACTAGAGTCAAACAATTCAGTGTATATTCAGGATTTGTTTGTTTTCTTTGTTTTGATGAAATTCCAAAGCAGGAGGCAAAAAAGCACATCCTATAAAATAAAGAACAATTTCAGCTGAATTTCTGTTAATGACCTAATAGGTCTTCATAACATAACATTAGTGGAGTAATTTCCCCTCTCATACCTGATTTGATCCTCACAACAATCATATAAAAGGCAAAGGCATCATTAGTATTTCTATTTTACCTACCATGGTTTTATAAAAATGATAGTAAGTAGTCAGTACATTAATTGATAAATCAAAAGGTTTTATTAAGTACTTTGCCTGTATTTGGCAATATGCCAAAAACTGCAGCATTCAAGAGGAGTATAAAACATGCTTTCACCCTTAAAGAAGACCTTGTACTAACTGTTGAAAGATGGTCTATATACATTCAACAATTAATAAGTTTATAGAAAGCAATAGTGACAATAACTTTATAGAACAATTAACGAATGAAACAACCTGGCAGTTGTGCCGTGCTGACAATAGATACAAAGTGAGTTAAACCACAAAGAGACCAATGTGGCTGCAGTGCTCCTGCAGTACTGAGCTTTATGCTCAATACTAAGGTCACCAGTAAAGAATCTCAAGGACACTCCAAGTTCACTTACCTGATTTATGTCTGGAATAACTGGGAGGACTCAAATGAAGGTGAAGAGCATGGTTTTTAATTTCAGTTTTTATATTGCTGCAGTCAACAACAATATAGTGTAGTAGACAAAGTTGCTTGTCACTTTATCAATCTTCATATTGCAATCAAGAAGTTCTAACCCTAAGCAAATAGAAGCAAGTAGATGAATTCTTCCCAGTAATCAACTAAAAATATCTTCAGACTTTATTTAATGTAACTATAATGGGGGCAGGAAAATGGGCAAATATATTGGAATGATGAATAAAAAAGAATCCCGGAATCGTACCTTATTTCAATAAAACTTATTATATCTTAAAGATCAGGGATGAGTAATATAGAACAGACAATAAACAAGTGCAGGGTCACTTTCAGACACAATCTGGGTCAGCTTCCAGGTTGAAAGGAAACAGCACATAACTCAGGTATACTTGAGAGAACACATTTTGGCTCACCACCAAGAGGCTGGACAGTTTAAGGTACAGGTAAAAGGTCTTCACCCCCACAATTAGGTCAACAATACAGTCATGGCAAAAACAACAAACAACAAAAAACAAACAAAAACCCTTCTCAAATACTCTAAGCTGAGCATGTCTGCTTCTTCTTGCCGCTTAAATGTGATATTTTCCACAGTTAGACACTCTGTGCTCCCTTTCCTCCTCTTATTCTACACTGTCTTCCTTGGCCATATCATATATTCCCACATCTTTAGCTACTACCTAAAATTTAGATTCTAAATGAGAAAGATGCCAACTTTGACCTTTAACCCATACATACTCATCTGAATATTTGACATCTCATTTTATTTTTCTCTTTAAACACCCTTCTTTCTTTTCTTCTTTCCTTCTTTCTTTCCTTCCTTCCTTTCTTCTTTCATTTCTTCCTTTTTCCTTTCTTCCTCCTACCTTCTCTCTCTTCCTCTCCTTCTCTCCTTCCTTGCTTCCTTTCCCTCTTATTACCAAGATCTCTCTCTATTCTAGCCTCTTCTTTGCTTTAGACTCACAATTTTCCCCCCTCACTTCCACCATGGCGGTGCTTATTATTATTATTACTATCTTAATTATAAACTATTAAAATATATGTAATATTCATTCATATATTTAATTATAAATGGTTATTTTTGCTAGCAAACAAATATAAACAATAGTAACATTTAGCCACATTGGCTGCATATCTTTTTTACACAAAAATTAAAGTAGCATAGTTTTTATTATTTGATTTTAAATTTGAAGTCTAAAATTTTAATATGATTTGATTATTCCCCTGACAAAAACTTAAAGATAACATCACAAACTCTTTTTTTTTTTGAGACAGAGTCTTGTTCTGTCCCCAGGCTGGAGTGCAGTGGCACAATCTCAGCTCACTGCAACCTCTGCTTCCAGGGTTCAAGCGATTCTCTTGCCTCAGCCTCCCGAGCAGCTGGGACTACAGGCACGTGCCACCACACCCAACTAACTTTTGTATTTTTAGTAGAGATGGGATTTCACCATGTTGGCCAGGATGGTCTTGATCTCTTGACCTCGTGAACCACCTTCCTCAGCCTCCCAAAGTGCTGGGATTACAGCCGTGAGCCACCGCACCCGGCCAACATCATAAACTCTTTCACATAACTTACCACCCTATCGTGATCTTTCTCCCCTCTACTTCCTCCTCTCCAGCCTCACTTTGGCCCACCCCTCAGGTGCCCTGTCCTCCTACCTACCAAACCACTAGCAATGCCTTTGCATGGGCTGCTCCTTTTACTGGAAATATTCTTCCCCACGGTATTCGGCGTACCTTTCAAAACTTAACTGACACCTACATAACAAAACAAGTGGTATAAAACATATACACACCAAATCTTTCTACCTCTAAACCTCATCTATATTTGTTTTAACATATCCTAGAGTAAGCTTGTGTGAAGAGGATGGAGCAGATGCAAAAGGTCATCTGGGGCAATGGATACTAAGAAAAGAAGGTACTTGATCCCATGCACGTATAAAAAAATCAAGCAGGCAAAAAAAACTCACAAAACTCCTGGGACACCCGGGAACCAAGGACAGAGGTCATGGGGCTGAAGGGAGACAACAGCTATAATAATGATCAAGATAGCAATCTCTAAGGTCAGACTTTCAGAATTCATTTCTAACTCCACCACTCTTCTGCCAGATAAGATTAAGCGAGTTATGCATCCTCTGTGCTTTGGTTTCCTCATCTAAAGAGGATACTTCCTGCATATGGTTGTTGTAATGGTTAAATATGATAATCCATATCGAACTGATGGAAAGAAGCTGACACATAGTAAACTTTAAATAAGTATCAGCTAGTATTTTCATTACTCAATACATAGTCAAAGATGAGTAAAACAATGACTTGTTGTGAAACAAGCTAGTCTGATAAAATTCAGATATTAGACCACAAAAAAAGGAGGAAATCACACAGAAACTTTTTGGAGAAATACTGTTTTCAAAATAATATGCTGGAAATAATTTATTATTATAAAATGGTATATGATAGAAAGGGCACCCCATGAATTAATATTTAAAAAAAAAAAAAAAAAAAAAAAGCTAATGCTGGGCGCAGTGCCTCATGCCTGCAATTCCAGCACTTTGGAAGACCAAGGCAGGGGGATTGCTTGAGCAAAGGAGTTCAAGACCAGCCCGGGTGACAAAGTAAGACCTTGTCTCTACAAAAAAGAATATAATTAGCCAGTAATTGAATTGTTTGTAACACAAAGGATGAATTCTTGGAGAGATGGATACCCTGTTCTCCATGATCTGATTATTTCACATCACATGCCTTTATCAAAACATCTCATGTACCCGGTAAGTATTTACACCTACTGTGTACCCACCAAAATTAGAAATTTAAAAATTTTGAAAAAGTTTGCCAGTCCTAGAGGCACAAACCTATAGTCCCAGCTACTCAAGAGGCTGAAACAGGAGGATAGCTTGAGCTCAGGAGTTTGAGGCTGCTGTGAGCTATGATCAAGCCACTGCATTCCAGCCTGACAACAGAGCAAGACCGTGTCTCAAAAAATAAAATAAAATAGAATAAAGTAAAATAAAAGTTAAATTCAACTTTAAAAAAAGAGGTTTTGAAAGACATTTTCTAAAGAAAAAGATAACAGACCTTTAGCTTGGTATTGAAGACATAGTGATAATGAATGAAAGCTATCTGGACAAATTTGTCAACCCCTCTTTAGCTTTAAAACAGGATAAGCTTCAAGATAGACAGACAGACAGATAGATAGATAGATAGATAGATAGATAGATAGATAGATAAGAAACATCGTTAAGGGGAAATTGGAGTCTAAGAGAAGTAAGGAGCTGAGCTCAAAGTACTGAGATCCCTAAAATATGAGCAGGAAACTTTGAAAATGCAACTTTATGATTGGGAGATAATGAAATTGAGATAATGCAATTTCAAGGAGTAGAAAAAGGTAAATTGTTGAAATTATTAAAAGTGAGTTTGATACCCATTCCACTCACTAATGAAAGACTGTTCTGTGAGCATTCAGAGAGGAAACCAGGATTTACTGAGCTATTTGACTGTATCTGTAGAAGAAGACTGTCTAGGACAAGGAAAGAGAGAGAAACACTCCATCCTGGGCCATAAATTCACTTTGGGACACCATCTCTTCAGTGTGATAACCTGGAGGTCATTCAAAATAGACTATCAAAATAGTGGACATGTTCAAAGCAACATTGTAAGAGAAGGACTAGCATAATCAAATTGTTGCTGTTTTGCTATTTTTTGCAGTTTATTATTTTTTAAATGTAAATTTCTGTATAATTTTAAATATTAGAACTAAACATTTATGGGAATCAGTGTTAACTCTTCTTCCCCCTTCTTTGTTAAGTTTTCATTTTATTTTTAATAGCTTCATTCAGATATAATTAACATGCCATACAACTTACCCATGTAAAGTGGATAATTCAATTTTTTTAGTGTACTCACAGTTATATCACCATTAATTCAATAAAATTTAGAACATTTTTATATATCTCTTGTTTTGACAGAGATCTTATTGAATAAGTAGATCAGTATGAGAAGTATTGCCATTTTGACAATATGAAATCTTCTATTTTGACAATATGGAGTCTTTCCATCATGAACATGGAATATTTTCTTTATTTATTTAGATCTTCTTTAATTTCTTTAAAAAATGTTCCGTAGTTTTCAGAGTAAGTTTGCACTTTTTTCATTAAATTTATCCCTAAGCATTTCATTGTATTGTTTTCTCAATTCCATTTCCAGATTGCTCATTGCATATGTATAAATATACAATTGATTTTCACATACTGATTTTGTACACCGCAATCTTGATGAACTTGTTTATTAGTTCTAATATATTTGTGGTGCATTCCTTAAGATTTTTCTGCATACAAGATTATATCATCTGATTTTGGGGAGAAAGCATTCAGTCTTTCACCATTAAGTATAATGTTGTCTATGAGTTTTTCTTAGATGACTTTTATCAGGTTGAGGAAGTTCCCTTTAATTTATAATATGTTGAGTGTTTTGATCATAAAATTGTATTACATATTATTAAATTTATTATTATGTCTATTAAGATGATCATGTCATGTCTCTTCTTTATTCTGTTGTTATAGTGTATTACATTAATTGATTTTTGAATGTTAAATCTACTTTGCATTCCAGGGATAAATCCCACTTTGTCAGGGTGAATAATTGTTTTATATGTTTCTGGAATTAGTTTGACTATATTTCCTTGAGTATTTTTTGTGTTCATATTTATAAACAATGGTGGTCTGTAGCTTTTTTTTTCTTTAGATGTTTGTTTTTCTCTGGTTTTGGTATCAGAGTAATACTGACTTCGTAGAATGAGTTGAGAAGTGTTTGTCCTCTTACATTCTTGGAAAAGTTTGTGAAGAATTGATTTTAATTCTTTAAATGTTCACGAGTGAAGCCGTCTAAGTCCAGAGCTTTTCTTTGTTGGCAGCTTTTGATTACTTGTTCTTAGTCTATCCTACATTCTGTATCATCTATATTCTATATTGTCTACTTCTTCAAAAGTCATTTTGAATAGTTTGTTTATTTTGTGGTACTTGTGTATTTCACCCAAGTCATCTAATTTATTGGCATGCAGTTGTTCAAAATATTGCTTTATTATTCCTTTTATTTGTGTATAGTTTGCGTTAATGTCCCATCTTACATTTATGAATTTATGATTCCATTACTTTTACATTTTTTTATCTCCCCACCTCCCCCTTCTCAAGGTTTGTCCATTTTGTTTGTGTCTTCAAAGAACAAGAGTGTGAATTCACTGATTTTATCTATTTTATTTTTAATATTCTTCACTTCATTTCCACGTTAGTTCTTATTATTTCCTTCTTTTTGCTTGCTGTAGGGTTTGTTTGCTCCTCTTTTTCCAGTGTCTTGAAGTTGAAGGTTGGGTTATTAATTTGAAATCTTTCCTCTTTCTTAGGAAAGGCATGTAGAACTGTAAATTTACCTCTAAGCACCTATTTAGTTGCACTCTACACATTTTGATGTGTTGTGTCTTTATTTTCATTCAGAGTATTTTGATTTCATTTTTGACTTTTTTCTTTGACCCATTGGTTATTTAGGAGTCTGTTGTTTAATTTGCACATATTTGTGAGTTCCCCAAATCTTTTTCTGTTATTGATTTCTAATTTCATTATGTTGTGATTGGAGAACATACTTTGTATTATCACTATTATTTTAAATTTATTGAGCTTTTTCTTTGTTTTCTTCCTTTTCCTTTTCTGAATTTTATTGGGTAGAGTGTTCTAAAGACATCATTAAGTGTAACAAATTTATGTTGTTGTTTTAATCTTCAATTTCCTTGTTGATATTTAGGCCAGTTCTTCGATCCATTAATGAAAGTAATGTATTAAAATCTCTAAATATTATGGTAAATTTCCCCTTTTTCCCTTCACTTTGGTAAGGCATTTTCTTTATGTGTTTTGATTATTTGTTCTTCAATACATGCATGTTTTCAATTGTTATACCTTCCTGATCAATTTATCCTTTTATCCTTATAAAAGTCCCCTTTTTATCTCTAGTGACTTTTTGTTTTAAAGTCTATTTTGATTTATACTACTATAGTCACTATAGCTATCTGTAATTACTTTTTGCATGACAAAATTTTTTCTAAACTTTTACTTTTATCTTTGAATCTAAAGTGTGTCTCTTGTAAATAGTATATAGTTTTTTTAAATCAAATCTGATGAACTGTGCCTTTTAATTGGATTGTTTAATCCATTCACACTTGTTATTTTTTACATAATTTGATTTATACCTGCCATTTTAATTATTGCTTTACATGTCTTTCGTATCTATTTTGTTCCTCTTCCCCCTATTGCTTTCCTTTTCCTTAAGCAAATATTTTCTAATAAGGCACTAAATTTCTTTAGTAATTTGCTCTCTTTTTTTTTTAAGTAGTTTCTTTGTGCCTATTCTACAGCTTCCCACATACATCATAACTTATCAGAACCAGCTTCAGGTTTACACTACCTTATTTCCATTAAGACATATAAATATTATTCCTATATATTTATATTTATTTTTCTTATTTCTGTGGTATTACTGTTACACACATTATATCTAATAATGGTAAAGATCCAACAATATATTGTTATGATTATTACTGTGTATAATTTTATGTCTCAAAGAAGCTGAGAGGAGGAAAGAAAGTAAGAAAAAAAATAAGAATGTTCACATTCTTATTTAAGATTTCTAATTATCTTCATTACTTCTTGTGGATTTTAAAGTTGCCATCTGGAGTCATTTCCTCAGCCTAATACAACTTTACTCCCACCTATTATATCTTCTTTTACTTCTTCAATAATGGTTTCCTTTAGTTATTTAAACGTATTTATAATGGCTACTTTTGTTGTCTTTTTTCTCTTAAATCCAATTTCTGGTCACTCTCATAGGCAGTTTCTGTTGCATGCTGTTTTTTTGTTCTAGTATATGGGTCATGTTTTTATATTTGTGTAGCTCATAATTTTTTGTTTTTGGAAACTGGACTATACATGTATTTTTTGGGGTGTGTGTTTTTTTTTTTTTTTTTTTTTTTGAGGGAGCCTTGCTCTGTTACCCAGGCTGGAGTGCAGTGGTGGATCTCGGCTCACTGCAACCTTCGCCTCCTGGGTTGAAGCAATTCTCCCACCTCAGCCTCCCGAGTAGCTGAGATTACAGGTGCCCACCACCATGGCTGGCTAATTTTTGTATTTTTAATAGAAATGGGGTTTTACCATGTTGGTGAGGCTGTTCTCAAACTCCTGACCTCAAATGATCCACCTGTGATCCACCTGCCTCGGCCTCCCAAAGTGCTAAGACTATAGGAGTGAGCCACCACATCCTGCCTAAAATATATTATTTTGACAACTCTGGGTATTGCCTCTCCCCTGGGGCTTATTATTGTTGTTTGCTTATCTATTTTTTCGTGACTCATTATTTTAGTGACATAGCTTTTCCTTCTCAGTGTTAAGCTTCTGATGATGCTCCTCAGTGAGGTGCAGCTTAGGATAGGTCTCAGAGTTTCCAGATAAAAGTATGTCCCAGTCAAACCTTGCTGTCAACTTTGTGGGACCTTAAACAATGAATCCAGCTGATACGGTTTTGTCAGTGTCCCCACCCAAATCTTATCTTGAATTCTCATGTGTTGTGGGAGGTAATTGAATCATGGGGGCAGATCTTTCCTGTGCTGTTCTCATGATAGTCTCACGAGATCTGATGGTTTTATAAGGTGGAGTTTCCCTGCACAAGTTCTTTTTTAGCCTGCTGCCATCCGTGCAAGATGTGACTTGCTCCTCTTTGCCTTCCGCCATGATTGTGAAGCCTCCCCAGCTATGTGGAGCTGTGAGTCCAGTTAAACCTCTTTCTTTTGTAAATTGCTCAGTTTTGGGTATATCTTTATTGGCAGCATGAAAACAGACTAATACACCAGCCAAACCCACTGCAGTTTCTTACTTGCAGAACCATGAGCTAATACACGGGTTTTGTTTAAGTCCCTTGTGCATTAGTAGTTATTTCTCATCCATTAACAGAAAATGAATGCAATGATTAACCAGTCTTCAGTACTATCCTCCTCTAATCTATTCTCCAAGCTGCTTTTAGAGAATTCTTTCTACAAAATCTGATTGTAATCCTTCCCTGCTTCCCATTAGCTTTAAAAGAAAATTTAAACAGTGTAATGTCCAAGGCCTTACCACAAGTCACCTATGCTAAAATCACATGGTAAAGTTAAGCTCTAATTTACCTCCATGTGATTGCACATAAAATATCTTTATCTTGCCTGCTTCAACTGGCTAACTCTCACTTTTTTCTAAAGACTCAGTTCACTCATGACCTCTTCTAAACTTCATGATACCCATAGCATCCTTTACATATCTATATCATAACACAAAATATTGTGTTCAGATTTTCTATTGTTACTACAATCAGACTAAGAACAGATATTTCTGCTTCTGTGTTTTAATTACTAGTATAGTGGCTGACCTCAATAGATGTTCAATAAGTTTCCATTGAATTTTTAACATATATTAATCAAATATTGTAAAAAATTTAATTGTAGCCTCAATCACCCCTTGAGCCCCAAATATGTTTATCAAACAGCTTACTCAGCAACTCACTTGAGTATGTATCTAAAAACAGCATATTAAGCTTAGTATATCTAGAAAATAACTCTTTATTCTACCCATTCAACACAACAAACCTGCTTCTACAGTGGACTTTTCCATGTCAGTAAATGACAAAAAAGTTTTTTTAGGTGCTTAAGATGAAAACACAGGATTCTGGGCGCAGTGGTTCACGCCTGTAATTCCAGCACTTTGGGAGGCTGAGGCGGGTGGATCATCTGAGGTCAGGAGTTTCAGACTGGCCAACATGGAGAAATCCCGCCTCTACTAAAAATACAAAAATTAGCCGGGCGTGGTGTCACTTGCCTGTAATCCCAGCTACTTGGGAGGTTGAGGCAGGAGAATTGCTTGAACCCAGGAGGTGGAGGTTGTGGTGAGCCGTGATTGTGCCATTGCACTCCAGCCTGGGTGACAGAGCGAGACTCTGTCTCAAAAAAAAAAAAGAAAGGAAGAAAAAGATAAAAAGATAAAAACACAGGGGTGGTTTTAATGCCTTACTTTCTTACATATAAAATATCTATCCTATTTGTAGGATATTAGCGTATTCTATTGTCTGTACCTTCAAAATATATCCTGACCACAGCCATGAAGAGCATCCTCAACCACACCATCCTTATTTCTCACTTGGAAAACAGAAGCAACTACTAACTGGTGTCCCTGCTGGGTATCCTCTATTTGACACTCTATAACCAGAGTATCTTTTAAAAAACATCTGTCAGATCATGTCATTCCACTGCTCAAAACACTCCTATCCCTTTATATGGAGTTTAAAATAAAATCTTAATGCTTTACTCTGGTTAGTTAGTTACTACACAACCTGCTCTTTATCTCTTTACTTCTATGACTTTATCTAGTATCACTTTTCCTTTGTTTACTAAACTCCAGCCACACATGTTCTCTTCATACAGCCTTGGGACTTTCTGTTTCTTCTACCTAAAATACTCCTTTCCAGAACATTGCTTGGTTGTATACTTCTTATTGTTCAGATCTTAGCTTAAATGTCACATTTTCAGGAATACAGTTCCTGACCGCTTAGTCTAAAAGAGCCCTTGAATCACTTACACATCATTCCATTTTATTTTATTTATATCACATAAATAACTGATATATTTTCTTGTTTGTTTATTTATATCCCTCTGACACACATGCACATTACACACACATATGCTGAAATATTTGTTCTATGAAAGCAGACACCTAGGCCATCTGGTTTAATGATGTTCCTATCTTTTAGAAAAAGGGACAAAATAAGCACTTAATGTTTGAATGAAATAATTATTGCCATCAGTGTGGATGCAAGGTCGTTACATATGGGAGCACAGTGCAGAACCTACTCAATCATTCTCAGGAGGCAGCCCCCCAGAAGTAAAGCACACTAAATAAAACCCTTTCTTATAATCATGATTTAACATTCTTAAGAATGCTATAGAGCCATATATAAGGGGTGAGTGGAAAATTTTCATTTCAATTCCTTTTCCGCATATACTCAAGATTACATTATTTATTACCTTGGCAGAAGTCTTGATCACTCTCATATTAGAACCATGGCAAGTTATTATATTTGCAGGAAGGCAGGGTGGGAGATGAGTAGTTGATTTATTCAGGAGTATAATATAATTACACTAATTATTGTCTTATAATAAATTAGTAGCAATCAAGTTTTGTAATGAAGATGTTCAGTCCTTTTAGTCTGGGAACCAGAGGAATGAAATTCATTGAGCAATCTATAAAACAGACATACTCAGTATTTTTTTCTAAAAGCATACCTAGCTGATGTTGGCATAAGAAAAAGCTGATCATGAACACCAGTATGAATCACTCAAATTATACAACGTGAATTTTAACTCTAAAAACAGCCTCTAAACTCTAAAACAAATGAAGTGACTACAGTCATAGATATATAGGTTGCCAAGAAAATGTGTATTCACAGAGAAGGGCTATTTAGTGGATTAGGAGTTCCAGAATCATTGGCATAGGAGTGGAAGATTTCATTAGGGAATATTTTCGTGACAAATGTAAAAAAAATGGAACTTCAGTCATCATTTAGTAATATTGTCTAGAGGAAGACATTAGTGGATCTGGTGTTAGATAATCAGTTCGTGCCTTCGTAGTTTTGTACGAGTCTATTAAATTCGGAAAGCCTTAATATCTCCTATAACACAAAAACAAAACAACTACAAAAATGTTCCTTCCTATCACATATGAAAGGTGGGGGTGCAAATGAAAAAGCATATGATATAATATTGTAAGTTGCAATGCCTTATTAAAGGTGAGCTATGAATTTTAGGTAATAATGATACACAGATTTGCTAGACATTGAGCACCCAAATGCACAGAAATAGTCCAACCCATTTATGACACAGCAGAGATTGCTATGAAAATTCAATAAAAATTACATGGAATAACAGCTATTCTAATATTACATTTGGGCCTGCTAACTTTTACACCCCAGAGACACTGAGGCCCCAAGATCAAAGGCTAGCATGAGTGTCAATAGTTACGTTGAAACAACAGATCACAAGGTTGTAAACCTTCAGACCCCATCTTCAGATCTTGAGAGTACTGTATACCTGAAGAGTTCCTCCCTGCTCCTGAATGGGTCTTTAGCCATAAGGTTATACCTGTACTGTAGCCTTTTCTTTTTTCTCTCTCCATTTTCCCTCCATGTGGCATTTCTGTTACTGCATATAAGTCCCTAGAGGCCTAAGCATCAGTAGTCACAGCTGTCATGAGTGATTTCTATAAAGCATTTCAGGGTGAAAGGTGTTTCATCCACCTACAATGCTATCATTATCAGTCATCTCAGAAAAATCAGAGCTGAGCCTCCTTCCTGTGTGATAGCAGCTGAAAACTGCTGATATCTTCTTGATATGGATTTCTTGATTGTTAACCTAGAATACAATGTATATTGCTTTGATATAAAATGCATGCAGAAAAGCTTCTTATTTGAAGGATTAAAAGTAAAATCTGGTTTTGTTCTCATTTCCTTCTGTTCTATTTGAACAGCAGAAGTACAGACTTATTTTTACTATCCTTCTGCTTAGAGCAATGGGATTTTGATATTAAACAAAAGAAGGGATTTATTTTAAATATCTAGGCCTAAACCAAGCAAGGAACAAGGGCTACTAGTCAGTGACATGAAAATTGGACTTCGTTACATTAGAAGCAACTCTAGATATTTTTTCCCTAATTGATTCAGCAACTGCAGAAAAGTTCATTTACTATAATCAATATTACTTTACATTGTGCCTCAATCAAAAACTACTTTTCCATGGTCAATAGCAATTAGACAAATGGATAGAAATGACAGCATTGATGGTGATGGACTTCAAGATTTATACCTGCCATTCTTTTAAAAAATAACACCAGGGAAACAGCTAATTGCATTATATTGAATTTGGAAACCTTTTAAAAACAACCTAGAAAGGGCTTTGAAAATAAGTCAGAAATATCCTAGGTCAGGAAGCTGAGAAAAAAAATATGTCTAAACCTTTCTCACTGATGTTTTATTAAGTTAATCAAGATCTAACAAATGACAGGAGAAACAAGGAAACAAAACCAAGAAGGACACAAGTGGGATATAAATTGGTACCTTATAGGAATGTTCTAAGAAATGAAACAATTCCACCTGAAAGGCCTTAATAAATAGTAGTCTTTGATTTTCATGAAGAACCATGGTTTGTGTCCAATGGAAGGATAGTAAAGAAAAAAGGCAAACTATAGCAGGAGGCATACTAAGCATAAGTGATAAGAAATGAGTGAGCACCTGTAAAGAACCAAATGACTTGTCTGAATGAACAGAGAAAATGATTTACCTTCTGGTGCAGTGCGTGTTAATCCAGCTACGTGCATGCATCCCACATCTCATATGCTGGCTGCTTTGTGATGGGCATTCTCATTTTTCTCTTTGATTCATTTCAAAACCTATAGTGGATGCTTTAGACCAATATTTCCAGGAGAACAAAATTGCAGTAGTAAAGAGGGAAAGCTCATTAAGCATTGTTAGAATCAAGATGGGGTGAGTTAAACTAAGGACAGTACATGCAGTGGAAGGCAGAGAAGCACTTGCAATGGAGCATGAGGAGTTTCAGCAGAAAGAGATGGAGGCTGGTGTGGAGACTTCACTGCCACAAAAAGAGATCATCAGTGTGGATGCAAGGTCATTACGTATGGGTGTACAATGCACAACCTGCTCAACCATCCACAGGAAACAGCTACCCAGCAGTAAAGCACACTCAATACAACTCTTTCTTACAATCATGATTTAATATTATATCACAGTTTAATTTGATCAAAACAGTATGACAGCAAGACTATGTGACCAAATCTAAATTACATAAACTCAGCAGTTAGTAAAGTGGCAAGGTCCTGGAACAGAGTATGCAGATGAAGTCTGGTGGATAGTATATCCCAAATTACTATAAGACACTAAGTCTTGGGGAATATTAATATTAAAAGAGCATAACTGTATCACAACCAATGTAACTTTCTTATTTTTCTGGGGATTTCTCTCTTCAAACTAGTAGTCCTTCCAAAAAAAAAAAAACCTGGTGGTTAGTACAAAATATAACATATTGTATATATAATATATAATAATATGATAAAGTATATATTAAAATAAAAAATAGTCTGGTAGGTAGTATATCCCTACACCCCGAATTACTACAGGACACTAAGCCTTGGGGAATACTAATATTAAAAGGGCATAATTGTATCACAACCAATTTAACTTTCTTATTTTTCCAGGGATTTCTCTCTTCAAAATAGCAGTCCTTAAAAAAAAAAATAACTGGAAACACCAATCTCATACTTTTGCTTTCTGATTTGTAGAAGTTTTTGGACTGTGTTACAAATGCCTACAAAATACTCACACTTTCTTCTCTCATCTTGCTGAAGCAACCCTTAACTTTCTTTGGCCATACACCTTCTAACATCTATTCTTACCATACCTCTCCATCCATTATCCTCATAGTGCTCAGAAAAATCCTTCGAACATATAATGAATTGGATAATACTATTGTCCTATCTGAACCATTTCAATAACTTTCAGTTATACTTCAATTTGATTCCAGGATCGTACTAATGGGTCTGAAATGGGCTGCAAGATACCTTCCCCCATAGCCTTAGCTCATACTATTCCCCCTAGTTTATGGTTCTCAATGCACTAAGCACTTCTTTACCTGAGGAACTTATCCTCTCAATTTCCCTTTCCTGCCTTTCTGTTAAGAGCTGTCCCTAGTATCTGGGAAGCTATGAGACCATCTTTCTTAGCATATGATTTATGGGTATTTGTCCTGGAAAAGAGCAGAATTAGCCAGAAGCCCTGATAATCTCCCATATTTCTTTTATTTGATGTAAATAGTTATCTATGAGCACTCCACTTTGATTCCTAATAGTGTGGTTCATTGATGAGCTTCTGATGAGATTTTAAGAAGCCCCAAGAGGCAAGAAAGAAGGGAGACAGATGGAAAACAAGCAATTATAAGTGTAGTGATGAGTAGGAAAAATGAGAAAAGATCCGTTTAGAAATAATAAGTTTTAGAAAGCTAAGAAAAGAGATTGTTATCTATAGCAGGAGAAACCTAGGGAAGTAATGAATATAAAATTCCAAAATTAAAGTACCAATGGACCTAAAAAGTCAAAGAGGAATTACTAAACATGATATAAATACACATAGAGAGACAGAGAATGCAAGCAAATGAATGAGAAAGTCCAGTGTGAAATACTCTTAATAATATTTGGCTTATATAAGAATAAGAGAATAAAAAAGCTAATTTTGAATCTTTGTAAAAAGTTGATTCCTAAAATTTTGACCTGTTATAAAATTAGCATTGATTCCAAGTTCTCGTTGGTCCAACACTCAGTCACATGAACATTCTTGTTGTGTCTCAAAGGGACAAAATAGATGTTAGTACTTCAAGCAGGTTTGTTTTCCTTCAATTATGCTATTTACTTTCTGCAATGCAATGACTTTCATCAATGATCTTTTGTTAAAAATAAAATGCTGTATGTACAATACACACACAACTTGTTGAAAACAGGACAGAGCTTTAACTATTTTAACTTCACTCAGGCATCCAGTACAAGTCTGATCTTATGTTAAGCTATATTGTGTTCCTACCTTCTCATCTAAGAGTGACATGGAGATCCAATTTATAAGCATCCAGTTGAATGCAGAGGCATTCATGTCTTGTGAGGACATACACAAGTGTAGTAGGCATGAATGGGTTTGCTGTGCTTGTCACAGTTCACTGGAAGCTAAAGATGAGTCAACAACAAAGAGGACATTTTAAATTATCATTTTGATTTCAATTTACTGCTACACCCACAAGTCTCTCTAAGTAATAGAGCAAATAAATAATCACTCTATAACAGGAAAACCACTCATCCTTTACACAAACCAAGAGGACTGTAGAAATTACCGGGGACTTGAATAAGGCTAAATTGTCAACTAAAAATGATAACAAGCAGTATGAGTATTACGATTCCAAAATTGAGCTTGTAGAATTTTTAATTTTGCTTTATTTTGTTCTTTTCTTCTACTGAGAATTATGAAACAGTGTGATCAGAACAGAGTTCTGATATAGTTTCTGAAACAATTCACTTGGAAAAAAAAAACTAGAATATGAAAAAATTCTCTGAACCAGAATAACCTTTTTTATTCCAGTACTTTCAATTATATTTTATATAATCAGAATATATTGCTAAACATACACATATGGATTTCTGTGGGTGAATGATTATGTGTGTATGTGTTCACCAAAGTTTTGGGATACCTGCTATATAACAGATCTCAAATATTTCATTTACTCTTTACAAAAAAAAAAACAGTTAAATGGGTATTACAATTCCTAATTTAGGGAAGAAGGAAGGGAGATTTAGTTAAAATAACTAGATTCAATGAACACATCTAAAGGGTGATGAAGGTGATATGCAATTTGTACCCAGGAATTTTGGCCCCTGTTATGGGTTAAATTGTGTTTCCCAAAAATAGATGTTGATGTCGTAATCCCCAGTGCCTGAGAATGTGAACTTATACAGAAATAGGTTTGTTGACAGGGCACAGTGGCTCATGCCTATAATCCCAGCTGCTTGGGAGGCTGAGGCAGGAGAATCATTTGAACCTGGGAGGCAGAGGTTGCGGTGAGCTGAGATCGCACCATTGCACTCCAGCCTGGGCAACAAGAGGAAGACTATCTCAAAAAAAAAAAAACAAGAGAAGAAAAGAAATAGATTCATTGCAAATGAGTTAGATTAATTAATTAAGATGAGGTCATACTGGAGTAGGGTGGACCATGAATCCAATATGACTGGTGTCTTTATAAGAAGACAACAAGGGACGCAGAGACAAAGGAC